>NC_134702.1:291107472-291421208 GCF_043290135.1 Rhipicephalus microplus
CGAACCTCCAACCTTTCGGTTAACAGCAGATCGCGCTAGCCAATCGCGCCACGGAGACAATCGTGCTCCACTCTCACCACCATCAGAACATATCTTCAAAGCTATCAGCGCAAAGAAAAAAAAGCGCCGCACCACCACCGGGTGGGCTCGAACCTCCAACCTTTCGGTTAACAGCCGATCGCGCAAGCCGATTTCGCCATGGAGACACTCCTGCTCCACTCTCACCACCATCAGAACATATCTTCAAAGGTATCAGCCCAAAGAAAAAAAAGCGCCGCACCACCACTGGGTGGGCTCGAACCTCCGACTTTTCGGTTAACAGCCGATCGCGCTAGCCTATTGCGCCACGGAGGCAGTCCTGCTCCACTCTCACCACCATCAGAACATATCTTCAAAGCTATCAGCCCAAAGAAAAAAAACCACCGCACCACCACCGGGTGGGCTCGAACCTCCAACCTTTCGGTTAACAGCCAATCGCGCTAGCCAATAGCGCCACGGAGACAGTCCTGCTCCACTCTCACCACCATCAGAACATATCTTCAAAGCTATCAGCACAAAGAAAAAAAGCGCCGCACCACCACCGGGTGGGCTCGAACCTCCAACCTTTCGGTTAACAGCCGATCGCGCTAGCCAACTGTGCCATAGAGACAGTCGTGCTCCACTCACACCACCATCAGAACATATCTTCAAAGCTATCAGCGCAAAGAAAAAAGCAACACACCACTCCCGGGAGGGATCGCAACTCCAACCTTTCGGTTAACTGCCTATCGCGCTAGACAATTGCGCCACGGAGACAGTCCTGCTCTACTCTCACCAACATCAGAACATATCTTCAAAGCTATTAGCCCGAAGAAAAAAAAGCGCCGCACCACCGCCGGGTGGGCTCGAAACTCCAACCTTTCGGTTAACAGCCGATCGCGCGTGCCAATTGCGCCACGGAGACAGTCCTGCTCCACTCTCACCACCATAAGAACATATCTTCGAAGCTATCAGCCCAAAAAAAAGCGCCGCACCACCACTGGGTGGGCTCGAACCTCCGACCTTTTGGTTAACAGCCGATCGCGCTAGCCAATTGCGCCCGGGAGACAATCCTGCTCCACTCTCGCCACCATCAGAACATATCTTCAAAGCTATCAGCCCAAAGAAAAAAAAAGCGCCGCACCACCACCGGGTGGGCTCGAACCTCCAACCTTTCGGTTAACAGCCGATCGCGCAAGCCGATTTCGCCATGGAGACACTCCTGCTCCACTCTCACCACCATCAGAACATATCTTCAAAGGTATCAGCCCAAAGAAAAAAAAGCGCCGCACCACCACCGGGTGGGCACGAACATCCAACCTTTCGGTTAACAGCCGATCGCGCAAGCCGATTTCGCCATGGAGACACTCCTGCTCCACTCTCACCACCATCAGAACATATCTTCAAAGGTATCAGCCCAAAGAAAAAAAAGCGCCGCACCACCACTGGGTGGGCTCGAACCTCCGACTTTTCGGTTAACAGCCGATCGCGCTAGCCTATTGCGCCACGGAGGCAGTCCTGCTCCACTCTCACCACCATCAGAACATATCTTCAAAGCTATCAGCCCAAAGAAAAAAAAGCGCCGCACCACCACTGGGTGGGCTCGAACCTCCGACCTTTTGGTTAACAGCCGATCGCGCTAGCCAATTGCGCCACGGAGACAATCCTGCTCCACTCTCACCACCATAAGAACATATCTTCAAAGCTATCAGCCCGAAGAAAAAAGCAACACACCACTTCCGGGAGGGCTCGAAACTCCAACCTTTCGGTACACAGCCGATCGCGCTAGCCCATTGCGCCACGGAGACAATCTTGCTCCCTTCTCACCACCATCAGAACATAACTTCAAAGCTATCATCCCAAAGAAAAAAAAGCACCGCACCACCACCGGGTGGGCTCGAAACTCCAATCTTTCGGTTAACAGCCGATCGCGCTAGCCTATTGCGCCACGGAGGCAGTCCTGCTCCACTCTCACCACCATCAGAACATATCTTCAAAGCTATCAGCCCAAAGAAAAAAAACCACCGCACCACCACCGGGTGGGCTCGAACCTCCAACCTTTCGGTTAACAGCCAATCGCGCTAGCCAATAGCGCCACGGAGACAGTCCTGCTCCACTCTCACCACCATCAGAACATATCTTCAAAGCTATCAGCACAAAGAAAAAAAGCGCCGCACCACCACCGGGTGGGCTCGAACCTCCAACCTTTCGGTTAACAGCCGATCGCGCTAGCCAACTGTGCCATAGAGACAGTCGTGCTCCACTCACACCACCATCAGAACATATCTTCAAAGCTATCAGCGCAAAGAAAAAAGCAACACACCACTCCCGGGAGGGATCGCAACTCCAACCTTTCGGTTAACAGCCTATCGCGCTAGACAATTGCGCCACGGAGACAGTCCTGCTCTACTCTCACCAACATCAGAACATATCTTCAAAGCTATTAGCCCGAAGAAAAAAAAGCGCCGCACCACCGCCGGGTGGGCTCGAAACTCCAACCTTTTGGTTAACAGCCGATCACGCTAGCCAATTGCGCCACGGAGACAGTCCTGCTCCACTCTCACCACCATCAGAACATATCTTCAAAGCTATCAGCCCACAGAAAAAAAAGCGCCGCACAACCACCGGGTAGGCTCGAACCTCCGACGTTTTGGTTAACACCGATTGCGCTCGCCAATTGCGCCTTGGAGACAGTCCTGCTCCACTCTCACCACCATCAGAACATATCTTCAAAGCTATCAGCACAAAGAAAAAAAAGCACTTCACCACCACCGGCTGGGCTCGAACCTCCAACTTATCGGTTAACAGCCGATCACGCTGGCCAATTGCGCCACGGAGACAGTCCTGCTTCAATCTCACCACCATCAGAACATATCTTCAAAGCTATCAGCCCACAGAAAAAAAAGCACCACACAACCACCGGGTAGGCTCGAACCTCCGACTTCTCGGTTAACAGCCGATCGCGCTAGCCAATTGCGCCACGGAGACAGTCCTGCTCCACTCTAACCACCATAAGAACATATCTTCAAAGCTATCAGCCCAAAGAAAAAAAAGCGCCGCACCACCACTGGGTGGGTTCAAACCTCCGACCTTTTGGTTAACAGCCGATCGCGCTAGCCAATTGCGCCACGGAGACAATCCTGCTCCACTCTCACCACCATCAGAACATATCTTCAAAGCTATCAGCCCAAAGAAAAAAAAGCGCCGCACCACCACCGGGTGGGCTCGAACCTCCAACTTTCCGGTTAACAGCCGATCACGCTAGCCAATTGCGCCACGGAGACAGTCCTGCTCCATTCTCACCACCATCAGAACATATCTTCAAAGCTATCAGCCCACAGGAAAAAAAAAGCGCCGCACAACCACCGGGTAGGCTCGAACCTTCGACTTTTCGGTTAACAGCCGATCGCGCTAGCCAATTGCGCCACGGAGACAGTCCTGCTCCACTCTCACCACCATAAGAACATATCTTCAAAGCTATCAGCCCAAAGAAAAAAAGGCGCCGCACCACCACTGGGTGGGCTCGAACCTCCGACCTTTTGGTTAACAGCCGATCGCGCTAGCCAATTGCGCCACGGAGACAATCCTGCTCCACTCTCACCACCATAAGAACATATCTTCAAAGCTATCAGCCCGAAGAAAAAAGCAACACACCACTTCCGGGAGGGCTCGAAACTCCAACCTTTCGGTACACAGCCGATCGCGCTAGCCCATTGCGCCACGGAGACAATCTTGCTCCCTTCTCACCACCATCAGAACATAACTTCAAAGCTATCATCCCAAAGAAAAAAAAGCACCGCACCACCACCGGGTGGGCTCGAAACTCCAATCTTTCGGTTAACAGCCGATCGTGCTAGCCAATTGCGCCACAGAGACAGTCCTGCTTCACTCTCACCACCATCAGAACATATCTTCAAAGCTATCAGCCCAAAGAAAAAAAAGCGCCATACCACAACCGGGTGGGCTCGAACCTCCGACCTTTTGGTTAACACTGATCGCGCTCACCAATTGCGCCTTGGAGACAGTCCTGCTCCACTCTCACCACCATCAGAACATATCTTCAAAGCTATCAGCCCAAGAAAAAAAAAGCGCCGCACAACCACCGGGTAGGCTCGAACCTCCGACTTTTCGGTTAACAGCCGATCGCGCTAGCCAATTGCTCCACGGAGACAGTCCTGCTCCACTCTAACCACCATAAGAACATATCTTCAAAGCTATCAGCCCAAAGAAAAAAAGCGCCGCACCACCACTGGGTGGGCTCGAACCTCCGACCTTTTGGTTAACAGCCGATAGCGCGTGCCAATTGCGCCACGGAGACAGTCCTGCTCCACTCTCACCACCATAAGAACATATCTTCAAAGCTATCAGCCCAAAGAAAAAAAAGCGCCTCACCACCACTGGTGGGCTCGAACCTCCGACCTTTTGGTTAACAGCCGATCGCGCTAGCCAATTGCGCCCGGGAGACACTCCTGCTCCACTCTCACCACCATCAGAACATATCTTCAAAGCTATCAGCCCAAAGAAAAAAAAAGCGCCACACCACCACCGGGTGGGCTCGAACCTCCAACTTTCCGGTTAACAGCCGATCACGCTAGCCAATTGCGCCACGGAGACAGTCCTGCTCCACTCTCACCACCATCAGAACATATCTTCAAAGCTATCAGCCCACAGAAAAAAAAGCGCCGCACAACCACCGGGTAGGCTCGAACCTCCGACTTTTCGGTTAACAGCCGATCGCGCGTGCCAATTGCGCCACGGAGACAGTCCTGCTCCACACTCACCACCATAAGAACATATCTTCAAAGCTATCAGCCCAAAGAAAAAAAAGCGCCGAACCACCACTGGGTGGGCTCGAACCTCCCACCTTTTGGTTAACAGCCGATCGCGCTATCCAATTGCGCCACGGAGACAATCCTGCTCCACTCTCACCACCATAAGAACATATCATCAAAGCTATCAGCCCGAAGAAAAAAGCAACACACCACTCCCGGGAGGGCTCGAAACTCCAACCTTTCGGTCAACAGCCGATCGCGCTAGCCCATTGCGCCACGGAGACAGTCTTGCTCCCTTCCCACCACCATCAGAACATACCTTCAAAGCTATCAGCCCAAAGAAAAAAAAGCACCGCACCACCACCGGGTGGGCTCGAACCTCCAACCTTTCGGTTAACAGCCGATCGCGCTAGCCAATTGCACCACGGAGACAGTCGTGCTCCACTCTCACCACCATCAGAACATATCTTCAAAGCTATCAGCGTAAAGAAAAAAGCAAAACACCACTCCCGGGAGGGCTCGAACCTCCAACTTTTCGGTTGACAGCCGATCGCGCTGGCCAATTGCGCCACGGAGAAAGTCCTGCTCAACTCTCACCACAATTAGAATATATCTTCAAAGCTATCACCCCATAGAAAAAAAAGCGCCGCACCACCACTGGGTGGGCTCGAACCTCCGACCTTTTGGTTAACAGTCGATCGCTCTAGCCAATTGCGCCACGGAGACAATCCTGCTCCACTCTCACCACCATAAGAACATACCTTCAAAGCTATCAGCCCGAAGAAAAAAGCAACACACCACTCCCGGGAGGGCTCGAAACTCCAACCTTTCGGTCAACAGCCGATCGCGCTAGCCAATTGCCCCACGGAGACAGTCGTGCTCCACTCTCACCACCGTCAGAACATTTCTTCAGAGCTATCACCCCAAAGAAAAAAAAAGCGCCGCACCACCACCGGTTGGGCTAGAACCTCCAACCTTTCGGTTAACAGCCGATCGCGCTAGCCAATTGCGCAACGAAGACAGTCCTGCTCCACTCTCACCACCATCAGAACATATCTTCAAAGCTATTACAGCAAAGAAAAAAGCAACACACCACTCCCGGGAGGGCTCAAAACTCCAACCTTTCGGTTAACAGCCGATCGCGCGAGCCCATTGCGCCACCGAGACAGTCTTGCTCCACTCTCACCACCATCAGAACATATCTTCAAAGCTATCCTCGCAAAGAAAAAAGCAACACACCACTCCCGGGAGGGCTCGAAACTCCAACCTTTCGGTCAACAGCCGATCGCGCTAGCCCATTGCGCCACGGAGACAGTCTTGCTCATCTCTCACCACCATCAGATCATATCATCAAGCCTATCAGCTCAAAGAAAAAAAAGCACCGCACCACCACCGGGTGGGCTCGAACCTCCAACTTTTCGGTTAACAGCCGATCGCGCTGGCCAATTGCGCCACGGAGACAATCGTGCTCCACTCTCACCACCACCAGAACATATCTTCAAAGCTATCAGCGCAAAGAAAAAAAAGCGCCGCACCACCACCGGGTGGGCTCGAACCTCCAACCTTTCGGTTAACAGCCGATCGCGCAAGCCAATTTCGCCATGGAGACAGTCCTGCTCCACTCTCACCACCATCAGAACATATCTTCAAAGGTATCAGCCCAAAGAAAAAAAAGCGCCGCACCACCACTGGGTGGGCTCGAACCTCCGACTTTTCGGTTAACAGCCGATCGCGCTAGCCAATTGCGCCACGGAGACAGTCCTGCTCCACTCTCACCACCATCAGAACATATCTTCAAAGCTATCAGCCCAAAGAAAAAAAAAGCGCCATACCACCACAGGGTGGGCTCGAACCTCCGACCTTTTGGTTAACAGCCGATCGCGCTAGCCAATTGCGCCATGGAGACAGTCCTGCTCCACTCTCACCACCATCAGAACATATCTTCAAAGCTATCAGCCCAAAGAAAAAAACCACCGCACCAACACCGGGTGGGCTCGAACCTCCAACCTTTCTGTTAACAGCCGATCGCGCTAGCCAATTGCGCCACAGAGACAGTCGTGCTCCACTCTCACCACCATCAGAACATATCTTCAAAGCTATCAGCGCAAAGAAAAAAGCAAAACACCACTCCCGGGAGGGCTCGAACCTCCAACTTTTCGGTTAACAGCCGATCGCGCTGGCCAAATGCGCCACGGAGAAAGTCCTGCTCAACTCTCACCACAATTAGAACATATCTTCAAAGCTATCAGCCCAAAGAAAAAAAAAGCGCCGCACCACCACCAGGTGGGCTCGAACCTCCAACTTTTCGGTTAACAGCCGATCGCGCTAGCCAATTGCGCCACGGGGACCGTCCTGCGCCACTCTCACCACCGTCAGACCATTTCTTTAGAGCTATCGCTCCAAAGAAAAAAAAGCGCCGCACCACCACCGGGTGGGCTCGAACCTCCAACCTTTCGGTTAACAGCCGATCGCGCTAGCCAATTGCCCCACGGAGACAGTCGTGCTCCACTCTCACCACCGTCAGAACATTTCTTCAGAGCTATCACCCCAAAGAAAAAAAAGTTCCGCACCACCACCGGTTGGGCTACAACCTCCAACCTTTCGGTTAACAGCCGATCGCGCTAGCCAATGGCGCCACGAAGACAGTCCTGCTCCACTCTCACCACCATCAGAACATATCTTCAAAGCTATCAGCCCAAAGAAAAAAAACCACCGCACCACCACCGGGTAGGCTCGAACCTCCAACCTTTCGGTTAACAGCCAATCGCGCCACGGAGACAGTCCTGCTCCACTCTCACCATTATCATAACATATCTTCAAAGCTATCAGCGTAAAGAAAAAAGCAAAACACCACTCCCGGGAGGGCTCGAACCTCCAACTTTTCGGTTAACAGCCGATCGCGCTACCCAATTGCGCCACGGAGAAAGTCCTGCTCCACTCTCACCACCGTCAGACCATTTCTTTAGAGCTATCACTCCAAAGAAAAAAAAGCAACACACCACTCCCGGGAGGGCTCAAAACTCCAACCTTTCGGTTAACAGCCGATCGCGCTAGCCCATTGCACCACGAAGACAGTCTTGCTCCACTCTCACCACCATCAGAACATATCTCCAAAGCTATCATCGCAAAGAAAAAAGCAACACACCACTCCCGGGAGGGCTCGAAACTCCAACCTTTTGGTCAACAGCCGATCGCGCTAGCCCATTGCGCCACGGAGACAGTCTTGCTCATCTCTCACCACCATCAGAACATATCATCAAAGCTATCAGCCCAAAGAAAAAAAACCACCGCACCACCACCGGGTAGGCTCGAACCTCCAACCTTTCGGTTAACAGCCAATCGCGCTAGCGCATCGCGCCACGGAGACAGTCCTGCTCCACTCTCACCTTTATCATAACATATCTTCAAAGCTATCAGCGTAAAGAAAAAAGCAAAACACCACTCCCGGGAGGGCTCGAACCTCAAACTTTTCGGTTAACAGCCGATCGCGCTGGCCAATTGCGCCACGGAGAAAGTCCTGCTCAACTCTCACCACAATTAGAATATATCTTCAAAGCTATCACCCCATAGAAAAAAAAAGCGCCGCACCACCACTGGGTGGGCTCGAACCTCCGACCTTTTGGTTAACAGCCGATCGCGCTAGCCAATTGCGCCACGGAGACAATCCTGCTCCACTCTCACCACCATAAGAACATATCTTCAAAGCTATCAGCCCGAAGAAAAAAGCAACACACCACTCCCGGGAGGGCTCGAAACTCCAACCTTTCGGTCAACAGCCGATCGCGCTACCCAATTGCCCCACGGAGACAGTCGTGCTCCACTCTCACCACCGTCAGAACATTTCTTCAGAGCTATCACCCCAAAGAAAAAAAAAAGCGCCGCACCACCATTGGTTGGGCTAGAACCTCCAACCTTTCGGTTAACAGCCGATCGCGCTAGCCAATTGCGCAACGAAGACAGTCCTGCTCCACTCTCACCACCATCAGAACATATCTTCAAAGCTATTACAGCAAAGAAAAAAGCAACACACCACTCCCGGGAGGGCTCAAAACTCCAACCTTTCGGTTAACAGCCGACCGCGCGAGCCCATTGCGCCACGGAGACAGTCTTGCTCCACTCTCACCACCATCAGAACATATCTTCAAAGCTATCATCGCAAAAAAAATAGGCAACACACCACTCCCGGGAGGGCTCGAAACTCCAACCTTTCGGTCAACAGCCAATCGCGCTAGCCCATTGCGCAAAGGAGACAGTCTTGCTCATCTCTCACCACCATCAGATCATATCATCAAGCCTATCAGCTCAAAGAAAAAAAAAGCACCGCACCACCACCGGGTGGGCTCGAACCTCCAACTTTTCGGTTAACAGCCGATCGCGCTGGCCAATTGCGCCACGGAGACAGTCCTGCTCCAATCTCCACACAATTAGAACATATCTTCAAAGCTATCAGCCCAAAGAAAAAAAAAGCACCGCACCACCACCGGGTGGGCTCGAACCTCCAACCTTTCGGTTAACAGCAGATCGCGCTAGCCAATTGCGCCACCGAGACAATCGTGCTCCACTCTCACCACCACCAGAACATATCTTCAAAGCTATCAGCGCAAAGAAAAAAAAGCGCCGCACCACCACCGGGTGGGCTCGAACCTCCAACCTTTCGGTTAACAGCCGATCGCGCAAGCCAATTTCGCCATGGAGACAGACCTGCTCCACTCTCACCACCATCAGAACATATCTTCAAAGGTATCAGCCCAAAGAAAAAAAAGCGCCGCACCACCACTGGGTGGGCTCGAACCTCCGACTTTTCGGTTAACAGCCGATCGCGCTAGCCGATTGCGCCACGGAGACAGTCCTGCTCCACTCTCACCACCATCAGAACATATCTTCAAAGCTATCAGCCCGAACAAAAAAACCACCGCACCACCACCGGGTGGGCTCGAACCTCCAACCTTTCGGTTAACAGGCAATCGCGCTAGCCAATTGCGCCACGGAGACAGTCCTGCTCCACTCTCACCACCATCAGAACATATCTTCAAAGCTATCAGCACAAAGAAAAACGCCGCACCACCACCGGGTGGGCTCGAACCTCCAACCTTTCGGTTAACAGCCGATCGCGCTAGCCAATTGCGCCACGGAGACAGTCCTGCTTCACTCTCACCACCATAAGAACATATCTTCAAAGCTATCAGCCCAAAGAAAAAAAAAGCGCCTACCATCACAGGGTGGGCTCGATCCTCCGACCTTTTGGTTAACAGCCGATCGCGCTATCCAATCGCGCCACGGAGACAATCCTGCTCCACTCTCACCACAATTAGAACATAACTTCAAAGCTATCAGCCCAAAAAAAAGCGCCGCACCACCACCAGGTGGGCTCGAACCTCCAACGTTTCGGTTAACAGCCGATCGCGCTAGCCAATTGCGCCACGGGGACCGTCCTGCTCCACTCTCACCACCGTCAGACCATTTCTTTAGAGCTATCACTCCAAAGAAAAAAAAGCGCCGCACCACCACCGGGTGGGCTCGAACCTCCAACCTTTCGGTTAACAGCCGATCGCGCTAGCCAATTGCCCCACGGAGACAGTCGTGCTCCACTCTCACCACCGTCAGAACATTTCTTCAGAGCTATCACCCCAAAGAAAAAAAAGTTCCGCACCACCACCGGTTGGGCTACAACCTCCAACCTTTCGGTTAACAGCCAATCGCGCTAGCGAATCGCGCCACGGAGACAGTCCTGCTCCACTCTCACCATTATCATAACATATCTTCAAAGCTATCAGCGTAAAGAAAAAAGCAAAACACCACTCCCGGGAGGGCTCGAACCTCCAACTTTTCGGTTAACAGCCGATCGCGCTACCCAATTGCGCCACGGAGAAAGTCCTGCTCCACTCTCACCACCGTCAGACCATTTCTTTAGAGCTATCACTCCAAAGAAAAAAAAGCAACACACCACTCCCGGGAGGGCTCAAAACTCCAACCTTTCGGTTAACAGCCGATCGCGCTAGCCCATTGCACCACGAAGACAGTCTTGCTCCACTCTCACCACCATCAGAACATATCTCCAAAGCTATCATCGCAAAGAAAAAAGCAACACACCACTCCCGGGAGGGCTCGAAACTCCAACCTTTTGGTCAACAGCCGATCGCGCTAGCCCATTGCGCCACGGAGACAGTCTTGCTCATCTCTCACCACCATCAGAACATATCATCAAAGCTATCAGCCCAAAGAAAAAAAACCACCGCACCACCACCGGGTAGGCTCGAACCTCCAACCTTTCGGTTAACAGCCAATCGCGCTAGCGCATCGCGCCACGGAGACAGTCCTGCTCCACTCTCACCTTTATCATAACATATCTTCAAAGCTATCAGCGTAAAGAAAAAAGCAAAACACCACTCCCGGGAGGGCTCGAACCTCCAACTTTTCGGTTAACAGCCGATCGCGCTGGCCAATTGCGCCACGGAGAAAGTCCTGCTCAACTCTCACCACAATTAGAATATATCTTCAAAGCTATCACCCCATAGAAAAAAAAGCGCCGCACCACCACTGGGTGGGCTCGAACCTCCGACCTTTTGGTTAACAGCCGATCGCGCTAGCCAATTGCGCCACGGAGACAATCCTGCTCCACTCTCACCACCATAAGAACATATCTTCAAAGCTATCAGCCCGAAGAAAAAAGCAACACACCACTCCCGGGAGGGCTCGAAACTCCAACCTTTCGGTCAACAGCCGATCGCGCTACCCAATTGCCCCACGGAGACAGTCGTGCTCCACTCTCACCACCGTCAGAACATTTCTTCAGAGCTATCACCCCAAAGAAAAAAAAAGCGCCGCACCACCATTGGTTGGGCTAGAACCTCCAACCTTTCGGTTAACAGCCGATCGCGCTAGCCAATTGCGCAACGAAGACAGTCCTGCTCCACTCTCACCACCATCAGAACATATCTTCAAAGCTATTACAGCAAAGAAAAAAGCAACACACCACTCCCGGGAGGGCTCGAAACTCCAACCTTTCGGTCAACAGCCAATCGCGCTAGCCCATTGCGCAAAGGAGACAGTCTTGCTCATCTCTCACCACCATCAGATCATATCATCAAGCCTATCAGCTCAAAGAAAAAAAAGCACCGCACCACCACCGGGTGGGCTCGAACCTCCAACTTTTCGGTTAACAGCCGATCGCGCTGGCCAATTGCGCCACGGAGACAGTCCTGCTCCACTCTCCCCACAATTAGAACATATCTTCAAAGCTATCAGCCCAAAGAAAAAAAAGCGCCGCACCACCACCGGGTGGGCTCGAACCTCCAACCTTTCGGTTAACAGCAGATCGCGCTAGCCAATTGCGCCACCGAGACAATCGTGCTCCACTCTCACCACCACCAGAACATATCTTCAAAGCTATCAGCGCAAAGAAAAAAAAGCGCCGCACCACCACCGGGTGGGCTCGAACCTCCAACCTTTCGGTTAACAGCCGATCGCGCAAGCCAATTGCGCCACCGAGACAATCGTGCTCCACTCTCACCACCACCAGAACATATCTTCAAAGCTATCAGCGCAAAGAAAAAAAAGCGCCGCACCACCACCGGGTGGGCTCGAACCTCCAACCTTTCGGTTAACAGCCGATCGCGCAAGCCAATTTCGCCATGGAGACAGACCTACTCCACTCTCACCACCATCAGAACATATCTTCAAAGGTATCAGCCCAAAGAAAAAAAAGCGCCGCACCACCACTGGGTGGGCTCGAACCTCCGACTTTTCGGTTAACAGCCGATCGCGCTAGCCGATTGCGCCAAGGAGACAGTCCTGCTCCACTCTCACCACCATCAGAACATATCTTCAAAGCTATCAGCCCGAACAAAAAAACCACCGCACCACCACCGGGTGGGCCCGAACCTCCAACCTTTCGGTTAACAGGCAATCGCGCTAGCCAATTGCGCCACGGAGACAGTCCTGCTCCACTCTCACCACCATCAGAACATATCTTCAAAGCTATCAGCACAAAGAAAAAAAGCGCCGCACCACCACCGGGTGGGCTCGAACCTCCAACCTTTCGGTTAACAGCCGATCGCGCTAGCCAATTGCGCCACGGAGACAGTCCTGCTTCACTCTCACCACCATAAGAACATATCTTCAAAGCTATCAGCCCAAAGAAAAAAAAAGCGCCATACCATCACAGGGTGGGCTCGATCCTCCGACCTTTTGGTTAACAGCCGATCGCGCTAGCCAATTGCGCCCGGGAGACAATCCTGCTCCACTCTCACCACCATCAGAACATATCTTCAAAGCTATCAGCCCAAAGAAAAAAAAGCGCCGCACCACCACCGGGTGGGCTCGAACCTCCAACTTTCTGGTTAACAGCCGATCACGCTAGCCAATTGCGCCATGGAGACAGTCCTGCTCCACTCTCACCACCATCAGAACATATCTTCAAAGCTATCAGCCCACAGAAAAAAAAGCGCCGCACAACCACCGGGTAGGCTTGAACCTCCGACGTTTTGGTTAACACCGATTGCGCTCGCCAATTGCGCCTTGGAGACAGTCCTGCTCCACTCTCACCACCATCAGAACATATCTTCAAAGCTATCAGCACAAAGAAAAAAAAGCACTTCACCACCACTGGCTGGGCTCGAACCTCCGACTTTTCGGTTAACAGCCGATCGCGCTAGCCAATTGCGCCACGGAGACAGTCCTGCTCCACTCTAACCACCATAAGAACATATCTTCAAAGCTATCAGCCCAAAGAAAAAAAAGCGCCGCACCACCACTGGGTGGGTTCAAACCTCCGACCTTTTGGTTAACAGCCGATCGCGCTAGCCAATCGCGCCACGGAGACAATCCTGCTCCACTCTCACCACCATCATAACATACTTAATAATAATAATAATTTTTATTTCCATCAGCGATGGAGGAGACTGCGGGTAAAAGTTGCTTGAAGGCACAAGCAACTTGACAGAGGCCCGCAGCCACCCCTACAGTGCAGGCAGCGATGGCAAACATTCACATAAAGAGAAAAAAAAAGAAAAAAAAATCACAAGAAACACATATTCGGAATACAGATATGTCTAAAAAAACACATCAGTAAGGAAGAATGAAAAAAAGCAATATTTTACACTATTTACTATGTTAGCATGAATTGATGAAATGCTCGCGCAGTGTTCGTGCAGAAGTTATTTTCAATTCAATGTGTAATTTATGAAATGAATTTAAAAGGGTTGGCAGCGTGTATGATAGCTTCTGCATAGAATAGCTTGTCCGCGCAGTGACCACCTTCCACTGTTCTATGTAACGAGTGCCGTATGAATGGGTGTTTTTGGCAAGATGAGATAACTCGTGGAAAAACTTTAGGTTTTCTTTTATCTCTCGTTTGAACGCTATACTTAACTTGTAATTGTATAGGGTAAACACGCGGATGACATTTCCCTTCAAGAATAAATCTGAAGTATGGGAATTGTAGGGTACATTGAAAAGCGCCCGTAGAAATTTTTTCTGCAGTACATGAAGTCTTTCAAGATTTGTATATGTCGTCGTACCCCATACCAAAAAACAATAATACAAGGAAGAAAAAAAGAGCGCATTGTAAACAAGAAGCTTTATTTTAAAAGGTAATATCAATCTGTGACGCGCCATCATACCAACCACACGAGATAGCTTGCCTAAAACTGATTCGATGTGTAAATCCCAAAGCATATTTTGTGTGAAGGTAACTCCCAGTATTTTCACACTACTCACTATTTCTATTGCTTCATTTGTGTAAAGAAGGGTGATGTGATCGCAGGTTATCTGCTTAGATTTTGGTCTGAAAATCACGGCTTTTGTCTTTTTAGTATTAATTTGCAAAACGTTTGCTGCTGACCATTCTTTGAGCGCCCTTAGAGCAGTGTTGGTGTTATTCTGAAGGCTACCAAGTTCAGGTGACGAAAAAAATAGGCTAGCGTCGTCAGCGTACATAACGTATTTTGCATCACTGTAGATATTTACTAGGTCATTGATGTAAACTATAAAAAGAAATGGGCCGAGAATACTACCTTGAGGAACGCCTCTGCTGATGTGTTTTAAGTCTGAACGGTAATGCTCAATCTGGACGTACTGATGGCGATGATCTAGATACGACTTCACGAGGTTTAAGCAGTGCCCGTGAATACCATAGGTTTCAAGTTTTTTAAGTAGTATGGAATGATGGATACAATCAAATGCTTTACTGAAATCAATGTAAAGGCCGAGCACAAGATTCTTGCTTTCAAATTGTGCTAAAATGAATTCTTTTTGTTGTAGCAAGGCTAACTTAGTAGAAAGGTGTTTTCTAAATCCAAATTGGGCTGTAGATATAAGATTGTGCTTATCGAAAAAATTAGACATTTGCGCGTGTATAAGTTTCTCCAGCCCTTTGGATAATACTGGTAATATCGAAATAGGTCTATAATTTTTGATATCGTTTATGTCACCTTTCTTAAAAAGCACAGAAACTCTTGCGATCTGCATCCTCCTGGGAAAGATAGCGCTCGCCAAAGACAGATTAAAGATGTAGGTAAGATATGGACAAATTAAATCAAGCACATACTTGATTGGACGAACCTGCATGCCCTCAACGTCACAACTTGAGCTATTTTTAAGCGAAAGAAAAACTGACAGTACTTCAGACTCTGTAAATGGGCGAAGGAAAAAGGAAGATGGATTGCTATCAGGCATAAATTTTGTAATATCAGCAGATGCACAAGAATTAGAATTGCTCACAAAATAATCATTAAATGTATTCGCCAAATCATCGCCCCATATTTCGTGGCCACCAAGAAATAGCTTTTCTACACGTGGAGACGATTTACGGCGATTTAAGACAGTATTAAGCTTTTTCCATAACATATCGGGTTTTTTCGAGCAGCTATCAAACTCAGCTTGAAAATAGCATTTCCTGTGTGACCTTAGTTCTTTGTTTAGTTTGTTTCTAAGCGACTTGTATTCTTTCAATATGCTTGGTTCCTTACTTTTAATGAACTTGTGATAAAGCGCATTTTTACACTTAATTTTTTGTAACAATTCAGGGGTTATCCATGGTTTTCTTATTTTTTTACCCAATTTAAACTTTTTTTGTGGGAAGTGACGCTTATACACACGAGAAATTTCATCAATAAGTTTACTGTATGCAATGTCAACGTCGTCTATTTTCAGAATTTGCGGAATATCGCTAAGTAGCAATTCAGCTCTAAAATTATCCAAACCTGTTTGTGTAATATTTTGAAAAGAAATGTACTGATGCTTTTCATTTATCGTGAAATTTTGCTTTCTTAGTAGAGCAAATATTGGGAGGTGGTCACTAAGGTCCCACGTTATTACACCACTGTTGGCTTTTGTAGAATCGATATTAGTAATAAATAAATCTAACTGTGTTTCGCTTTCAGTAGTTACCCTTGTCGGTACATAGATTAAATTTTCGCATCCGTTAGAAGTCAGCATGGTTAACATGGCCTTTTGTGGTGCAGAAATGGTCAACAGGTCGATATTAAAATCACCAGCAGACACCAAATAATCGCCAGTTTCTGAAACAAATGATAACAGCTGTTCATAGAAACAAAAGAAACTAGAAAGATTTCCACTTGGTGGTCTATAGCAAACGGAAAACATACAGTCATTCACACGAGCTGTTATTATTTCAAAATCATCACAACAGATACAAAAGTTGGAAAGCAGCTCGCAGTTTACGTGCTCTCTTAGCAACAGCATAACGCCACCGCCTCGGCGATTAGTTCTGTTTACACAATACGATTGATAAGACGGAAATTTGAACAAATCACGATCATCCCTGCACCAAGTTTCACTAAGCATTACTGCATCAAACAAAAATGAAAACCATTGATGAAGTCATTTATATCTTCTTCCTTGTTATAGAGTGAACGAACGTTTAGATGAAGGCACTTCAAGGAATGTGCGTGATGACTTGTCACAAAAGCGTCTAGCTCGTGTGGAAGAAAGGGACTTTGACTAGCCATTTTGAGGAATGAAATAATCTAGATACAGTCAGCAACTAGCAGGCTTAGACGGGAAAGTCGGTCCTGTGACGCACTACTAACACGGAATCGCCGTCAGATTTGCGCAGCAGGATTTTCCCGTTCTTGTGCCAGGCGTATTTGTACCGATTTTCCCTCGCCCATTCCTTAGCCTCTCGAAGCAGTTGCCGACTTTGGCTGGTCAAGTTCTCTTGGATGAACAGGCTTGATTTCTTTTCTCTCAGTTTTGACCGGTTATGCAGCCATTCGTCTCTAACAGATTGTCTGACATACCGAACGATTATACCTGGTGTTTTGCCAAATTTGCATGGGAGGCGGTGAATGGCAGCGACGTCTGCTGCGTCCAGTGCACAAACGTCAATCATGCTGGCAACAGAATTTACCTTTGCAAGCAAATTTTCACCTTCAGAGACGCTTACACCATGTATTTCCAAGTTAAACTTGCGGCTTCTCCACTCGAGCTCATTTAAATCGGCCTCAAGTTTTTTTGAAGCATCATCACTAGCGCAGGTGTCCTGTTCAAGGCGTTCAAGTCTTTTCCGTATTTCTTTCGTATCTTTTTCTTGTGCGGCAAGCCTTGTCAACATCTCATCGTACTTGTCCGACATGAGCTGTATCGACCGCTCGATGTTTGGCACTGTTTCCCTGAGCGGCAACAACTCGTCTAACTTCTGACTTATGCCACTGAGAATAGATCTGATGTCAACTTCAGCTTCCGGCCTCCCTTCAGTGATCTCGACTCTTTTTCCACTATCTTTGCACGTAGAGCAAACCCACTTTTGCCTAGCCGATTCGGACTTCTTTTTATACTGTTTTTCTGATATGCCTGCACATGTTCCAATGTGAAAACAGTGGCTACACTCGCCACATGCCACCGACAATTCATCGGATTTAATGGCATCGTTACATGTAGGGCATGCATTTAGTGTCGACATAGTACCAGGAAATGTAGCACACAGAACAAATACAATTCACTTGGCAGCAGCGGCAGCACAGAAAACTCGCTAAGAACAACAAAGCAAATTTAATCCGGGCGTGAACTAACCTGCGCAAACAGACGAAAATCAGTAGATCTGCCGGTTCTGCCACCGCTGCTGCCAAAGAGCCGCTGTCCTCAGGGTCGGTGACTTTTATAGTGAAGCTCGGTGATGGTGGTGGCCCCCAGCGGTAAGATCGTCGGTAGCTTCAGTTGGAGATATCAGTTGATCCGAAGAAATCGCGGCGTGAAAATGGCACACGATGCGATGAAACTTGATAGCAGGGAGATGGTTTCCACACAGGCCACCGACAGGAAGGCAGTGGTCGACGAAAAAAATCTGCGCAAACAGACGAAAATCAGTAGATCTGCCGGTTCTGCCACCGCTGCTGCCAAAGAGCCGCTGTCCTCAGGGTCGGTGACTTTTATAGTGAAGCTCGGTGATGGTGGTGGCCCCCAGCGGTAAGATCGTCGGTAGCTTCAGTTGGAGATATCAGTTGATCCGAAGAAATCGCGGCGTGAAAAGGGCACACGATGCGATGAAACTTGATAGCAGGGAGATGGTTTCCACACAGGCCACCGACAGGAAGGCAGTGGTCGACGAAAAAAATCTGCGCAAACAGACGAAAATCAGTAGATCTGCCGGTTCTGCCACCGCTGCTGCCAAAGAGCCGCTGTCCTCAGGGTCGGTGACTTTTATAGTGAAGCTCGGTGATGGTGGTGGCCCCCAGCGGTAAGATCGTCGGTAGCTTCAGTTGGAGATATCAGTTGATCCGAAGAAATCGCGGCGTGAAAATGGCACACGATGCGATGAAACTTGATAGCAGGGAGATGGTTTCCACACAGGCCACCGACAGGAAGGCAGTGGTCGACGAAAAAAATCTGCGCAAACAGACGAAAATCAGTAGATCTGCCGGTTCTGCCACCGCTGCTGCCAAAGAGCTATCAAAGCTATCAGCCCAAAGCTACCTTCAAAGCTATCAGCCCAAAGAAAAAAAAGCGCCGCACCACCACCGGGTGGGCTCGAACCTCCAACTTTCCGGTTAACAGCCGATCACGCTAGCCAATTGCGCCACGGAGACAGTCCTGCTCCATTCTCACCACCATCAGAACATATCTTCAAAGCTATCAGCCCACAGGAAAAAAAAGCGCCGCACAACCACCGGGTAGGCTCGAACCTTCGACTTTTCGGTTAACAGCCGATCGCGCTAGCCAATTGCGCCACGGAGACAGTCCTGCTCCACTCTCACCACCATAAGAACATATCTTCAAAGCTATCAGCCCAAAGAAAAAAAAGCGCCGCACCACCACTGGGTGGGCTCGAACCTCAGACCTTTTGGTTAACAGCCGATCGCGCTAGCCAATTGCGCCACGGAGACATTCCTGCTCCACTCTCACCACCATAAGAACATATCTTCAAAGCTATCAGCCCGAAGAAAAAAGCAACACACCACTTCCGGGAGGGCTCGAAACTCCAACCTTTCGGCACACAGCCGATCGCGCTAGCCCATTGCGCCACGGAGACAATCTTGCTTTCTTCTCACCACCATCAGAACATAACTTCAAAGCTATCATCCCAAAGAAAAAAAAGCACCGCACCACCACCGGGTGGGCTCGAACCTCCAACCTTTCGGTTAACAGCCGATCGCGCTAGCCAATTGCACCACGGAGACAGTCCTGCTCTACTCTCACCACCATCAGAACATATCTTCAAAGCTATCAGCCCAAAGAAAAAAAAGCGCCGCACCACCGCCGGGTGGGCTCGAAACTCCAATCTTTCGGTTAACAGCCGATCGCGCTAGCCAATTGCGCCACAGAGACAGTCCTGCTCCACTCTCACCACCATAAGAACATATCTTCAAAGCTATCAGCCCAAAGAAAAAAAAGCGCCGAACCACCACTGGGTGGGCTCGAACCTCCCACTTTTTGGTTAACAGCCGATCGCGCTATCCAATTGCGCCACGGAGACAATCCTGCTCCACGCTCACCACCATAAGAACATATCTTCAAAGCTATCAGCCCGAAGAAAAAAGCAACAAACCACTCCCGGGAGGGCTCGAAACTCCAACCTTTTGGTCAACAGCCGATCGCGCTAGCCCATTGCGCCACGGAGACAGTCTTGCTCCCTTCCCACCACCATCAGAACATACCTTCAAAGCTATCAGCCCAAAGAAAAAAAAGCACCGCACCACCACCGGGTGGGCTCGAACCTCCAACCTTTCGGTTAACAGCCGATCGCGCTAGCCAATTGCACCACGGAGACAGTCGCGCTCCACTCTCACCACCATCAGAACATATCTTCAAAGCTATCAGCGTAAAGAAAAAAGCAAAACACCACTCCCGGGAGGGCTCGAACCTCCAACTTTTCGGTTAACAGCCGATCGCGCTGGCCAATTGCCCCACGGAGACAGTCGTGCTCCACTCTCACCACCGTCAGAACATTTCTTCAGAGCTATCACCCCAAAGAAAAAAAAAGCGCCGCACCACCACCAGTTGGGCTAGAACCTCCAACCTTTCGGTTAACAGCCGATCGCGCTAGCCAATTGCGCAACGAAGACAGTCCTGCTCCACTCTCACCACCATCAGAACATATCTTCAAAGCTATTACAGCAAAGAAAAAAGCAACACACCACTCCCGGGAGGGCTCAAAACTCCAACCTTTCGGTTAACAGCCGATCGCGCGAGCCCATTGCGCCACGGAGACAGTCTTGCTCCACTCTCACCACCATCAGAACATATCTTCAAAGCTATCATCGCAAAAAAAAAGCAACACACCACTCCCGGGAGGGCTCGAAACTCCAATCTTTCGGTCAACAGCCAATCGCGCTAGCCCATTGCGCAAAGGAGACAGTCTTGCTCATCTCTCACCACCATCAGATCATATCATCAAGCCTATCAGCTCAAAGAAAAAAAAAGCACCGCACCACCACCGGGTGGGCTCGAACCTCCAACTTTTCGGTTAACAGCCGATCGCGCTGGCCAATTGCGCCACCGAGACAATCGTGCTCCACTCTCACCACCACCAGAACATATCTTCAAAGCTATCAGCGCAAAGAAAAAAAAGCGCCGCACCACCACCGGGTTGGCTCGAACCTCCAACCTTTCGGTTAACAGCCGATCGCGCAAGCCAATTTCGCCATGGAGACAGACCTGCTCCACTCTCACCACCATCAGAACATATCTTCAAAGGTATCAGCCCAAAGAAAAAAAGCGCCGCACCACCACTGGGTGGGCTCGAACCTCCGACTTTTCGGTTAACAGCCGATCGCGCTAGCCGATTGCGCCACGGAGACAGTCCTGCTCCACTCTCACCACCATCAGAACATATCTTCAAAGCTATCAGCCCGAACAAAAAAAAGCGCCATACCACCACAGGGTGGGCTCGATCCTCCGACCTTTTGGTTAACAGCCGATCACGCTATCCAATTGCGCCACGGAGACAATCCTGCTCCACTCTCACCACAATTAGAACATAACTTCAAAGCTATCAGCCCAAAAAAAAGCGCCGCACCACCACCGGGTGCGCTCGAACCTCCAACCTTTCGGTTAACAGCAGATCGCGCTAGCCAATCGCGCCACGGAGACAATCGTGCTCCACTCTCACCACCATCAGAACATATCTTCAAAGCTATCAGCGCAAAGAAAAAAAAGCGCCGCACCACCACCGGGTGGGCTCGAACCTCCAACCTTTCGGTTAACAGCCGATCGCGCAAGCCGATTTCGCCATGGAGACACTCCTGCTCCACTCTCACCACCATCAGAACATATCTTCAAAGGTATCAGCCCAAAGAAAAAAAAGCGCCGCACCACCACTGGGTGGGCTCGAACCTCCGACTTTTCGGTTAACAGCCGATCGCGCTGGCCTATTGCGCCACGGAGGCAGTCTTGCTCCACTCTCACCACCATCAGAACATATCTTCAAAGCTATCAGCCCAAAGAAAAAAAACCACCGGACCACCACCGGGTGGGCTCGAACCTCCAACCTTTCGGTTAACAGCCGATCGCGCTAGCCAATTGCGCCACGGAGACAGTCCTGCTCCACTCTCACCACCATCAGAACATATCTTCAAAGCTATCAGCACAAAGAAAAAAAGCGCCGCACCACCACCGGATGGGCTCGAACCTCCAAACTTTCGGTTAACAGCCGATCGCGCTAGCCAACTGCGCCATAGAGACAGTCGTGCTCCACTCACACCACCATCAGAACATATCTTCAAAGCTATCAGCGCAAAGAAAAAAGCAACACACCACTCCCGGGAGGGATCGCAACTCCAACCTTTCGGTTAACAGCCGATCGCGCTAGACAATTGCGCCACGGAGACAGTCCTGCTCTACTCTCACCAACATCAGAACATATCTTCAAAGCTATTAGCCCGAAGAAAAAAAAGCGCCGCACCACCGCCGGGTGGGCTCGAAACTCCAACCTTTCGGTTAACAGCCGATCACGCTAGCCAATTGCGCCACGGAGACAGTCCTGCTCCACTCTCACCACCATCAGAACATATCTTCAAAGCTATCAGCCCACAGAAAAAAAAGCGCCGCACAACCACCGGGTAGGCTCGAACCTCCGACGTTTTGGTTAACACCGATTGCGCTCGCCAATTGCGCCTTGGAGACAGTCCTGCTCCACTCTCACCACCATCAGAACATATCTTCAAAGCTATCAGCACAAAGAAAAAAAAGCACTTCACCACCACCGGCTGGGCTCGAACCTCCAACTTTTCGGTTAACAGCCGATCACGCTGGCCAATTGCGCCACGGAGACAGTCCTGCTTCAATCTCACCACCATCAGAACATATCTTCAAAGCTATCAGCCCACAGAAAAAAAAGCGCCACACAACCACCGTGTAGGCTCGAACCTCCGACTTTTCGGTTAACAGCCGATCGCGCTAGCCAATTGCGCCACGGAGACAGTCCTGCTCCACTCTAACCACCATAAGAACATATCTTCAAAGCTATCAGCCCAAAGAAAAAAAAGCGCCGCACCACCACTGGGTGGGTTCAAACCTCCGACCTTTTGGTTAACAGCCGATCGCGCTAGCCAATTGCGCCACGGAGACAATCCTGCTCCACTCTCACCACCATCAGAACATATCTTCAAAGCTATCAGCCCAAAGAAAAAAAAGCGCCGCACCACCACCGGGTGGGCTCGAACCTCCAACTTTCCGGTTAACAGCCG
The DNA here is from genome assembly GCF_043290135.1 of Rhipicephalus microplus. Classification (NCBI taxonomy): domain Eukaryota; kingdom Metazoa; phylum Arthropoda; class Arachnida; order Ixodida; family Ixodidae; genus Rhipicephalus; species Rhipicephalus microplus. The sequence continues at coordinate 291,130,406 of NC_134702.1, forward strand.
ATCACGCTAGCCAATTGCGCCACGGAGACAGTCCTGCTCCATTCTCACCACCATCAGAACATATCTTCAAAGCTATCAGCCCACAGGAAAAAAAAGCGCCGCACAACCACCGGGTAGGCTCGAACCTTCGACTTTTCGGTTAACAGCCGATCGCGCTAGCCAATTGCGCCACGGAGACAGTCCTGCTCCACTCTCACCACCATAAGAACATATCTTCAAAGCTATCAGCCCAAAGAAAAAAAAGCGCCGCACCACCACTGGGTGGGCTCGAACCTCCGACCTTTTGGTTAACAGCCGATCGCGCTAGCCAATTGCGCCACGGAGACAATCCTGCTCCACTCTCACCACCATAAGAACATATCTTCAAAGCTATCAGCCCGAAGAAAAAAGCAACAAACCACTCCCGGGAGGGCTCGAAACTCCAACCTTTTGGTCAACAGCCGATCGCGCTAGCCCATTGCGCCACGGAGACAGTCTTGCTCCCTTCCCACCACCATCAGAACATACCTTCAAAGCTATCAGCCCAAAGAAAAAAAAGCACCGCACCACCACCGGGTGGGCTCGAACCTCCAACCTTTCGGTTAACAGCCGATCGCGCTGCCAATTGCACCACGGAGACAGTCGCGCTCCACTCTCACCACCATCAGAACATATCTTCAAAGCTATCAGCGTAAAGAAAAAAGCAAAACACCACTCCCGGGAGGGCTCGAACCTCCAACTTTTCGGTTAACAGCCGATCGCGCTGGCCAATTGCCCCACGGAGACAGTCGTGCTCCACTCTCACCACCGTCAGAACATTTCTTCAGAGCTATCACCCCAAAGAAAAAAAAAGCGCCGCACCACCACCAGTTGGGCTAGAACCTCCAACCTTTCGGTTAACAGCCGATCGCGCTAGCCAATTGCGCAACGAAGACAGTCCTGCTCCACTCTCACCACCATCAGAACATATCTTCAAAGCTATTACAGCAAAGAAAAAAGCAACACACCACTCCCGGGAGGGCTCAAAACTCCAACCTTTCGGTTAACAGCCGATCGCGCGAGCCCATTGCGCCACGGAGACAGTCTTGCTCCACTCTCACCACCATCAGAACATATCTTCAAAGCTATCATCGCAAAAAAAAAGCAACACACCACTCCCGGGAGGGCTCGAAACTCCAACCTTTCGGTCAACAGCCAATCGCGCTAGCCCATTGCGCAAAGGAGACAGTCTTGCTCATCTCTCACCACCATCAGATCATATCATCAAGCCTATCAGCTCAAAGAAAAAAAAAGCACCGCACCACCACCGGGTGGGCTCGAACCTCCAACTTTTCGGTTAACAGCCGATCGCGCTGGCCAATTGCGCCACGGAGACAGTCCTGCTCCACTCTCCCCACAATTAGAACATATCTTCAAAGCTATCAGCCCAAAGAAAAAAAAGCGCCGCACCACCACCGGGTGGGCTCGAACCTCCAACCTTTCGGTTAACAGCAGATCGCGCTAGCCAATTGCGCCACCGAGACAATCGTGCTCCACTCTCACCACCACCAGAACATATCTTCAAAGCTATCAGCGCAAAGAAAAAAAAGCGCCGCACCACCACCGGGTTGGCTCGAACCTCCAACCTTTCGGTTAACAGCCGATCGCGCAAGCCAATTTCGCCATGGAGACAGACCTGCTCCACTCTCACCACCATCAGAACATATCTTCAAAGGTATCAGCCCAAAGAAAAAAAGCGCCGCACCACCACTGGGTGGGCTCGAACCTCCGACTTTTCGGTTAACAGCCGATCGCGCTAGCCGATTGCGCCACGGAGACAGTCCTGCTCCACTCTCACCACCATCAGAACATATCTTCAAAGCTATCAGCCCGAACAAAAAAACCACCGCACCACCACCGGGTGGGCTCGAACCTCCAACCTTTCGGTTAACAGGCAATCGCGCTAGCCAATTGCGCCACGGAGACAGTCCTGCTCCACTCTCACCACCATCAGAACATATCTTCAAAGCTATCAGCACAAAGAAAAAAAGCGCCGCACCACCACCGGGTGGGCTCGAACCTCCAACCTTTCGGTTAACAGCCGATCGCGCTAGCCAATTGCGCCACGGAGACAGTCCTGCTTCACTCTCACCACCATAAGAACATATCTTCAAAGCTATCAGCCCAAAGAAAAAAAAAGCGCCATACCACCACAGGGTGGGCTCGATCCTCCGACCTTTTGGTTAACAGCCGATCACGCTATCCAATTGCGCCACGGAGACAATCCTGCTCCACTCTCACCACAATTAGAACATAACTTCAAAGCTATCAGCCCAAAAAAAAAGCGCCGCACCACCACCGGGTGCGCTCGAACCTCCAACCTTTCGGTTAACAGCAGATCGCGCTAGCCAATCGCGCCACGGAGACAATCGTGCTCCACTCTCACCACCATCAGAACATATCTTCAAAGCTATCAGCGCAAAGAAAAAAAAGCGCCGCACCACCACCGGGTGGGCTCGAACCTCCAACCTTTCGGTTAACAGCCGATCGCGCAAGCCGATTTCGCCATGGAGACACTCCTGCTCCACTCTCACCACCATCAGAACATATCTTCAAAGGTATCAGCCCAAAGAAAAAAAAGCGCCGCACCACCACTGGGTGGGCTCGAACCTCCGACTTTTCGGTTAACAGCCGATCGCGCTGGCCTATTGCGCCACGGAGGCAGTCCTGCTCCACTCTCACCACCATCAGAACATATCTTCAAAGCTATCAGCCCAAAGAAAAAAAACCACCGGACCACCACCGGGTGGGCTCGAACCTCCAACCTTTCGGTTAACAGCCGATCGCGCTAGCCAATTGCGCCACGGAGACAGTCCTGCTCCACTCTCACCACCATCAGAACATATCTTCAAAGCTATCAGCACAAAGAAAAAAAGCGCCGCACCACCACCGGATGGGCTCGAACCTCCAACCTTTCGGTTAACAGCCGATCGCGCTAGCCAACTGCGCCATAGAGACAGTCGTGCTCCACTCACACCACCATCAGAACATATCTTCGAAGCTATCAGCGCAAAGAAAAAAGCAACACACCACTCCCGGGAGGGATCGCAACTCCAACCTTTCGGTTAACAGCCGATCGCGCTAGACAATTGCGCCACGGAGACAGTCCTGCTCTACTCTAACCAACTTCAGAACATATCTTCAAAGCTATTAGCCCGAAGAAAAAAAAGCGCCGCACCACCGCCGGGTGGGCTCGAAACTCCAACCTTTCGGTTAACAGCCGATCACGCTAGCCAATTGCGCCACGGAGACAGTCCTGCTCCACTCTCACCACCATCAGAACATATCTTCAAAGCTATCAGCCCACAGAAAAAAAAAGCGCCGCACAACCACCGGGTAGGCTCGAACCTCCGACGTTTTGGTTAACACCGATTGCGCTCGCCAATTGCGCCTTGGAGACAGTCCTGCTCCACTCTCACCACCATCAGAACATATCTTCAAAGCTATCAGCCCACAGGAAAAAAAAGCGCCGCACAACCACCGGGTAGGCTCGAACCTTCGACTTTTCGGTTAACAGCCGATCGCGCTAGCCAATTGCGCCACGGAGACAGTCCTGCTCCACTCTCACCACCATAAGAACATATCTTCAAAGCTATCAGCCCAAAGAAAAAAAAGCGCCGCACCACCACTGGGTGGGCTCGAACCTCCGACCTTTTGGTTAACAGCCGATCGCGCTAGCCAATTGCGCCACGGAGACAATCCTGCTCCACTCTCACCACCATAAGAACATATCTTCAAAGCTATCAGCCCGAAGAAAAAAGCAACACACCACTTCCGGGAGGGCTCGAAACTCCAACCTTTCGGTACACAGCCGATCGCGCTAGCCCATTGCGCCACGGAGACAATCTTGCTCCCTTCTCACCACCATCAGAACATAACTTCAAAGCTATCATCCCAAAGAAAAAAAAGCACCGCACCACCACTGGGTGGGCTCGAACCTCCAACCTTTCGGTTAACAGCCGATCGCGCTTGCCAATTGCACCACGGAGACAGTCCTGCTCTACTCTCACCACCATCAGAACATATCTTCAAAGCTATCAGCCCAAAGAAAAAAAAGCGCCGCACCACCGCCGGGTGGGCTCGAAACTCCAATCTTTCGGTTAACAGCCGATCGCGCTAGCCAATTGCGCCACAGAGACAGTCCTGCTTCACACTCACCACCATCAGAACATATCTTCAAAGCTATCAGCCCAAAGAAAAAAAAGCGCCATACCACAACCGGGTGGGCTCGAACCTCCTACCTTTTGGTTAACACTGATCGCGCTCACCAATTGCGCCTTGGAGACAGTCCTGCTCCACTCTCACCACCATCAGAACATATCTTCAAAGCTATAAGCCCAAGAAAAAAAAGCGCCGCACAACCACCGGGTAGGCTCAAACCTCCGACTTTTCGGTTAACAGCCGATCGCGCTAGCCAATTGCGCCACGGAGACAGTCCTGCTCCACTCTAACCACCATAAGAACATATCTTCAAAGCTATCAGCCCAAAGAAAAAAAGCGCCGCACCACCACTGGGTGGGCTCGAACCTCCGACCTTTTGGTTAACAGCCGATAGCGCGTGCCAATTGCGCCACGGAGACAGTCCTGCTCCACTCTCACCACCATAAGAACATATCTTCAAAGCTATCAGCCAAAGAAAAAAAAGCGCCGCACCACCACTGGGTGGGTTCGAACCTCCGACCTTTTGGTTAACAGCCGATCGCGCTAGCCAATTGCGCCCGGGAGACAATCCTGCTCCACTCTCACCACCATCAGAACATATCTTCAAAGCTATCAGCCCAAAGAAAAAAAAAGCGCCGCACCACCACCGGGTGGGCTCGAACCTCCAACTTTCCGGTTAACAGCCGATCACGCTAGCCAATTGCGCCACGGAGACAGTCCTGCTCCACTCTCACCACCATCAGAACATATCTTCAAAGCTATCAGCCCACAGAAAAAAAAGCGCCGCACAACCACCGGGTAGGCTCGAACCTCCGACTTTTCGGTTAACAGCCGATCGCGCGTGCCAATTGCGCCACGGAGACAGTCCTGCTCCACTCTCACCACCATAAGAACATATCTTCAAAGCTATCAGCCCAAAGAAAAAAAAGCGCCGAACCACCACTGGGTGGGCTCGAACCTCCCACCTTTTGGTTAACAGCCGATCGCGCTATCCAATTGCGCCACGGAGACAATCCTTCTCCACGCTCACCACCATAAGAACATATCTTCAAAGCTATCAGCCCGAAGAAAAAAGCAACAAACCACTCCCGGGAGGGCTCGAAACTCCAACCTTTCGGTCAACAGCCGATCGCGCTAGCCCATTGCGCCACGGAGACAGTCTTGCTCCCTTCCCGCCACCATCAGAACATACCTTCAAAGCTATCAGCCCAAAGAAAAAAAAAGCACCGCACCACCACCGGGTGGGCTCGAGCCTCCAACCTTTCGGTTAACAGCCGATCGCGCTAGCCAATTGCACCACGGAGACAGTCGCGCTCCACTCTCACCACCATCAGAACATATCTTCAAAGCTATCAGCGTAAAGAAAAAAGCAAAACACCACTCCCGGGAGGGCTCGAACCTCCAACTTTTCGGTTAACAGCCGATCGCGCTGGCCAATTGCGCCACGGAGAAAGTCCTGCTCAACTCTCACCACAATTAGAATATATCTTCAAAGCTATCACCCCATAGAAAAAAAAGCGCCGCACCACCACTGGGTGGGCTCGAACCTCCGACCTTTTGGTTAACAGTCGATCGCGCTAGCCAATTGCGCCACGGAGACAATCCTGCTCCACTCTCACCACCATAAGAACATATCTTCAAAGCTATCAGCCCGAAGAAAAAAGCAACACACCACTCCCGGGAGGGCTCGAAACTCCAACCTTTCGGTCAACAGCCGATCGCGCTAGCCAATTGCGCCACGGAGACAGTCGTGCTCCACTCTCACCACCGTCAGAACATTTCTCCAGAGCTATCACCCCAAAGAAAAAAAAAGCGCCGCACCACCACCAGTTGGGCTAGAACCTCCAACCTTTCGGTTAACAGCCGATCGCGCTAGCCAATTGCGCAACGAAGACAGTCCTGCTCCACTCTCACCACCATCAGAACATATCTTCAAAGCTATTACAGCAAAGAAAAAAGCAACACACCACTCCCGGGAGGGCTCAAAACTCCAACCTTTCGGTTAACAGCCGATCGCGCGAGCCCATTGCGCCACGGAGACAGTCTTGCTCCACTCTCACCACCATCAGAACATATCTTCAAAGCTATCCTCGCAAAGAAAAAAGCAACACACCACTCCCGGGAGGGCTCGAAACTCGAACCTTTCGGTCAAAAGCCGATCGCGCTAGCCCATTGCGCCACGGAGACAGTCTTGCTCATCTCTCACCACCATCAGATCATATCATCAAGCCTATCAGCTCAAAGAAAAAAAAGCACCGCACCACCACCGGGTGGGCTCGAACCTCCAACTTTTCGGTTAACAGCCGATCGCGCTGGCCAATTGCGCCACGGAGACAGTCCTGCTCCACTCTCCCCACAATTAGAACATATCTTCAAAGCTATCAGCCCAAAGAAAAAAAAGCGCCGCACCACCACCTGGTGGGCTCGAACCTCCAACCTTTCGGTTAACAGCAGATCGCGCTAGCCAAATGCGCCACGGAGACAATCGTGCTCCACTCTCACCACCACCAGAACATATCTTCAAAGCTATCAGCGCAAAGAAAAAAAAGCGCCGCACCACCACCGGTTGGGCTAGAACCTCCAACCTTTCGGTTAACAGCCGATCGCGCTAGCCAATGGCGCCACGAAGACAGTCCTGCTCCACTCTCACCACCATCAGAACATATCTTCAAAGCTATTACCGCAAAGAAAAAAGCAAAACACCACTCCCGGGAGGGCTCAAAACTCCAACCTTTCGGTTAACAGCCGATCGCGCTAGCCCATTGCACCACGAAGACAGTCTTGCTCCACTCTCACCACCATCAGAACATATCTCCAAAGCTATCATCGCAAAGAAAAAAGCAACACACCACTCCCGGGAGGGCTCGAAACTCCAACCTTTTGGTCAACAGCCGATCGCGCTAGCCCATTGCGCCACGGAGACAGTCTTGCTCATCTCTCACCACCATCAGAACATATCATCAATGCTATCAGCCCAAAGAAAAAAAACCACCGCACCACCACCGGGTAGGCTCGAACCTCCAACCTTTCGGTTAACAGCCAATCGCGCTAGCGAATCGCGCCACGGAGACAGTCCTGCTCCACTCTCAACATTATCATAACATATCTTCAAAGCTATCAGCGTAAAGAAAAAAGCAAAACACCACTCCCGGGAGGGCTCGAACCTCCAACTTTTCGGTTAACAGCCGATCGCGCTGGCCAATTGCGCCACGGAGAAAGTCCTGCTCAACTCTCACCACAATTAGAATATATCTTCAAAGCTATCACCCCATAGAAAAAAAAGCGCCGCACCACCACTGGGTGGGCTCGAACCTCCGACCTTTTGGTTAACAGCCGATCGCGCTAGCCAATTGCGCCACGGAGACAATCCTGCTCCACTCTCACCACCATAAGAACATATCTTCAAAGCTATCAGCCCGAAGAAAAAAGCAACACACCACTCCCGGGAGGGCTCGAAACTCCAACCTTTCGGTCAACAGCCGATCGCGCTAGCCAATTGCCCCACGGAGACAGTCGTGCTCCACTCTCACCACCGTCAGAACATTTCTTCAGAGCTATCACCCCAAAGAAAAAAATAGCGCCGCACCACCACCGGTTGGGCTAGAACCTCCAACCTTTCGGTTAACAGCCGATCGCGCTAGCCAATTGCGCAACGAAGACAGTCCTGCTCCACTCTCAACACCATCAGAACATATCTTCAAAGCTATTACAGCAAAGAAAAAAGCAACACACCACTCCCGGGAGGGCTCAAAACTCCAACCTTTCGGTTAACAGCCGATCGCGCGAGCCCATTGCGCCACGGAGACAGTCTTGCTCCACTCTCACCACCATCAGAACATATCTTCAAAGCTATCAGCCCAAAGAAAAAATGCACCGCACCACCACCGGGTGGGCTCGAACCTCCAAATTTTCGGTTAACAGCCGATCACGCTAGCCAATTGCGCCACGGAGACAGTCCTGCTCCACTCTCACCGCCATCAGAACATATCTTCAAAGCTATCAGCCCAAAGAAAAAAAAGCACCGCACCACCACCGGGTGGGCACGAACCTCCAACTTTTCGGTTAACAGCCGATCACGCTAGCCAATTGCGCCACGGAGACAGTCCTGCTCCACTCTCACCACCGTCAGAACATTTCTTGAGAGCTATCAGCCCAAAGAAAAAAAAGCGCTGCACCACCACCGGGTGGGCTCGAACCTCCAACCTTACGGTTAACAGCCGATCGCGCTAGCCCATTGCGCCACGGAGACAGTCTTACTCCACTCTCACCACCATCAGAACATATCTTCAAAGCTATCAGCGCAAAGAAAAAAGCAACACACCACTCCCGGGAGGGCTCGAAACTCCAACCTTTCGGTCAACAGCCGATCGCGTTAGCCCATTGCGCCACGAAGACAGTCTTGCTCCCTTCTCACCACCATCAGAACATAAATTCAAAGCTATCAGCCCAAAGAAAAAAAAGCACCGCACCACCACCGTGTGGGCTCGAACCTCCAACCTTTTGGTTAACAGTCGATCGCGCTAGCCGATTGCGCCACGGAGACAGTCGTGCTTCACTCTCACCACCATCAGAACATAATTTCAAAGCTATCAGCGCAAAGAAAAAAGCAAAACACCACTCCCGGGAGGGCTCGAACCTCCAACTTTTCGGTTAACAGCCGATTGCGCTGGCCCAATGCGCCACGGAGAAAGTCCTGCTCCACTCTCACCACCGTCAGACCATTTCTTCAGAGCTATCACCCCAAAGAAAAAAAAAGCGCCGCACCACCACCGGGTGGGCTCGAACCTCCAACCTTTCGGTTAACAGCCGATCGTGCTAGCCAATTGCCCCACGGTGACAGTCGTGCTCCACTCTCACCACCATCAGAACATATCTTCAAAGCTATCAGCCCATAGAAAAAAACGCGCCGCACCACCACCGGGTGGGCTCGAACCTCCAACTTTTCGGTTAACAGCCGATTGCGCTAGCCAATTGCGCCACGGGGACCGTCCTGCTCCACTCTCACCACCGTCAGATAATTTATTCAGAGCTATCACTCCAAAGAAAAAAAGCGCCGCACCACCACCGGGTAGGCTCGAACCTCCGACCTTTCGGGTAACAGCCGATCGCGCTAGCCAATTGCCCAACGGAGACAGTCGTGCTCCACTCTCACCACCGTCAGAACATTTCTTCAGAGCTATCACCCCAAAGAAAAAAAAAGCGCCGCACCACCACCGGTTGGGCTAGAACCTCCAAACTTTCGGTTAACAGCCGATCGCGCTAGCCAATTGCGCCACGAAGAATGTCCTGCTCCACTCTCACCACCATCAGAACATAGCTTCAAAGCTATTACCGCAAAGAAAAAAGCAACACACCACTCCCGGGAGGGCTCAAAACTTCAACCTTTCGGTTAACAGCCGATCGCGCTAGCCCATTGCGCCACGGAGACAGTCTTGCTCCACTCTCACCACCATAAGAACATATCTTCAAAGCTATCAGCGCAAAGAAAAAAGCAAAACACCACTCCCGGGAGGGCTCGAACCTCCAACTTTTCGGTTAACAGCCGATCGCGCTGGCCAATTGCGCCACGGAGAAAGTCCTGCTCAACTCTCACCACAATTAGAATATATCTTCAAAGCTATCAGCCCAAAGAAAAAAAACCACCGGACCACCACCGGGTGGGCTCGAACCTCCAACCTTTCGGTTAACAGCCGATCGCGCTAGCCAATTGCGCCACGGAGACAGTCCTGCTCCACTCTCACCACCATCAGAACATATCTTCAAAGCTATCAGCACAAAGAAAAAAAGCGCCGCACCACCACCGGATGGGCTCGAACCTCCAACCTTTCGGTTAACAGCCGATCGCGCTAGCCAACTGCGCCATAGAGACAGTCGTGCTCCACTCACACCACCATCAGAACATATCTTCAAAGCTATCAGCGCAAAGAAAAAAGCAACACACCACTCCCGGGAGGGATCGCAACTCCAACCTTTCGGTTAACAGCCGATCGCGCTAGACAATTGCGCCACGGAGACAGTCCTGCTCTACTCTCACCAACATCAGAACATATCTTCAAAGCTATTAGCCCGAAGAAAAAAAAGCGCCGCACCACCGCCGGGTGGGCTCGAAACTCCAACCTTTCGGTTAACAGCCGATCACGCTAGCCAATTGCGCCACGGAGACAGTCCTGCTCCACTCTCACCACCATCAGAACATATCTTCAAAGCTATCAGCCCACAGAAAAAAAAGCGCCGCACAACCACCGGGTAGGCTCGAACCTCCGACGTTTTGGTTAACACCGATTGCGCTCGCCAATTGCGCCTTGGAGACAGTCCTGCTCCACTCTCACCACCATCAGAACATATCTTCAAAGCTATCAGCACAAAGAAAAAAAAGCACTTCACCACCACCGGCTGGGCTCGAACCTCCAACTTTTCGGTTAACAGCCGATCACGCTGGCCAATTGCGCCACGGAGACAGTCCTGCTTCAATCTCACCACCATCAGAACATATCTTCAAAGCTATCAGCCCACAGAAAAAAAAGCGCCACACAACCACCGTGTAGGCTCGAACCTCCGACTTTTCGGTTAACAGCCGATCGCGCTAGCCAATTGCGCCACGGAGACAGTCCTGCTCCACTCTAACCACCATAAGAACATATCTTCAAAGCTATCAGCCCAAAGAAAAAAAAGCGCCGCACCACCACTGGGTGGGTTCAAACCTCCGACCTTTTGGTTAACAGCCGATCGCGCTAGCCAATTGCGCCACGGAGACAATCCTGCTCCACTCTCACCACCATCAGAACATATCTTCAAAGCTATCAGCCCAAAGAAAAAAAAGCGCCGCACCACCACCGGGTGGGCTCGAACCTCCAACTTTCCGGTTAACAGCCGATCACGCTAGCCAATTGCGCCACGGAGACAGTCCTGCTCCATTCTCACCACCATCAGAACATATCTTCAAAGCTATCAGCCCACAGGAAAAAAAAGCGCCGCACAACCACCGGGTAGGCTCGAACCTTCGACTTTTCGGTTAACAGCCGATCGCGCTAGCCAATTGCGCCACGGAGACAGTCCTGCTCCACTCTCACCACCATAAGAACATATCTTCAAAGCTATCAGCCCAAAGAAAAAAAAGCGCCGCACCACCACTGGGTGGGCTCGAACCTCCGACCTTTTGGTTAACAGCCGATCGCGCTAGCCAATTGCGCCACGGAGACAATCCTGCTCCACTCTCACCACCATAAGAACATATCTTCAAAGCTATCAGCCCGAAGAAAAAAGCAACACACCACTTCCGGGAGGGCTCGAAACTCCAACCTTTCGGTACACAGCCGATCGCGCTAGCCCATTGCGCCACGGAGACAATCTTGCTCCCTTCTCACCACCATCAGAACATAACTTCAAAGCTATCATCCCAAAGAAAAAAAAGCACCGCACCACCACCGGGTGGGCTCGAACCTCCAACCTTTCGGTTAACAGCCGATCGCGCTAGCCAATTGCACCACGGAGACAGTCCTGCTCTACTCTCACCACCATCAGAACATATCTTCAAAGCTATCAGCCCAAAGAAAAAAAAGCGCCGCACCACCGCCGGGTGGGCTCGAAACTCCAATCTTTCGGTTAACAGCCGATCGCGCTAGCCAATTGCGCCACAGAGACAGTCCTGCTTCACACTCACCACCATCAGAACATATCTTCAAAGCTATCAGCCCAAAGAAAAAAAAGCGCCATACCACAACCGGGTGGGCTCGAACCTCCGACCTTTTGGTTAACACTGATCGCGCTCACCAATTGCGCCTTGGAGACAGTCCTGCTCCACTCTCACCACCATCAGAACATATCTTCAAAGCTATAAGCCCAAGAAAAAAAAGCGCCGCACAACCACCGGGTAGGCTCGAACCTCCGACTTTTCGGTTAACAGCCGATCGCGCTAGCCAATTGCGCCACGGAGACAGTCCTGCTCCACTCTAACCACCATAAGAACATATCTTCAAAGCTATCAGCCCAAAGAAAAAAAGCGCCGCACCACCACTGGGTGGGCTCAAACCTCCGACCTTTTGGTTAACAGCCGATAGCGCGTGCCAATTGCGCCACGGAGACAGTCCTGCTCCACTCTCACCACCATAAGAACATATCTTCAAAGCTATCAGCCAAAGAAAAAAATGCGCCGCACCACCACTGGGTGGGTTCGAACCTCCGACCTTTTGGTTAACAGCCGATCGCGCTAGCCAATTGCGCCCGGGAGACAATCCTGCTCCACTCTCACCACCATCAGAACATATCTTCAAAGCTATCAGCCCAAAGAAAAAAAAAGCGCCGCACCACCACCGGGTGGGCTCGAACCTCCAACTTTCCGGTTAACAGCCGATCACGCTAGCCAATTGCGCCACGGAGACAGTCCTGCTCCACTCTCACCACCATCAGAACATATCTTCAAAGCTATCAGCCCACAGAAAAAAAAGCGCCGCACAACCACCGGGTAGGCTCGAACCTCCGACTTTTCGGTTAACAGCCGATCGCGCGTGCCAATTGCGCCACGGAGACAGTCCTGCTCCACTCTCACCACCATAAGAACATATCTTCAAAGCTATCAGCCCAAAGAAAAAAAAGCGCCGAACCACCACTGGGTGGGCTCGAACCTCCCACCTTTTGGTTAACAGCCGATCGCGCTATCCAATTGCGCCACGGAGACAATCCTTCTCCACGCTCACCACCATAAGAACATATCTTCAAAGCTATCAGCCCGAAGAAAAAAGCAACAAACCACTCCCGGGAGGGCTCGAAACTCCAACCTTTCGGTCAACAGCCGATCGCGCTAGCCCATTGCGCCACGGAGACAGTCTTGCTCCCTTCCCACCACCATCAGAACATACCTTCAAAGCTATCAGCCCAAAGAAAAAAAAGCACCGCACCACCACCGGGTGGGCTCGAGCCTCCAACCTTTCGGTTAACAGCCGATCGCGCTAGCCAATTGCACCACGGAGACAGTCGCGCTCCACTCTCACCACCATCAGAACATATCTTCAAAGCTATCAGCGTAAAGAAAAAAGCAAAACACCACTCCCGGGAGGGCTCGAACCTCCAACTTTTCGGTTAACAGCCGATCGCGCTGGCCAATTGCGCCACGGAGAAAGTCCTGCTCAACTCTCACCACAATTAGAATATATCTTCAAAGCTATCACCCCATAGAAAAAAAAGCGCCGCACCACCACTGGGTGGGCTCGAACCTCCGACCTTTTGGTTAACAGTCGATCGCGCTAGCCAATTGCGCCACGGAGACAATCCTGCTCCACTCTCACCACCATAAGAACATATCTTCAAAGCTATCAGCCCGAAGAAAAAAGCAACACACCACTCCCGGGAGGGCTCGAAACTCCAACCTTTCGGTCAACAGCCGATCGCGCTAGCCAATTGCCCCACGGAGACAGTCGTGCTCCACTCTCACCACCGTCAGAACATTTCTTCAGAGCTATCACCCCAAAGAAAAAAAAAGCGCCGCACCACCACCAGTTGGGCTAGAACCTCCAACCTTTCGGTTAACAGCCGATCGCGCTAGCCAATTGCGCAACGAAGACAGTCCTGCTCCACTCTCACCACCATCAGAACATATCTTCAAAGCTATTACAGCAAAGAAAAAAGCAACACACCACTCCCGGGAGGGCTCAAAACTCCAACCTTTCGGTTAACAGCCGATCGCGCGAGCCCATTGCGCCACGGAGACAGTCTTGCTCCACTCTCACCACCATCAGAACATATCTTCAAAGCTATCCTCGCAAAGAAAAAAGCAACACACCACTCCCGGGAGGGCTCGAAACTCCAACCTTTCGGTCAAAAGCCGATCGCGCTAGCCCATTGCGCCACGGAGACAGTCTTGCTCATCTCTCACCACCATCAGATCATATCATCAAGCCTATCAGCTCAAAGAAAAAAAAGCACCGCACCACCACCGGGTGGGCTCGAACCTCCAACTTTTCGGTTAACAGCCGATCGCGCTGGCCAATTGCGCCACGGAGACAGTCCTGCTCCACTCTCCCCACAATTAGAACATATCTTCAAAGCTATCAGCCCAAAGAAAAAAAAGCGCCGCACCACCACCTGGTGGGCTCGAACCTCCAACCTTTCGGTTAACAGCAGATCGCGCTAGCCAAATGCGCCACGGAGACAATCGTGCTCCACTCTCACCACCACCAGAACATATCTTCAAAGCTATCAGCGCAAAGAAAAAAAAGCGCCGCACCACCACCGGTTGGGCTAGAACCTCCAACCTTTCGGTTAACAGCCGATCGCGCTAGCCAATGGCGCCACGAAGACAGTCCTGCTCCACTCTCACCACCATCAGAACATATCTTCAAAGCTATTACCGCAAAGAAAAAAGCAACACACCACTCCCGGGAGGGCTCAAAACTCCAACCTTTCGGTTAACAGCCGATCGCGCTAGCCCATTGCACCACGAAGACAGTCTTGCTCCACTCTCACCACCATCAGAACATATCTCCAAAGCTATCATCGCAAAGAAAAAAGCAACACACCACTGCCGGGAGGGCTCGAAACTCCAACCTTTTGGTCAACAGCCGATCGCGCTAGCCCATTGCGCCACGGAGACAGTCTTGCTCATCTCTCACCACCATCAGAACATATCATCAATGCTATCAGCCCAAAGAAAAAAAACCACCGCACCACCACCGGGTAGGCTCGAACCTCCAACCTTTCGGTTAACAGCCAATCGCGCTAGCGAATCGCGCCACGGAGACAGTCCTGCTCCACTCTCAACATTATCATAACATATCTTCAAAGCTATCAGCGTAAAGAAAAAAGCAAAACACCACTCCCGGGAGGGCTCGAACCTCCAACTTTTCGGTTAACAGCCGATCGCGCTGGCCAATTGCGCCACGGAGAAAGTCCTGCTCAACTCTCACCACAATTAGAATATATCTTCAAAGCTATCACCCCATAGAAAAAAAAGCGCCGCACCACCACTGGGTGGGCTCGAACCTCCGACCTTTTGGTTAACAGCCGATCGCGCTAGCCAATTGCGCCACGGAGACAATCCTGCTCCACTCTCACCACCATAAGAACATATCTTCAAAGCTATCAGCCCGAAGAAAAAAGCAACACACCACTCCCGGGAGGGCTCGAAACTCCAACCTTTCGGTCAACAGCCGATCGCGCTAGCCAATTGCCCCACGGAGACAGTCGTGCTCCACTCTCACCACCGTCAGAACATTTCTTCAGAGCTATCACCCCAAAGAAAAAAATAGCGCCGCACCACCACCGGTTGGGCTAGAACCTCCAACCTTTCGGTTAACAGCCGATCGCGCTAGCCAATTGCGCAACGAAGACAGTCCTGCTCCACTCTCACCACCATAAGAACTTATCTTCAAAGCTATCAGCCCGAAGAAAAAAGCAACACACCACTCCCGGGAGGGCTCGAAACTCCAACCTTTCGGTCAACAGCCGATCGCGCTAGCCAATTGCCCCACGGAGACAGTCGTGCTCCACTCTCACCACCGTCAGAACATTTCTTCAGAGCTATCACCCCAAAGAAAAAAAAGCGCCGCATCACCACCGGTTGGGCTAGAACCTCCAACCTTTCGGTTAACAGCCGATCGCGCTAGCCAATTGCGCAACGAAGACAGTCCTGCTCCACTTTTACCACCATCAGAACATATCTTCAAAGCTATTACCGCAAAGAAAAAAGCAACACACCACTCCCGGGAGGGCTCAAAACTCCAACCTTTCGGTTAACAGCCGATCGCGCGAGCCCATTGCGCCACGGAGACAGTCTTGCTCCACTCTCACCACCATCAGAACATATCTTCAAAGCTATCATCGCAAAGAAAAAAGCAACACACCACTCCCGGGAGGGCTCGAAACTCCAACCTTTCGGTCAACAGCCGATCGCGCTAGCCCATTGCGCCACGGAGACAGTCTTGCTCATCTCTCACCCCATCAGATCATATCATCAAGGCTATCAGCTCAAAGAAAAAAAAGCACCGCACCACCACCGGGTGGGCTCGAACCTCCAACTTTTCGGTTAACAGCCGAACGCGCTGGCCAATTGCGCCACGGAGACAGTCCTGCTCCACTCTCCCCACAATTAGAACATATCTTCAAAGCTATCAGCCCAAAGAAAAAAAAGCGCCGCACCACCACCGTATGGGCTCGAACCTCCAACCTTTCGGTTAACAGCAGATCGCGCTAGGCAATTGCGCCACGGAGACAATCGTGCTCCACTCTCACCACCATCAGAACATATCTTCAAAGCTATCAGCGCAAAGAAAAAAAAGCGCCGCACCACCACCGGGTGGGCTCGAACCTCCAACCTTTCGGTTAACAGCCGATCGCGCAAGCCAATTTCGCCATTGAGAAAGTCCTGCTCCACTCTCACCACCATCAGAACATATCTTCAAAGGTATCAGCCCAAAGAAAAAAAAGCGCCGCACCACAACTGGGCGGGCTCGAACCTCCGACTTTTCGGTTAACAGCCGATCGCGCTAGCCAATTGCGCCACGGAGACAGTCCTGCTCCACTCTCACCACCATCAGAACATATCTTCAAAGCTATCAGCCCAAAGAAAAAAACCACCGCACCACCACCGGGTGGGCTCGAACCTCCAACCTTTCGGTTAACAGGCAATCGCGCTAGCCGATTGCGCCACGGAGACAGTCCTGCTCCACTCTCACCACCATCAGAACATATCTTCAAAGCTATCAGCACAAAGACAAAAAGCGCCGCACCACCACCGCGTTGGCTCGAACCTCCAACCTTTCGGTTAACAGCCGATCGCGCTAGCCAATTGCGCCACTGAGACAGTCCTGCTTCACTCTCACCACCATAAGAACATATCTTCAAAGCTATCAGCCCAAAGAAAAAAAAAGCGCCATACCACCACAGGGTGGGCTCGAACCTCCGACCTTTTTGTTAACAGCCGATCGCGCTAGCCAATTGCGCCATGGAGACAGTCCTGCTCCACTCTCACCACCATCAGAACATATCTTCAAAGCTATCAGCCCAAAGAAAAAAAAGCACCGCACCACCACCGGGTGGGCTCGAACCTGCAACTTTTCGGTTAACAGCCGATCACGCTAGCCAATTGCGCCACGGAGACTTTCCTGCTCCACTCTCACCACCATCAGAACATATCTTCAAAGCTATCAGCCCACAGAAAAAAAAGCGCCGCAAAACCAACGGGTAGGCTCGAACCACCGACTTTTCGGTTAACAGCCGATCGCGCTAGCCAATTGCGCCACGAAGACAGTCCTGCTCCACTCTCACCACCATAAGAACATATCTTCAAAGCTATCAGCCCAAAGAAAAAAAAGCGCCGCACCACCACTGGGTGGGCTCGAACCTCCGACCTTTTGGTTAACAGCCGATCGCGCTAGCCCATTGCGCCACGGAGACAGTCCTGCTCCACTCTCACCACCATCAGAACATATTTTCAAAGCTATCAGCCCAAAGAAAAAAAAGCGCCGCACCACCACCGGGTGGGCTCGAACCTACAACTTTCCGGTTAACAGCCGATCAAGCTAGCCCATTGCGCCACGGAGACAGTCCTGCTCCACTCTCACCACCATCAGAACATATCTTCAAAGCTATCAGTCCACAGAAAAAAAAGCGCCGCAAAACCACAGGGTAGGCTCGAACCTCCAACTTTTCGGTTAACAGCCGATCGCGCTAGCCAATTGCGCCACGGAGACAGACCTGCTCCACTCTCACCACCATAAGAACATATCATCAAAGCTATCAGCCCGAAGAAAAAAAAGCGCCACACCACCACTGGGTGGGCTCGAACGTCCGACCTTTTGGTTAACAGCCGATCGCGCGAGCCAATTGCGCCACGGAGACAGTCCTGCTCCACTCTCACCAACGTCAGAACATTTCTTCAGAGCTATCAGCCCAAAGAAAAAAAAAGCGCTGCACCACCACCGGGTGGGCTCGAACCTCCAACCTTACGGTTAACAGCCGATCGCGCTAGCCCATTGCGCCACGGAGACAGTCTTACTCCACTCTCACCACCATCAGAACATATCTTCAAAGCTATCAGCGCAAAGAAAAAAGCAACACACCACTCCCGGGAGGGCTCGAAACTCCAACCTTTCGGTCAACAGCCGATCGCGTTAGCCCATTGCGCCACGGAGACAGTCTTGCTCCCTTCTCACCACCATCAGAACATAACTTCAAAGCTATCAGCCCAAAGAAAAAAAAGCACCGCACCACCACCGTGTGGGCTCGAACCTCCAATCTTTTGGTTAACAGCCGATCGCGCTAGCCAATTGCGCCACGGAGACAGTCGTGCTTCACTCTCACCACCATCAGAACATAATTTCAAAGCTATCAGCGCAAAGAAAAAAGCAAAACACCACTCCCGGGAGGGCTCGAACCTCCAACTTTTCGGTTAACAGCCGATTGCGCTGGCCCAATGCGCCACGGAGAAAGTCCTGCTCCACTCTCACCACCGTCAGACCATTTCTTCAGAGCTATCACCCCAAAGAAAAAAAAAGCGCCGCACCACCATCGGGTGGGCTCGAACCTCCAACCTTTCGGTTAACAGCCGATCGTGCTAGCCAATTGCCCCACGGTGACAGTCGTGCTCCACTCTCACCACCATCAGAACATATCTTCAAAGCTATCAGCCCATAGAAAAAAAAGCGCCGCACCACCCCCGGGTGGGCTCGAACCTCCAACTTTTCGGTTAACAGCCGATTGCGCTAGCCAATTGCGCCACGGGGACCGTCCTGCTCCACTCTCACCACCGTCAGATAATTTATTCAGAGCTATCACTCCAAAGAAAAAAAGCGCCGCACCACCACCGGGTGGGCTCGAACCTCCGACCTTTCGGGTAACAGCCGATCGCGCTGGCCAATTGCCCAACGGATACAGTCGTGCTCCACTCTCACCACCATCAGAACATTTCTTCAGAGCTATCACCCCAAAGAAAAAAAAAAGCGCCGCACCACCACCGGTTGGGCTAGAACCTCCAAACTTTCGGTTAACAGCCGATCGCGCTAGCCAATTGCGCCACGAAGACAGTCCTGCTCCACTCTCACCACCATCAGAACATATCTTCAAAGCTATTACCGCAAAGAAAAAAGCAACACACCACTCCCGGGAGGGCTCAAAACTTCAACCTTTCGGTTAACAGCCGATCGCGCTAGCCCATTGCGCCACGGAGACAGTCTTGCTCCACTCTCACCACCATCAGAACATATCTTCAAAGCTATCATCGCAAAGAAAAAAGCAACACACCAATCCCGGGAGGGCTCGAAACTCCAACCTTTCGGTCAACAGCCGATCGCGCTAGCCCATTGCGCCACGGAGACAGTCTTGCTCATCTCTCACCACCATCAGATCATATCATCAAAGCTATCAGCCCAAAGAAAAAAAAGCACCGCACCACCACCGGGTGGGATCGAACCTCCAACTTTTCGGTTAACAGCCGATCGCGCTGGCCAGTTGCGCCACGGAGACAGTCCTGCTCCACTCTCACCACAATTAGAACATATCTTAAAAGCTATCAGCCCAAAGAAAAAAAAAGCGCCGCACCACCACCGGGTGGGCTGGAACCTCCAACCTTTCGGTTAACAGCAGATCGCGCTAGCCAATTGCGCCACGGAGACAATCGTGCTCCACTCTCACCACCATCAGAACATATCTTCAAAGCTATCAGCGCAAAGAAAAAAAAGCGCCGCACCACCACTGGGTGGGCTCGAACCTCCAACCTTTCGGTTAACAGCCGATCGCGCAAGCCAATTTTGCCATGGAGACAGTCCTGCTCCACTCTCACCACCATCAGAACATATCTTCAAAGCTATCAACCCACAGAAAAAAAAGCGCCGCACAACCACCGGGTAGGCTCCAACCTCCGAATTTTCGGTTAACAGCCGATCGCGCTTGCCAATTGCGCCACGGAGACAGTCCTGCTCCACTCTCACCACCATAAAAACATATCTTCAAAGCTATCAGCCCAAAGAAAAAAAAGCGCCGCACCGCCACTGGGTGGGCTCGAACCGCCGACCTTTTGGTTAACAGCCGATCGCGCTAGCCATTGCACCACGGAGACAATCCTGCTCCACTCTCACCACCATCAGATCATATCTTCAAAGCTATCAGCCCAAAGAAAAAAAAGCGACGCACCACCACAGGGTGGGCTCGAACCTCCAACTTTCCGGTTAACAGCTGATCACGCTAGCCAATTGCGCCACGGAGACAGTCCTGCTCCACTCTCACCACCATCAGAACATATCTTCAAAGCTATCAGCCCACAGAAAAAAAAGCGCCGCACAACCACCGGGTAGGCTCGAACCTCCAACTTTTCGGTTAACAGCCGATCGCGCTAGCCAATTGCGCCACGGAGACAGTCCTGCACCACTCTCACCACCATAAGGACATATCTTCAAAGCTATCAGCCCGAAGAAAAAAGCAACACACCACTCCCGGGAGGGCTCGAAACTCCAACCTTTCGGTCAACGGCCGATCGCGCTAGCCCATTGCGCCACGGAGACAGTCTTGCTCATCTCTCACCACCATCAGATCATATCATCAAAGCTATCAGCTCAAAGAAAAAAAAGCACCGCACCACCACCGGGTGGGCTCGAACCTCCAACTTTTCGGTTAACAGCCGATCGCGCTGGCCAATTGCGCAACGGAGACAGTCCTGCTCCACTCTCACCACAATTAGAACATATCTTCAAAGCTATCAGCCCAAAGAAAAAAAAAGCGCCGCACCACAACCGGGTGGGCTGGAACCTCCAACCTTTCGGTTAACAGCAGATCGCGCTAGCTAATTGCGCCACGGAGACAATCGTGCTCCACTCTCACCACCATCAGAACATATCTTCAAAGCTATCTGCGCAAAGAAAAAAAAGCGCCGCACCACCACTGGGTGGGCTCGAACCTCCAACCTTTCGGTTAACAGCCGATCGCGCAAGCCAATTTTGCCATGAAGACAGTCCTGCTCCACTCTCACCACCATCAGAACATATGTTCAAAGCTATCAGCCCAAAGAAAAAAAAAGCGCCATACCACCACAGGGTGGGCTCAAACCTCCGAACTTTTGGTTAACAGCCGATCGCGCTAGCCAAGTGCGCCATGGAGACAGTCCTGCTCCACTCTCACCACCATCAGAACATATCTTCAAAGCTATCAGCCCAAAGAAAAAAAGCACCGCACCACCACCGGGTGGGCTCGAACCTCCAACTTTTCGGTTAACAGCCGATCACGCTAGCCAATTGCGCCACGGAGACAGTCGTGCTCCACTCTCACCACCATCAGAACATGTCTTCAAAGCTATCAGCCAACAGAAACAAAAGCGCCACACAACCACCGGGTAGGCTCGAACCTCCGACTTTTCGGTTAACAGCCGATCGCGCTAGCCAATCGCGCCACGGAGACAGTCCTGCTCCACTCTCACCACCATAAGAACATATCTTCAAAGCTATCAGCCCAAAGAAAAAAAAGCGCCGCACCACCACTGGGTGGGCTCGAACCTCCGACCTTTTAATTAACAGCCGATCGCGCTAGCCAATTGCGCCACGGAGACAGTCCTGCTCCACTCTCACCACCATCAGAACATATTTTCAAAGCTATCAGCCCAAAGAAAAAAAAGCGCCGCACCACCACCGGGTGGGCTCGAACCTACAACTTTCCGGTTAACAGCCGATCAAGCTAGCCCATTGCGCCACGGAGACAGTCCTGCTCCACTCTCACCACCATCAGAACATATCTTCAAAGCTATCAGTCCACAGAAAAAAAAAGCGCCGCAAAACCACAGGGTAGGCTCGAACCTCCAACTTTTCGGTTAACAGCCGATCGCGCTAGCCAATTGCGCCACGGAGACAGACCTGCTCCACTCTCACCACCATAAGAACATATCATCAAAGCTATCAGCCCGAAGAAAAAAAAGCGCCACACCACCACTGGGTGGGCTCGAACGTCCGACCTTTTGGTTAACAGCCGATCGCGCTAGCCAATTGCGCCACGGAGACAGTCCTGCTCCACTCTCACCACCGTCAGAACATTTCTTTAGAGCTATCAGCCCAAAGAAAAAAAAAGCGCTGCACCACCACCGGGTGGGCTCGAACCTCCAACCTTACGGTTAACAGCCGATCGCGCTAGCCCATTGCGCCACGGAGACAGTCTTACTCCACTCTCACCACCATCAGAACATATCTTCAAAGCTATCAGCGCAAAGAAAAAAGCAACACACTACTCCCGGGAGGGCTCGAAACTCCAACCTTTCGGTCAACAGCCGATCGCGTTAGCCCATTGCGCCACGGAGACAGTCTTGCTCCCTTCTCACCACCATCAGAACATAACTTCAAAGCTATCAGCCCAAAGAAAAAAAAGCACCGCACCACCACCGTGTGGGCTCGAACCTCCAACCTTTCGGTTAACAGCCGATCGCGCTAGCCAATTGCGCCACGGAGACAGTCGTGCTTCACTCTCAGCACCATCAGAACATAATTTCAAAGCTATCAGCGCAAAGAAAAAAGCAAAACACCACTCCCGGGAGGGCTCGAACCTCCAACTTTTCGGTTAACAGCCGATCGCGCTGGCCCAATGCGCCACGGGGACCGTCCTGCTCCACTCTCACCACCGTCAGACCATTTCTTCAGAGCTATCACCCCAAAGAAAAAAAAGCGCCGCACCACCACCGGGTGGGCTCGAACCTCCAACCTTTCGGGTAACAGCCGATCGCGCTAGCCAATTGCCCCACGGAGACAGTCGTGCTCCACTCTCACCACCATCAGAACATATCTTCAAAGCTATAAGCCAACAGAAACAAAAGCGCCACACAACCACCGGGTAGGCTCGAACCTCCGACTTTTCGGTTAACAGCCGATCGCGCTAGCCAATCGCGCCACGGAGACAGTCCTGCTCCACTTCTCACCACCATAAGATCATATCTTCAAAGCTATCAGCCCAAAGAAAAAAAAGCGCCGCACCACCACTGGGTGGGCTCGAACCTCCGACCTTTTGGTTAACAGCCGATCGCGCTAGCCAATTGCGCCACGGAGACTGTCCTGCTCCACTCTCACCACCATCAGAACATATTTTCAAAACTATCAGCCCAAAGAAAAAAAAGCGCCGCACCACCACCGGGTGGGCTCGAACCTTCAACTTTCCGGTTAACAGCCGATCAAGCTAGCCAATTGCGCCACGGAGATAGTCCTGCTCCACTCTCACCACCATCAGAACATATCTTCAAAGCTATTACCGCAAAGAAAAAAGCAACACACCACTCCCGGGAGGGCTCAAAACTTCAACCTTTCGGTTAACAGCCGATCGCGCTAGCCCATTGCGCCACGGAGACAGTCTTGCTCCACTCTCACCACCATCAGAACATATCTTCAAAGCTATCATCGCAAAGAAAAAAGCAACACACCAATCCCGGGAGGGCTCGAAACTCCAACCTTTCGGTCAACAGCCGATCGCGCTAGCCCATTGCGCCACGGAGACAGTCTTGCTCATCTCTCACCACCATCAGATCATATCATCAAAGCTATCAGCCCAAAGAAAAAAAAGCACCGCACCACCACCGGGTTGGATCGAACCTCCAACTTTTCGGTTAACAGCCGATCGCGCTGGCCAGTTGCGCCACGGAGACAGTCCTGCTCCACTCTCACCACAATTAGAACATATCTTAAAAGCTATCAGCCCAAAGAAAAAAAAAGCGCCGCACCACCACCGGGTGGGCTGGAACCTCCAACCTTTCGGTTAACAGCAGATCGCGCTAGCCAATTGCGCCACGGAGACAATCGTGCTCCACTCTCACCACCATCAGAACATATCTTCAAAGCTATCAGCGCAAAGAAAAAAAAGCGCCGCACCACCACTGGGTGGGCTCGAACCTCCAACCTTTCGGTTAACAGCCGATCGCGCAAGCCAATTTTGCCATGGAGACAGTCCTGCTCCACTCTCACCACCATCAGAACATATCTTCAAAGCTATCAACCCACAGAAAAAAAAGCGCCGCACAACCACCGGGTAGGCTCCAACCTCCGAATTTTCGGTTAACAGCCGATCGCGCTAGCCAATTGCGCCACGGAGACAGTCCTGCTCCACTCTCACCACCATAAAAACATATCTTCAAAGCTATCAGCCCAAAGAAAAAAAAGCGCCGCACCGCCACTGGGTGGGCTCGAAACGCCGACCTTTCGGTTAACAGCCGATCGCGCTAGCCATTGCACCACGGAGACAATCCTCCTCCACTCTCACCACCATCAGATCATATCTTCAAAGCTATCAGCCCAAAGAAAAAAAAGCGACGCACCACCACAGGGTGGGCTCGAACCTCCAACTTTCCGGTTAACAGCTGATCACGCTAACCAATTGCGCCACGGAGACAGTCCTGCTCCACTCTCACCACCATCAGAACATATCTTCAAAGCTATCAGCCCACAGAAAAAAAAGCGCCGCACAACCACCGGGTAGGCTCGAACCTCCAACTTTTCGGTTAACAGCCGATCGCGCTAGCCAATTGCGCCACGGAGACAGTCCTGCTCCACTCTCACCACCATAAGGACATATCTTCAAAGCTATCAGCCCGAAGAAAAAAGCAACACACCACTCCCGGGAGGGCTCGAAACTCCAACCTTTCGGTCAACGGCCGATCGCGCTAGCCCATTGCGCCACGGAGACAGTCTTGCTCATCTCTCACCACCATCAGATCATATCATCAAAGCTATCAGCTCAAAGAAAAAAAAGCACCGCACCACCACCGGGTGGGCTCGAACCTCCAACTTTTCGGTTAACAGCCGATCGCGCTGGCCAATTGCGCAACGGAGACAGTCCTGCTCCACTCTCACCACAATTAGAACATATCTTCAAAGCTATCAGCCCAAAGAAAAAAAAAGCGCCGCACCACCACCGGGTGGGCTGGAACCTCCAACCTTTCGGTTAACAGCAGATCGCGCTAGCCAATTGCGCCACGGAGACAATCGTGCTCCACTCTCACCACCATCAGAACATATCTTCAAAGCTATCAGCGCAAAGAATAAAAAGCGCCGCACCACCACTGGGTGGGCTCGAACCTCCAACCTTTCGGTTAACAGCCGATCGCGCAAGCCAATTTTGCCATGAAGACAGTCCTGCTCCACTCTCACCACCATCAGAACATAATTTCAAAGCTATCAGCGCAAAGAAAAAAGCAAAACACCACTCCCGGGAGGGCTCGAACCTCCAACTTTTCGGTTAACAGCCGATCGCGCTGGCCCAATGCGCCACGGGGACCGTCCTGCTCCACTCTCACCACCGTCAGACCATTTCTTCAGAGCTATCACCCCAAAGAAAAAAAAGCGCCGCACCACCACCGGGTGGGCTCGAACCTCCAACCTTTCGGGTAACAGCCGATCGCGCTAGCCAATTGCCCCACGGAGACAGTCGTGCTCCACTCTCACCACCATCAGAACATATCTTCAAAGCTATAAGCCAACAGAAACAAAAGCGCCACACAACCACCGGGTAGGCTCGAACCTCCGACTTTTCGGTTAACAGCCGATCGCGCTGGCCAATTGCGCCACGGAGAAAGTCCTGCTCCACTCTCACCACCGTCAGACCATTTCTTCAGAGCTATCACCCCAAAGAAAAAAAAAGCGCCACACCACCACCGGGTGGGCTCGAACCTCCAACATTTCGGTTAACAGCCGATCGTGCTAGCCAATTGCCCCACGGTGACAGTCGTGCTCCACTCTCACCAACATCAGAACATATCTTCAAAGCCATCAGCCCATAGAAAAAAAAGCGCCGCACCACCACCGGGTGGGCTCGAACCTCCAACTTTTGGTTAACAGCCGATTGCGCTAGCCAATTGCGCCACGGGGACCGTCCTGCTCCACTCTCACCACCGTCAGACCATTTCTTCAGAGCTATCACCCCAAAGAAAAAAAAGCGCCGCACCACCACCCGGTGGGCTCGAACCTCCAACCTTTCGGGTAACAGCCGATCGCGCTAGCCAATTGCCCCGAGGAGACAGTCGTGTTCCACTCTCACCACCATCAGAACATATCTTCAAAGCTATCAGCCAACAGAAACAAAAGCGCCACACAACCACCGGGTAGGCTCGAACCTCCGACTTTTCAGTTAACAGCCGATCGCGCTAGCCAATCGCGCCACCGAGACAGTCCTGCTCCACTCTCACCACCATAAGATCATATCTTCAAAGCTATCAGCCCAAAGAAAAAAAAGCGCCGCACCACCACTGGGTGGGCTCGAACCTCCGACCTTTTGGTTAACAGCCGATCGCGCTAGCCAATTGCGCCACGGAGACAGTCCTGCTCCACTCTCACCACCATCAGAACATATTTTTAAAGCTATCAGCCCAAAGAAAAAAAAGCGCCGCACCACCACCGGGTGGGCTCGAACCTTCAACTTTCCGGTTAACAGCCGATCAAGCTAGCCAATTGCGCCACGGAGATAGTCCTGCTCCACTCTCACCACCATCAGAACATATCTTCAAAGCTATCAGCCAACAGAAACAAAAGCGCCACACAACCACCGGGTAGGCTCGAACCTCCGACTTTTCGGTTAACAGCCGATCGCGCTAGCCAATCGCGCCACGGAGACAGTCCTGCTCCGTTCTCACCACCATAAGATCATATCTTCAAAGCTATCAGCCCAAAGAAAAAAAAGCGCCGCACCACCACTGGGTGGGCTCGAACCTCCGACCTTTTGGTTAACAGCCGATCGCGCTAGCCAATTGCGCCACGGAGACAGTCCTGCTCCACTCTCACCACCATCAGAACATATTTTCAAAGCTATCAGCCCAAAGAAAAAAAAGCGCCGCACCACCACCGGGTGGGCTCGAACCTTCAACTTTCCGGTTAACAGCCGATCAAGCTAGCCAATTGCGCCACGGAGATAGTCCTGCTCCACTCTCACCACCATCAGAACATATCTTCAAAGCTATCAGCCCACAGAAAAAAAAGCGCCGCACAACCACCGGGTAGGCTCGAACCTCCAACTTTTCGGTTAACAGCCGATCGCGCTAGCCAATTGCGCCACGGTGACAGACCTGCTCCACTCTCACCACCATAAGAACATATCATCAAAGCTATCAGCCCAAAGAAAAAAAAGCGCCGCACCACCACCGGGTGGGCTCGAACCTCCGACCTTTTGGTCAACAGCCGATCGCGCTAGCCCATTGCGCCACGGAGACAGTCTTGCTTCCTTCTCACCACCATCAGAACATAACTTCAAAGCTATCAGCCCAAAGAAAAAAAAGCACCGCACCACCACCGTGTGGGCTCGAACCTCCAAACTTTTGATTAACAGCCGATCGCGCTAGCCAATTGCGCCACGGAGACAGTCGTGCTTAACTCTCACCACCATCAGAACATATCTTCAAAGCTATCAGCGCAAAGAAAAAAGCAAAACACCACTCCCGGGAGGGCTCGAACCTCCAATTTTTCGGTTAACAGCCGATCGCGCTGGCCAATTGCGCCACGGAGAAAGTCCTGCTCCACTCTCACCACCGTCAGACCATTTCTTCAGAGCTATCACCCCAAAGAAAAAAAAAGCGCCGCACCACCACCGGGTGGGCTCGAACCTCCAACATTTCGGTTAACAGCTGATCGTGCTAGCCAATTGCCCCACGGTGACAGTCGTGCTCCACTCTCACCAACATCAGAACATATCTTCAAAGCCATCAGCCCATAGAAAAAAAAGCGCCGCACCACCACCGGGTGGGCTCGAACCTCCAAATTTGGTTAACAGCCGATTGCGCTAGCCAATTGCGCCACGGGGACCGTCCTGCTCCACTCTCACCACCGTCAGACCATTTCTTCAGAGCTATCACCCCAAAGAAAAAAAAGCGCCGCACCACCACCGGGTGGGCTCGAACCTCCAACCTTTCGGGTAACAGCCGATCGCGCTAGCCAATTGCCCCGAGGAGACAGTCGTGTTCCACTCTCACCACCATCAGAACATATCTTCAAAGCTATCAGCCAACAGAAACAAAAGCGCCACACAACCACCGGGTAGGCTCGAACCTCCGACTTTTCGGTTAACAGCCGATCGCGCTAGCCAATCGCGCCACGGAGACAGTCCTGCTCCACTCTCACCACCATAAGATCATATCTTCAAAGCTATCAGCCCAAAGAAAAAAAAGCGCCGCACCACCACTGGGTGGGCTCGAACCTCCGACCTTTTGGTTAACAGCCGATCGCGCTAGCCAATTGCGCCACGGAGACAGTCCTGCTCCACTCTCACCACCATCAGAACATATTTTTAAAGCTATCAGCCCAAAGAAAAAAAAGCGCCGCACCACCACCGGGTGGGCTCGAACCTTCAACTTTCCGGTAACAGCCGATCAAGCTAGCCAATTGCGCCACGGAGATAGTCCTGCTCCACTCTCACCACCATCAGAACATATCTTCAAAGCTATCAGCCAACAGAAACAAAAGCGCCACACAACCACCGGGTAGGCTCGAACCTCCGACTTTTCGGTTAACAGCCGATCGCGCTAGCCAATCGCGCCACGGAGACAGTCCTGCTCCAATCTCACCACCATAAGATCATATCTTCAAAGCTATCAGCCCAAAGAAAAAAAAGCGCCGCACCACCACTGGGTGGGCTCGAACCTCCGACCTTTTGGTTAACAGCCGATCGCGCTAGCCAATTGCGTCACGGAGACAGTCCTGCTCCACTCTCACCACCATCAGAACATATTTTCAAAGCTATCAGCCCAAAGAAAAAAAAGCGCCGCACCACCACCGGGTGGGCTCGAACCTTCAACTTTCCGGTTAACAGCCGATCAAGCTAGCCAATTGCGCCACGGAGATAGTCCTGCTCCACTCTCACCACCATCAGAACATATCTTCAAAGCTATCAGCCCACAGAAAAAAAAGCGCCGCACAACCACCGGGTAGGCTCGAACCTCCAACTTTTCGGTTAACAGCCGATCGCGCTAGCCAATTGCGCCACGGTGACAGACCTGCTCCACTCTCACCACCATAAGAACATATCATCAAAGCTATCAGCCCAAAGAAAAAAAAGCGCCGCACCACCACCGGGTGGGCTCGAACCTCCAACTTTCCGGTTAACAGCCGATCAAGCTAGCCAATTGCGCCACGGAGATAGTCCTGCTCCACTCCCACCACCATCAGAACATATCTTCAAAGCTATCAGCCCACAGAAAAAAAAGCGCTGCACCACCAGCGGGTGGGCTCGAACCTCCAACCTTACGGTTAACAGCGGATCGCGCTAGCCCACTGCGCCACGGAGACAGTCTTGCTCCACTCTCACCACCATCAGAACATATCTTCAAAGCTATCAGCGCAAAAAAAAGCAATACACCACTCCCTGGAGGGCTCGAAACTCCAACCTTTCGGTCAACAGCCGATCGCGCTAGCCGATTGCGCCACGGAGACAGTCTTGCTCCCTTCTCACCACCATCAGAACATAACTTCAAAGCTATCAGCCCAAAGAAAAAAAAGCACCGCACAACCACCGTGTGGGCTCGAACCTCCAAACTTTTGGTTAACAGCTGATCGCGCTAGCCAATTGCGCCACGGAGACAGTCGTGCTTCACTCTCACCACCATCAGAACATATCTTCAAAGCTATCAGCGCAAAGAAAAAAGCAAAGCACCAGTCCCGGGAGGGCTCGAACCTCCAACTTTTCGGTTAACAGCCGATCGCGCTGGCCAATTGCGCCACGGAGAAAGTCCTGCTCCACTCTCACCACCGTCAGACCATTTCTTCAGAGCTATCACCCCAAAGAAAAAAAAAGCGCCGCACCACCACCGGGTGGGCTCGAACCTCCAACATTTCGGTTAACAGCCGATCGTGCTAGCCAATTGCCCCACGGTGACAGTCGTGCTCCACTCTCACCACCATCAGAACATATCTTCAAAGCTATCAGCCCATAGAAAAAAAAGCGCCGCACCACCACCGGGTGGGCTCGAACCTCCAACGTTTCAGTTAACAGCCGATTGCGCTAGCCAATTGCGCCACGGGGACCGTCCTGCTCCACTCTCACCACCGTCAGACCATTTCTTCAGAGCTATCACCCCAAAGAAAAAAAAGCGCCGCACCACCACCGGGTGGGCTCGAACCTCCAACCTTTCGGGTAACAGCCGATCGCGCTAGCCAATTGCCCCACGGAGACAGTCGTGCTCCACTCTCACCACCGTCAGAACATTTCTTCAGAGCTATCACCCCAAAGAAAAAAAAGCGCGGCACCACCACCGGTTGGGCTAGAACCTCGAACCTTTCGGTTAACAGCCGATCGCGCTGGCCAATTGCGCCAAGAAGACAGTCCTGCTCCACTCTCACCACCATCATAACATATCTTCAAAGCTATTACCGCAAAAAAAAAGCAACACACCACTCCCGGGAGGGCTCAAAACTCCAACCTTTCGGTCAACAGCCCATCGCGCTAGCCCATTGCGCCACGGAGACAGTCTTGCTCATCTCTCACCACCATCAGATCATATCATCAAAGCTATCAGCCCAAAGAAAAAAAAGCACCGCACCACCACCGGGTGGGCTCGAGCCTTCAACTTTTCGGTTAACAGCCGATCGCGCTGGCAAATTGCGCCACGGAGACAGTCCTGCTCCACTCTCACCACAATTAGAACATATCTTCAAAGCTATCAGCTCAAAGAAAAAAAGCGCCGCACCACCACCGGGTGGGCTCGAACCTCCAACCTTTCGGTTAACAGCAGATCGCGCTAGCCAATTGCGCCACGGAGACAGTCCTGCTCCACTCTCACCACCATCAGAACATAACTTCAAAGCTATCAGCACAAAGAAAAAAAGCGCCGCACCACCCCCGGGTGGGCTCGAACCTCCAACCTTTCGGTTAACAGCCGATCGCGCTTGCCAACTGCGCCACGGAGACAGTCGTGCTCCACTCTCACCACCATCAGAACATATCTTCAAAGCTATCTGCGCAAAGAAAAAAGCAACACACCACTCCCGGGAGGAATCGAAACTCCAACCTTTCGGTTAACAGCCGATCGCGCTAGCCAATTGCGCCACGGAGACAGTCCTGATCTACTCTCACCACCATCAGAACATATCTTCAAAGCTATCAGCCCAAAGAAAAAAAAGCGCCGCACCACCGCCGGGTGGGCTCGAAACTCCTACCTTTCGGTTAACAGCCGATCGCGCTAGCCAATTGCGCCACGGAGACAGTCCTGCTTCACTCTCACCACCATCAGAACATATCTTCAAAGCTATCAGCCCAAAGAAAAAAAAAGCGCCATACCACCACCGGGTGGGCTCGAACCTCGGACCTTTTGGTTAACACCGATCGCGCTCGCCAATTGCGCCATGGAGACAGTCCTGTTCCACTCTCACCACCATCAGAAGATATCTTCAAAGCTATCAGCCCAAAGAAAAAAAGCACCGCACCACCACCGGGTGGGCTCGAACCTCCAACTTTTCGGTTAACAGCCGATCACGCTAGCCAATTGCGCCACGGAGACAGTCCTGCTCCACTCTCACCACCATCAGAACATATCTTCAAAGCTATCAACCCACAGAAATAAAAGCGCCGCACCACCACTTGGTGGGCTCGAACCTCCGACCATTTGGTTAACAGCCGATCGCGCTAGCCAATTGCACCACGGAGACAGTCCTGCTCCACTCTCACCACCATAAGAACATATCTTCAAAGCTATCAGCCCAAAGAAAAAAAAGCGCCGCACCACCACTGGGTGGGCTCGAACCTCCGACCTTTTGGTTAACAGCCGATCGCGCTAGCCATTGCGCCGCGGAGACAATCTTGCTCCACTCTCACCACCATCAGAACATATCTTCAAAGCTATCAGCGCAAAAAAAAAGCAATACACCACTCCCGGGAGGGCTCGAAACTCCAACCTTTCGGTCAACAGCCGATCGCGCTAGCCCATTGCGCCACGGAGACAGTCTTGCTCCCTTCTCACCACCATCAGAACATAACTTCAAAGCTATCAGCCCAAAGAAAAAAAAGCACCGCACAACCACCGTGTGGGCTCGAACCTCCAAACTTTTGGTTAACAGCTGATCGCGCTAGCCAATTGCGCCACGGAGACAGTCGTGCTTCACTCTCACCACCATCAGAACATATCTTCAAAGCTATCAGCGCAAAGAAAAAAGCAAAACACCACTCCCGGGTGGGCTGGAACCTCCAACCTTTCGGTTAACAGCAGATCGCGCTAGCCAATTGCGCCACGGAGAAAATCGTGCTCCACTCTCACCACCATCAGAACATATCTTCAAAGCTATCAGCCCACAGAAAAAAAAGCGCCACACAACCACCGGGTAGGCTCGAACCTCCGACTTTTCGGTTAACAGCCGATCGCGCTAGCCAATTGCGCCACGGAGACAGTCCTGCTCCACTCTCACCACCATAATAACATATCTTCAAAGCTATCAGCCCAAAGAAAAAAAAGCGCCGCACCACTACTGGGTGGGCTCGAACCTCCGACCTTTTGGTTAACAGCCGATCGCGCTAGCCAATTGCGCCACGGAGACAGTCCTGCTCCACTCTCACCACCATCAGAACATATTTTCAAAGCTATCAGCCCAAAGAAAAAAAAGCGCCACACCACCACCGGGTGGGCTCGAACCTCAGACTTTCCGGTTAACAGCCGATCAAGCTAGCCAGTTGCGCCACGGAGATAGTCCTGCTCCACTCTCACCACCATCAGAACATATCTTCAAAGCTATCAGCCCACAGAAAAAAAGCGCCGCACAACCACCGGGTAGGCTCGAACCTCCAACTTTTCGGTTAACAGCCGATCGCGCTAGCCAATTGCGCCACGGAGACAGACCTGCTCCACTCTCACCACCATAAGAACATATCATCAAAGCTATCAGCCCGAAGAAAAACAAGCGCCACACCACCACTGGGTGGGCTCGAACCTCCAACCTTTTGGTTAAGAGCTGATCGCGCTAGCCAATTGCGCCACGGAGACAGTCCTGCTCCACTCTCACCACCGTCAGAACATTTCTTCAGAGCTATCAGCCCAAAGAAAAAAAAGCGCTGCACCACCACCGGG
The DNA here is from genome assembly GCF_043290135.1 of Rhipicephalus microplus. NCBI lineage: Eukaryota > Metazoa > Arthropoda > Arachnida > Ixodida > Ixodidae > Rhipicephalus > Rhipicephalus microplus. The sequence continues at coordinate 291,163,557 of NC_134702.1, forward strand.
TGGGCTCGAACCTCCAACCTTACGGTTAACAGCCGATCGCGCTAGCCCATTCCGCCACGGAGACAGTCTTGCTCCACTCTCACCCCCATCAGAACATATCTTCAAACTTATCAGCGCAAAGAAAAAAGCAACACACCACCACCGGTTGGGCTAGAACCTCCAACCTTTCGGTTAACAGCCGATCGCGCTAGCCAATTGCGCCACGAAGACAGTCCTGCTCCACTCTCACCACCATAAGAACATATCTTCAAAGCTATCAGCCCAAAAAAAAAAGCGCCGCACCACCACTGGGTGGGCTCGAACCTCCAACCTTTTGGTTAAGAGCCGATCGCGCAAGCCAATTGCGCCACGGAGACAGTCCTGCTCCACTCTCACCACCGTCAGAACATTTCTTCAGAGCTATCAGCCCAAAGAAAAAAAAGCGCTGCACCACCACCGGGTGGGCTCGAACCTCCAACCTTACGGTTAACAGCCGATCGCGCTAGCCCATTCCGCCACGGAGACAGTCTTGCTCTACTCTCACCACCATCAGAACATATCTTCAAACTTATCAGCGCAAAGAAAAAAGCAACACTACTCCCGGGAGGGCTCGAAACTCCAACCTTTCGGTCAACAGCCGATCGCGCTAGCCAATTGCGCCACGGAGACAGTCCTGCTCTACTCTCACCACCATCAGAACATATCTTCAAAGCTATCAGCCCAAAGAAAAAAAAGCGTCATACCACCACCGGGTGGGCTCGAACCTCCAACCTTTTGGTTAGCAGCCGATCGCGCTAGCCAATTGCGCCATGGAGACAGTCCTGCTCCACTCTCACCACCATCAGAACATATCTTCAAAGCTATCAGCCCAAAGAAAAAAAAGCACCGCACCACCACCGGGTGGGCTCGAACCTCCAACTTTTCGGTTAACAGCCGATCACGCTAGCCAATTGCGCCACGGAGACAGTCCCGCTCCACTCTCACCACCATCAAAACATATTTTCAAAGCTATCAGCCCACAGAAAAAAAAGTGCCGCACAACCACCGGGTAGGCTCGAACCTCCGACTTTTCGGTTAACAGCCGACCGCGCTAGCCAATTGCGCCACGGAGACAGTCTTGCTCCACTCTCACCACCATAAGAACATATCTTCAAAGCTATAGTCCAAAGAAAAAAAAGTGCCGCACCACCACTGGGTGGGCTCGAACCTCCGACCTTTTGGTTAACAGCCGATCGCGCTAGCCAATTGCTCCACGGAGACAGTCCTGCTCCACTCTCACCACCATCAGAACATATTTTCAAAGCTATCAGCCCAAAGAAAAAAAAGCGCCACACCACCACCGGGTGGGCTCGAACCTCAGACTTTCCGGTTAACAGCCGATCAAGCTAGCCAGTTGCGCCACGGAGATAGTCCTGCTCCACTCCCACCACCATCAGAACATATCTTCAAAGCTATCAGCCCACAGAAAAAAAGCGCCGCACAACCACCGGGTAGGCTCGAACCTCCAACTTTTCGGTTAACAGCCGATCGCGCTAGCCAATTGCGCCACGGAGACAGACCTGCTCCACTCTCACCACCATAAGAACATATCATCAAAGCTATCAGCCCGAAGAAAAACAAGCGCCACACCACCACTGGGTGGGCTCGAACCTCCAACCTTTTGGTTAAGAGCTGATCGCGCTAGCCAATTGCGCCACGGAGACAGTCCTGCTCCACTCTCACCACCGTCAGAACATTTCTTCAGAGCTATCAGCCCAAAGAAAAAAAAGCGCTGCACCACCACCGGGTGGGCTCGAACCTCCAACCTTACGGTTAACAGCCGATCGCGCTAGCCCATTCCGCCACGGAGACAGTCTTGCTCCACTCTCACCCCCATCAGAACATATCTTCAAACTTATCAGCGCAAAGAAAAAAGCAACACACCACCACCGGTTGGGCTAGAACCTCCAACCTTTCGGTTAACAGCCGATCGCGCTAGCCAATTGCGCCACGAAGACAGTCCTGCTCCACTCTCACCACCATAAGAACATATCTTCAAAGCTATCAGCCCAAAAAAAAAAGCGCCGCACCACCACTGGGTGGGCTCGAACCTCCAACCTTTTGGTTAAGAGCCGATCGCGCAAGCCAATTGCGCCACGGAGACAGTCCTGCTCCACTCTCACCACCGTCAGAACATTTCTTCAGAGCTATCAGCCCAAAGAAAAAAAAGCGCTGCACCACCACCGGGTGGGCTCGAACCTCCAACCTTACGGTTAACAGCCGATCGCGCTAGCCCATTCCGCCACGGAGACAGTCTTGCTCTACTCTCACCACCATCAGAACATATCTTCAAACTTATCAGCGCAAAGAAAAAAGCAACACTACTCCCGGGAGGGCTCGAAACTCCAACCTTTCGGTCAACAGCCGATCGCGCTAGCCAATTGCGCCACGGAGACAGTCCTGCTCTACTCTCACCACCATCAGAACATATCTTCAAAGCTATCAGCCCAAAGAAAAAAAAGCGTCATACCACCACCGGGTGGGCTCGAACCTCCAACCTTTTGGTTAGCAGCCGATCGCGCTAGCCAATTGCGCCATGGAGACAGTCCTGCTCCACTCTCACCACCATCAGAACATATCTTCAAAGCTATCAGCCCAAAGAAAAAAAAGCACCGCACCACCACCGGGTGGGCTCGAACCTCCAACTTTTCGGTTAACAGCCGATCACGCTAGCCAATTGCGCCACGGAGACAGTCCCGCTCCACTCTCACCACCATCAAAACATATTTTCAAAGCTATCAGCCCACAGAAAAAAAAGTGCCGCACAACCACCGGGTAGGCTCGAACCTCCGACTTTTCGGTTAACAGCCGACCGCGCTAGCCAATTGCGCCACGGAGACAGTCTTGCTCCACTCTCACCACCATAAGAACATATCTTCAAAGCTATAGTCCAAAGAAAAAAAAGTGCCGCACCACCACTGGGTGGGCTCGAACCTCCGACCTTTTGGTTAACAGCCGATCGCGCTAGCCAATTGCTCCACGGAGACAGTCCTGCTCCACTCTCACCACCATCAGAACATATTTTCAAAGCTATCAGCCAAAGAAAAAAAAGCGCCGCACCACCACCGGGTGGGCTCGAACCTCCAACCTTTCGGTTAACAGCCAATCGCGCTAGCCAATTGCGCCACGGAGACAGTCCTGCTCCACTCTCACCACCATCAGAACATATCTTCAAAGCTATCAGCACAAAGAAAAAAAGCGCCGCACCACCCCTAGGTGGGCTCGAACCTCCAACCTTTCGGTTAACAGCCGATCGCGCTAGCCAACTGCGCCACGGAGACAGTCTTGCTCCGCTCTCACCACCATCAGAACATATCTTCAAAGCTATCATCGCAAAGAAAAAAGCAACACACCGCTCCAGGGAGGGCTCGAAACTCCAACCTTTCGGTCAACAGCCGATCGCGCTAGCCCATTGCGCCACGGAGACAGTCTTGCTCACCTCTCACCACCATCAGATCATATCATCAAAGCTATCAGCCCAAAGAAAAAACAGCACCGCACCACCACCGGGTGGGCTCGAACCTCCAACTTTTCGGTTAACAGCCGATCGCGCTAGCCAATTGCGCCATGGAGACAGTCTTGCTCCGCTCTCACCACCATCAGAACATATCTTCAAAGCTATCAACCCACAGAAAAAAAAGCGCTGCACAACCACCGGGTAGGCTCCAGCCTCCGAATGTTCGGTTAACTGCCGATCGCGCTAGCCAATTGCGCCACGGAGACAGTCCTGCTCCACTCTCACCACCATAAGAACATATCTTCAAAGCTATCAGCCCAAAGAAAAAAAAGCGCCGCACCACCACTGGGTGGGCTCGAACCTCCGACCTTTTGGTTAACAGCCGATCGCGCTAGCCATTGCGCCACGGAGACAATCCTGCTCCACTCTCACCACCATCAGAACATATCTTCAAAGCTATCAGCCCAAAGAAAAAAAAGCGACGCACCACCACCGGGTGGGCTCGACCCTCCAACTTTCCGGTTAACAGCCGATCACGCTAGCCAATTGCGCCACGGAGACAGTCCTGCTCCACTCTCACCACCATCAGAACATATCTTCAAAGCTATCAGCCCAAAGAAAAAAAAGCGCCGCACAACCACCGGGTAGGCTCGAACCTCCAACTTTTCGGTTAACAGCCGATCGCGCTAGCCAATTGCGCCACGGAGACAGCCCTGCTCCACTCTTACCACCATAAGAACATATCTTCAAAGCTATCAGCCCGAAGAAAAAAGCAACACACCACTCCCGGGTGGGCTGGAACCTCCAACCTTTCGGTTAACAGCAGATCGCGCTAGCCAATTGCGCCACGGAGAAAATCGTGCTCCACTCTCACCACCATCAGAACATATCTTCAAAGCTATCAGCCCACAGAAAAAAAAGCGCCGCACCACCACTGGGTGGGCTCGAACCTCCGACCTTTTGGTTAACAGCCGATCGCGCTAGCCAATTCCGCCACGGAGACAGTCCTGCTCCACTCTCACCACCATCAGAACATATTTTCAAAGCTATCAGCCCAAAGAAAAAAAAGCGCCGCACCACCACCGGGTGGGCTCGAACCTCAGACTTTCCGGTTAACAGCCGATCAAGCTAGCCAATTGCGCCACGGAGATAGTCCTGCTCCACTCTCACCACCATCAGAACATATCTTCAAAGCTATCAGCCCACAGAAAAAAAGCGCCGCACAACCACCGGGTAGGCTCGAACCTCCAACTTTTCGGTTAACAGCCGATCGCGCTAGCCAATTGCGCCACGGAGACAGACCTGCTCCACTCTCACCACCATAAGAACATATCTTCAAAGCAATCAGCTCAAAGAAAAAAAGCGCCGCACCACCACCGGGTGGGCTCGAACCTCCAACCTTTCGGTTAACAGCAGATCGCGCTAGCCAATTGCGCCACGGAGACAGTCCTGCTCCACTCTCACCACCATCAGAACATAACTTCAAAGCTATCAGCACAAAGAAAAAAAGCGCCGCACCACCCCCGGGTGGGCTCGAACCTCCAACCTTTCGGTTAACAGCCGATCGCGCTTGCCAACTGCGCCACGGAGACAGTCGTGCTCCACTCACACCACCATCAGAACATATCTTCAAAGCTATCTGCGCAAAGAAAAAAGCAACACACCACTCCCGGGAGGAATCGAAACTCCAACCTTTCGGTTAACAGCCGATCGCGCTAGCCAATTGCGCCACGGAGACAGTCCTGCTCTACTCTCACCACCATCAGAACATATCTTCAAAGCTATCAGCCCAAAGAAAAAAAAGCGCCGCACCACCGCCGGGTGGGCTCGAAACTCCTACCTTTCGGTTAACAGCCGATCGCGCTAGCCAATTGCGCCACGGAGACAGTCCTGCTTCACTCTCACCACCATCAGAACATATCTTCAAAGCTATCAGCCCAAAGAAAAAAAAAGCGCCATACCACCACCGGGTGGGCTCGAACCTCGGACCTTTTGGTTAACACCGATCGCGCTCGCCAATTGCGCCATGGAGACAGTCCTGTTCCACTCTCACCACCATCAGAAGATATCTTCAAAGCTATCAGCCCAAAGAAAAAAAGCACCGCACCACCACCGGGTGGGCTCGAACCTCCAACTTTTCAGTTAACAGCCGATCACGCTAGCCAATTGCGCCACGGAGACAGTCCTGCTCCACTCTCACCACCATCAGAACATATCTTCAAAGCTATCAACCCACAGAAATAAAAGCGCCGCACCACCACTTGGTGGGCTCGAACCTCCGACCATTTGGTTAACAGCCGATCGCGCTAGCCATTGCGCCACGGAGACAATCCTGCTCCACTCTCACCACCATCAGAACATATCTTCAAAGCTATCAGCCCGAAAAAAAAAGCAACACACCACTCCCGGGAGGGCTCGAAACTCCAACCTTTCGGTCAACAGCCGATCGCGCTAGCCCATTGCGCCACGGAGACAGTCTTGCTCACCTCTCACCACCATTAGATCATATCATCAAAGCTATCAGCCCAAAGAAAAAACAGCACCGCACCACCACCGGGTGGGCTCGAACCTCCAACTTTTCGGTTAACAGCCGATCGCGCTAGCCAATTGCGCCATGGAGACAGTCTTGCTCCGCTCTCACCACCATCAGAACATATCTTCAAAGCTATCAACCCACAGAAAAAAAAGCGCTGCACAACCACCGGGTAGGCTCCAGCCTCCGAATGTTCGGTTAACAGCCGATCGCGCTAGCCAATTGCGCCACGGAGACAGTCCTGCTCCACTCTCACCACCAAAAGAACATATCTTCAAAGCTATCAGCCCAAAGAAAAAAAAGCGCCGCACCACCACTGGGTGGGCTCGAACCTCCGACCTTTTGGTTAACAGCCGATCGCGCTAGCCATTGCGCCGCGGAGACAATCTTGCTCCACTCTCACCACCATCAGAACATATCTTCAAAGCTATCAGCGCAAAAAAAAGCAATACACCACTCCCGGGAGGGCTCGAAACTCCAACCTTTCGGTCAACAGCCGATCGCGCTAGCCCATTGCGCCACGGAGACAGTCTTGCTCCCTTCTCACCACCATCAGAACATAACTTCAAAGCTATCAGCCCAAAGAAAAAAAAGCACCGCACAACCACCGTGTGGGCTCGAACCTCCAAACTTTTGGTTAACAGCTGATCGCGCTAGCCAATTGCGCCACGGAGACAGTCGTGCTTCACTCTCACCACCATCAGAACATATCTTCAAAGCTATCAGCGCAAAGAAAAAAGCAAAACACCACTCCCGGGTGGGCTGGAACCTCCAACCTTTCGGTTAACAGCAGATCGCGCTAGCCAATTGCGCCACGGAGAAAATCGTGCTCCACTCTCACCACCATCAGAACATATCTTCAAAGCTATCAGCCCACAGAAAAAAAAGCGCCACACAACCACCGGGTAGGCTCGAACCTCCGACTTTTTGGTTAACAGCCGATCGCGCTAGCCAATTGCGCCACGGAGACAGTCCTGCTCCACTCTCACCACCATAATAACATATCTTCAAAGCTATCAGCCCAAAGAAAAAAAAGCGCCGCACCACTACTGGGTGGGCTCGAACCTCCGACCTTTTGGTTAACAGCCGATCGCGCTAGCCAATTGCGCCACGGAGACAGTCCTGCTCCACTCTCACCACCATCAGAACATATTTTCAAAGCTATCAGCCCAAAGAAAAAAAAGCGCCGCACCACCACCGGGTGGGCTCGAACCTCAGACTTTCCGGTTAACAGCCGATCAAGCTAGCCAGTTGCGCCACGGAGATAGTCCTGCTCCACTCTCACCACCATCAGAACATATCTTCAAAGCTATCAGCCCACAGAAAAAAAGCGCCGCACAACCACCGGGTAGGCTCGAACCTCCAACTTTTCGGTTAACAGCCGATCGCGCTAGCCAATTGCGCCACGGAGACAGACCTGCTCCACTCTCACCACCATAAGAACATATCATCAAAGCTATCAGCCCGAAGAAAAACAAGCGCCACACCACCACTGGGTGGGCTCGAACCTCCAACCTTTTGGTTAAGAGCCGATCGCGCTAGCCAATTGCGCCACGGAGACAGTCCTGCTCCACTCTCACCACCGTCAGAACATTTCTTCAGAGCTATCAGCCCAAAGAAAAAAAAGCGCTGCACCACCACCGGGTGGGCTCGAACCTCCAACCTTACGGTTAACAGCCGATCGCGCTAGCCCATTCCGCCACGGAGACAGTCTTGCTCCACTCTCACCCCCATCAGAACATATCTTCAAACTTATCAGCGCAAAGAAAAAAGCAACACACCACTCCCCGGAGGGCTCGAAACTCCAACCTTTCGGTCAACAGCCGATCGCGCTAGCCCATTGCGCCACGGAGACAGTCTTGCTCCATTCTCACCACCGTCAGACCATTTCTTCAGAGCTATCACCCCAAAGAAAAAAAGGCGCCGCACCACCACCGGGTGGGCTCGAACCTCCAACCTTTCGGGTAACAGCCGATCGCGCTAGCCAATTTCCCCACGGAGACAGTCGTGCTCCACTCTCACCACCGTCAGAACATTTCTTCAGAGCTATCACCCCAAAGAAAAAAAAAGCGCCGCACCACCACCGGTTGGGCTAGAACCTCCAACCTTTCGGTTAACAGCCGATCGCGCTAGCCAATTGCGCCACGAAGACAGTAATGCTCCACTTTCACCACCATCAGAACATATCTTCAAAGCTATCAACCCACAGAAATAAAAGCGCCGCACAACCACCGGGTAGGCTCCAACCTCTGAATTTTCGGTTAACAGCCGATCGCGCTAGCCAATTGCGCCACGGAGACAGTCCTGCTTTACTCTCACCACCATAAGAACATATCTTCAAAGCTATCAGCCCAAAAAAAAAAGCGCCGCACCACCACTTGGTGGGCTCGAACCTCCGATCATTTGGTTAACAGCCGATCGCGCTAGCCATTGCGCCACGGAGACAATCCTGCTCCACTCTCACCACCATCAGAACATATCTTCAAAGCTATCAGCCCGAAAAAAAATCAACACACCACTCCCGGGAGGGCTCGAAACTCCAACCTTTCGGTCAACAGCCGATGGCGCTAGCCCATTGCGCCACGGAGACAGTCTTGCTCACCTCTCACCACCATCAGATCATATCATCAAAGCTATCAGCCCAAAGAAAAAACAGCACCGCACCACCACCGGGTGGGCTCGAACCTCCAACTTTTCGGTTAACAGCCGATCGCGCTAGCCAATTGCGCCAAGGAGACAGTCTTGCTCCGCTCTCACCACCATCAGAACATATCTTCAAAGCTATCAACCCACAGAAAAAAAAGCGCTGCACAACCACCGGGTAGGCTCCAGCCTCCGAATGTTCGGTTAACAGCCGATCGCGTTAGCCAATTGCGCCACGGAGACAGTCCTGCTCCACTCTCGCCACCATAAGAACATATCTTCAAAGCTATCAGCCCAAAGAAAAAAAAGCGCCGCACCACCACTGGGTGGGCTCGAACCTCCGACCTTTTGGTTAACAGCCGATCGCGCTAGCCATTGCGCCACGGAGACAATCCTGCTCCACTCTCACCACCATCAGAACATATCTTCAAAGCTATCAGCCCAAAGAAAAAAAGCGACGCACCACCACCGGGTGGGCTCGACCCTCCAACTTTCCGGTTAACAGCCGATCACGCTAGCCAATTGCGCCACGGAGACAGTCCTGCTCCACTCTCACCACCATCAGAACATATCTTCAAAGCTATCAGCCCAAAGAAAAAAAAGCGCCGCACAACCACCGGGTAGGCTAGAACCTCCAACTTTTCGGTTAACAGCCGATCGCGCTAGCCAATTGCGCCACGGAGACAGCCCTGCTCCACTCTCACCACCATAAGAACATATCTTCAAAGCTATCAGCCCGAAGAAAAAAGCAACACACCACTCCCGGGTGGGCTGGAACCTCCAACCTTTCGGTTAACAGCAGATCGCGCTAGCCAATTGCGCCACGGAGAAAATCGTGCTCCACTCTCACCACCATCAGAACATATCTTCAAAGCTATCAGCCCACAGAAAAAAAAGCGCCACACAACCACCGGGTAGGCTCGAACCTCCGACTTTTCGGTTAACAGCCGATCGCGCTAGCCAATTTCGCCACGGAGACAGTCCTGCTCCACTCTCACCACCATAATAACATATCTTCAAAGCTATCAGCCCAAAGAAAAAAAAGCGCCGCACCACCACTGGGTGGGCTCGAACCTCCGACCTTTTGGTTAACAGCCGATCGCGCTAGCCAATTGCGCCACGGAGACAGTCCTGCTCCACTCTCACCACCATCAGAACATATTTTCAAAGCCATCAGCCCAAAGAAAAAAAAGCGCCGCACCACCACCGGGTGGGCTCGAACCTCAGACTTTCCGGTTGACAGCCGATCAAGCTAGCCAATTGCGCCACGGAGATAGTCCTGCTCCACTCTCACCACCATCAGAACATCTCTTCAAAGCTATCAGCCCACAGAAAAAAAGCGCCGCACAACCACCGGGTAGGCTCGAACCTCCAACTTTTCGGTTAACAGCCTATCGCGCTAGCCAATTGCGCCACGGAGACAGACCTGCTCCACTCTCACCACCATAAGAACATATCATCAAAGCTATCAGCCCGAAGAAAAAAAAGCGCCACACCACCACTGGGTGGGCTCGAACCTCCAACCTTTTGGTTAAGAGCCGATCGCGCTAGCTAATTGCGCCACGGAGACAGTCCTGCTCCACTCTCACCACCGTCAGAACATTTCTTCAGAGCTATCAGCCCAAAGAAAAAAAAGCGCTGCACCACCACCGGGTGGGCTCGAACCTCCAACCTTACGGTTAACAGCCGATCGCGCTAGCCCATTCCGCCACGGAGACAGTCTTGCTCCACTCTCACCACCATCAGAACATATCTTCAAACTTATCAGCGCAAAGAAAAAAGCAACACACCACTCCCGTGAGGGCTCGAAACTCCAACCTTTCGGTCAACAGCCGATCGCGCTAGCCCATTGCGCCACGGAGACAGTCTTGCTCCATTCTCACCACCGTCAGACCATTTCTTCAGAGCTATCACCCCAAAGAAAAAAAAGCGCCGCACCACCACCGGGTGGGCTCGAACCTCCAACCTTTCGGGTAACAGCCGATCGCGCTAGCCAATTTCCCCACGGAGACAGTCGTGCTCCACTCTCACCACCATCAGAACATTTCTTCAGAGCTATCACCCCAAAGAAAAAAAAAGCGCCGCACCACCACCGGTTGGGCTAGAACCTCCAACCTTTCGGTTAACAGCAGATCGCGCTAGCCAATTGCGCCACGAAGACAGTCCTGCTCCACTCTCACCACCATCAAAACATATCTTCAAAGCTATTACCGCAAAGAAAAAGCAACACACCATTCCCGGGAGGGCTCAAAACTCCAACCTTTCGGTTAACAGCCGATCGCGCTAGCCCATTGCGCCACGGAGACAGTCTTGCTCCACTCTCACCACCATCAGAACATATCTTCAAAGCTTTCATCGCAAAGTAAAAGGCAACACACCACTCCCGGGAGGGCTCGAAACTCCAACCTTTTGGTCAACAGCCGATCGCGCTAGCCCATTGCGCCACGGAGACAGTCTTGCTCATCTCTCACCACCATCAGATCATATCATCAAAGCTATCAGCCCAAAGAAAAAAAAGCACCGCACCACCACCGGGTGGGATCGAACCTCGAACTTTTCGGTTAACAGCCGATCGCGCTGGCCAATTGCGCCACGGAGACAGTCCTGCTCCACTCTCACCACAATTAGAACATATCTTCAAAGCTATCAGCCCAAAGAAAAAAAAAAGCGCCGCACCACCACCGGGTGGGCTGAAACCTCCAACCTTTCGGTTAACAGCAGATCGCGCTAGCCAATTGCGCCACGGAGACAATCGTGCTCCACTCTCACCACCATCAAAACATATCTTCAAAGCTATCAGCGCAAAGAAAAAAAAGCGCCGCACCACCACTGGGTGGGCTCGAACCTCCGACCTTTTGGTTAACAGCCGATCGCGCTAGCCATTGCGCCACGGAGACAATCCTGCTCCACTCTCACCACCATCAGAACATATCTTCAAAGCTATCAGCCCAAAGAAAGAAAGCGACGCACCACCACCGGGTGGGCTCGAACCTCCAACTTTCCGGTTAACAGCCGATCACGCAAGCCAATTTCGCCACGGAGACAGTCCTGCTCCACTCTCACCACCATCAGAACATATCTTCAAAGCTATCAGCCCACAGAAAAAAAAGCGCCGCACTACCACCGGGTAGGCTCGAACCTCCAACTTTTCGGTTAACCGCCGATCGCGCTAGCCAATTGCGCCATGGAGACAGTCCTGCTCCACTTTCACCACCATAAGAACATATCTTCAAAGCTATCAGCCCGAAAAAAAGCAACACACCACTCCCGGGAGGGCTCGAAACTCCAACCTTTCGGTCAACAGCCGATCGCGCTAGCCCATTGCGCCACGGAGACAGTCTTGCTCATCTCTCACCACCATCAGATCATATCATCAAAGCTATCAGCCCAAAGAAAAAAAAGCACCGCACCACCACCGGGTGGGCTCGAACCTCCAACTTTTCGGTTAACAGCCGATCGCGCTAGCCAATTGCGCCATGGAGACAGTCTTGCTCCGCTCTCACCACCATCAGAACATATCTTCAAAGCTATCATCGTAAAGAAAAAAGCAACACACCACTCCCGGGAGGGCTCGAAACTCCAACCTTTCGGTCAACAGCCAATCGCGCTAGCCCATTGCGCCACGGAGACAGTCTTGCTCATCTGTCACCACCATCAGATCATATCATCAAAGCTATCAGCCCAAAGAAAAAAAAGCACCGCACCACCACCGGGTTGGATCGAACCTCCAACTTTTCGGTTAACAGCCGATCGCGCTGGTCAATTGCGCCACGGAGACAGTCCTGCTCCACTCTCACCACAATTAGAACATATCTTCAAAGCTATCAGCCCAAAGAAAAAAAAAGCGCCGCACCACCACCGGGTGGGCTGAAACCTCCAACCTTTCGGTTAACAGCAGATCGCGCTAGCCAATTGCGCCACGGAGACAATCGTGCTCCACTCTCACCACCATCAAAACATAACTTCAAAGCTATCAGCGCAAAGAAAAAAAGCGCCGCACCACCACTGGGTGGGCTCGAACCTCCAACCTTTCGGTTAACAGCCGATCGCGCAAGCCAATTTTGCCATGGAGACAGTCCTGCTTCACTATCACCACCATCAGAACATATCTTCAAAGCTATCAGCCCAAAGAAAAAAAAGCGCCATACTACCACCGGGTGGGCTCGAACCTCCGACCTTTTGGTTAACACCGATCGCGCTCGCCAATTGCGCCATGGAGACAGTCCTGCTCCACTCTCACCACCATCAGATCATATCATCAAAGCTATCAGCCCAAAGAAAAAAAAGCACCGCACCACCACCGGGTGGGCTCGAACCTCCAACTTTTCGGTTAACAGCCGATCGCGCTAGCCAATTGCGCCATGGAGACAGTCTTTCTCCGCTCTCACCACCATCAGAACATATCTTCAAAGCTATCATCGCAAAGAAAAAAGCAACACACCACTCCCGGGAGGGCTCGAAACTCCAATCTTTCGGTCAACAGCCGATCGCGCTAGCCCATTGCGCCACGGAGACAGTCTTGCTCATCTCTCACCACCATCAGATCATATCATCAAAGCTATCAGCCCAGAGAGAAAAAAGCACCGCACCACCACCGGGTGGGCTCGAACCTCCAACTTTTCGGTTAACAGCCGATCGCGCTGGCCAATTGCGCCACGGAGACAGTCCTGCTCCACTCTCACCACCATCAGAACATATCTCCAAAGCTATCAGCGCAAAGAAAAAAAAGCGCCGCACCACCACCGGGTGGGCTCGAACCTCTAACCTTTCGGTTAACAGCCGATCGCGCAAGACAATTTCGCCATAGAGACAGTCCTGCTCCACTCTCACCACCATCAGAACATATCTTCAAAGGTATCAGCCCAAAGAAAAAAAAGCGCCGCACCACCACTGGGTGGGCTCGAACCTCCGACTTTTCTGTTAATCGCGCTAGCCAATTGCGCCACGGAGACAGTCCTGCTCCACTCTCACCACCATCAGAACATATCTTCAAAGCTATCAGCTCAAAGAAAAAAAACCACCGCACCACCACCGAGTGGGCTCGAACCTCCAACCTTTCGGTTAACAGCCAATCGCGCTAGCCAATCGCGCCACGGAGACAGTCGTGCTCCACTCTCACCACCATCAGAACATATCTTCAAAGCTATCAGCCCAAAGAAACAAAAGCGCCGCACCACCGCCGGGTGGGCTCGAAACTCCAACCTTTCGGTTAACAGCCGATCGCGCTAGCCAATTGCGCCACGGAGACAGTCCTGCTTCACTCTCACCACCATCAGAACATATCTTCAAAGCTATCAGCCCAAAGAAAAAAAAGCGTCATACCAACACCGGGTGGGCTCGAACCTCCAACCTTTTGGTTAGCAGCCGATCGCGCTAGCCAATTGCGCCATGGAGACAGTCCTGCTCCACTCTCACCACCATCAGAACATATCTTCAAAGCTATCAGCCCAAAGAAAAAAAAGCACCGCACCACCACCGGGTGGGCTCGAACCTCCAACTTTTCGGTTAACAGCCGATCACGCTAGCCAATTGCGCCACGGAGACAGTCCCGCTCCACTCTCACCACCATCAAAACATATTTTCAAAGCTATCAGCCCACAGAAAAAAAAGTGCCGCACAACCACCGGGTAGGCTCGAACCTCCGACTTTTCGGTTAACAGCCGACCGCGCTAGCCAATTGCGCCACGGAGACAGTCTTGCTCCACTCTCACCACCATAAGAACATATCTTCAAAGCTATAGTCCAAAGAAAAAAAAGTGCCGCACCACCACTGGGTGGGCTCGAACCTCCGACCTTTTGGTTAACAGCCGATCGCGCTAGCCAATTGCTCCACGGAGACAGTCCTGCTCCACTCTCACCACCATCAGAACATATTTTCAAAGCTATCAGCCAAAGAAAAAAAAGCGCCGCACCACCACCGGGTGGGCTCGAACCTCCAACCTTTCGGTTAACAGCCAATCGCGCTAGCCAATTGCGCCACGGAGACAGTCCTGTTCCACTCTCACCACCATCAGAACATATCTTCAAAGCTATCAGCACAAAGAAAAAAAGCGCCGCACCACCCCTAGGTGGGCTCGAACCTCCAACCTTTCGGTTAACAGCCGATCGCGCTAGCCAACTGCGCCACGGAGACAGTCTTGCTCCGCTCTCACCACCATCAGAACATATCTTCAAAGCTATCATCGCAAAGAAAAAAGCAACACACCGCTCCCGGGAGGGCTCGAAACTCCAACCTTTCGGTCAACAGCCGATCGCGCTAGCCCATTGCGCCACGGAGACAGTCTTGCTCACCTCTCACCACCATCAGATCATATCATCAAAGCTATCAGCCCAAAGAAAAAACAGCACCGCACCACCACCGGGTGGGCTCGAACCTCCAACTTTTCGGTTAACAGCCGATCGCGCTAGCCAATTGCGCCATGGAGACAGTCTTGCTCCGCTCTCACCACCATCAGAACATATCTTCAAAGCTATCAACCCACAGAAAAAAAAGCGCTGCACAACCACCGGGTAGGCTCCAGCCTCCGAATGTTCGGTTAACTGCCGATCGCGCTAGCCAATTGCGCCACGGAGACAGTCCTGCTCCACTCTCACCACCATAAGAACATATCTTCAAAGCTATCAGCCCAAAGAAAAAAAAGCGCCGCACCACCACTGGGTGGGCTCGAACCTCCGACCTTTTGGTTAACAGCCGATCGCGCTAGCCATTGCGCCACGGAGACAATCCTGCTCCACTCTCACCACCATCAGAACATATCTTCAAAGCTATCAGCCCAAAGAAAAAAAAGCGACGCACCACCACCGGGTGGGCTCGACCCTCCAACTTTCCGGTTAACAGCCGATCACGCTAGCCAATTGCGCCACGGAGACAGTCCTGCTCCACTCTCACCACCATCAGAACATATCTTCAAAGCTATCAGCCCAAAGAAAAAAAAGCGCCGCACAACCACCGGGTAGGCTCGAACCTCCAACTTTTCGGTTAACAGCCGATCGCGCTAGCCAATTGCGCCACGGAGACAGCCCTGCTCCACTCTTACCACCATAAGAACATATCTTCAAAGCTATCAGCCCGAAGAAAAAAGCAACACACCACTCCCGGGTGGGCTGGAACCTCCAACCTTTCGGTTAACAGCAGATCGCGCTAGCCAATTGCGCCACGGAGAAAATCGTGCTCCACTCTCACCACCATCAGAACATATCTTCAAAGCTATCAGCCCACAGAAAAAAAAGCGCCGCACCACCACTGGGTGGGCTCGAACCTCCGACCTTTTGGTTAACAGCCGATCGCGCTAGCCAATTCCGCCACGAAGACAGTCCTGCTCCACTCTCACCACCATCAGAACATATTTTCAAAGCTATCAGCCCAAAGAAAAAAAAGCGCCGCACCACCACCGGGTGGGCTCGAACCTCAGACTTTCCGGTTAACAGCCGATCAAGCTAGCCAATTGCGCCACGGAGATAGTCCTGCTCCACTCTCACCACCATCAGAACATATCTTCAAAGCTATCAGCCCACAGAAAAAAAGCGCCGCACAACCACCGGGTAGGCTCGAACCTCCAACTTTTCGGTTAACAGCCGATCGCGCTAGCCAATTGCGCCACGGAGACAGACCTGCTCCACTCTCACCACCATAAGAACATATCATCAAAGCTATCAGCCCGAAGAAAAAAAAGCGCCACACCACCACTGGGTGGGCTCGAACCTCCAACCTTTTGGTTAAGAGCCGATCGCGCAAGCCAATTGCGCCACGGAGACAGTCCTGCTCCACTCTCACCACCGTCAGAACATTTCTTCAGAGCTATCAGCCCAAAGAAAAAAAAGCGCTGCACCACCACCGGGTGGGCTCGAACCTCCAACCTTACGGTTAACAGCCGATCGCGCTAGCCCATTCCGCCACGGAGACAGTCTTGCTCTACTCTCACCACCATCAGAACATATCTTCAAACTTATCAGCGCAAAGAAAAAAGCAACACTACTCCCGGGAGGGCTCGAAACTCCAACCTTTCGGTCAACAGCCGATCGCGCTAGCCCATTGCGCCACGGAGACAGTCTTGCTCCATTCTCACCACCGTCAGACCATTTCTTCAGAGCTATCACCCCAAAGAAAAAAAAAGCGCCGCACCACCGCCGGGTGGGCTCGAACCTCCAACCTTTCGGGTAACAGCCGATCGCGCTAGCCAATTTCCCCACGGAGACAGTCGTGCTCCACTCTCACCACCGTCAGAACATTTCTTCAGAGCTATCACCCCAAAGAAAAAAAAAAGCGCCGCACCACCACCGGTTGGGCTAGAACCTCCAACCTTTCGGTTAACAGCCGATCGCGCTAGCCAATTGCGCCACGAAGACAGTCTTGCTCCACTCTCACCACCATCAGAACATATCTTCAAAGCTTTCATCGCAAAGAAAAAGCAACACACCATTCCCGGGAGGGCTCGAAACTCCAACCTTTCGGTCAACAGGCGATCGCGCTAGCCCATTGCGCCACGGAGACAGTCTTGCTCATCTCTCACCACCATCAGATCATATCATCAAATCTATCAGCCCAAAGAAAAAAAAGCACCGCACCACCACCGGGTGGGCTCGAACCTCCAACTTTTCGGTTAACAGCCGATCGCGCTAGCCAATTGCGCCATGGAGACAGTCTTGCTCCGCTCTCACCACCATCAGAACATATCTTCAAAGCTATCATCGCAAAGAAAAAAGCAACACACCACTCCCGGGAGGGCTCGAAACTCCAACCTTTCGGTCACCAGCCAATCGCGCTAGCCCATTGCGCCACGGAGACAGTCTTGCTCATCTCTCACCACCATCAGATCATATCATCAAAGCTATCAGCCCAAAGAAAAAAAAGCACCGCACCACCACCGGGTGGGATCGAACCTCCAACTTTTCGGTTAACAGCCGATTGCGCTGGCCAATTGCGCCACGGAGACAGTCCTGCTTCACTCTCACCACAATTAGAACATATCTTCAAAGCTATCAGCCCAAAGAAAAAAAAAGCGCCGCACCACCACCGGGTGGGCTGAAACCTCCAACCTTTCGGTTAACAGCAGATCGCGCTAGCCAATTGCGCCACGGAGACAATCGTGCTCCACTCTCACCACCATCAAAACATATCTTCAAAGCTATCAGCGCAAAGAAAAAAAGCGCCGCACCACCACTGGGTGGGCTCGAACCTCCAACCTTTCGGTTAACAGCCGATCGCGCAAGCCAATTTTGCCATGGAGACAGTCCTGCTTCACTCTCACCACCATCAGAACATATCTTCAAAGCTATCAGCCCAAAGAAAAAAAAGCGCCATACCACCACCGGGTGGGCTCGAACCTCCGACCTTTTGGTTAACACCGATCGCGCTCGCCAATTGCGCCATGGAGACAGTCCTGCTCCACTCTCACCACCATCATATCATATCATCAAAGCTATCAGCCCAAAGAAAAAAAAGCACCGCACCACCACCGGGTGGGCTCGAACCTCCAACTTTTCGGTTAACAGCCGATCGCGCTAGCCAATTGCGCAACGAAGACAGTCCTGCTCCACTCTCACAACCATCAGAAAATATCTTCAAAGCTATTACAGCAAAGAAAAAAGCAACACACCACTCCCGGGAGGGCTCAAAACTCCAACCTTTCGGTTAACAGCCGATCGGGCTAGCCAATTGCGCCATGGAGACAGTCTTTCTCCGCTCTCACCACCATCAGAACATATCTTCAAAGCTATCATCGCAAAGAAAAAAGCAACACACCACTCCCGGGAGGGCTCGAAACTCCAACCTTTCGGTCAACAGCCGATCGCGCTAGCCCATTGCGCCACGGAGACAGTCTTGCTCATCTCTCACCACCAACAGATCATATCATCAAAGCTATCAGCCCAGAGAGAAAAAAGCACCGCACCACCACCGGGTGGGCTCGAACCTCCAACTTTTCGGTTAACAGCCGATCGCGCTGGCCAATTTCGCCATAGAGACAGTCCTGCTCCACTCTCACCACCATCAGAACATATCTTCAAAGGTATCAGCCCAAAGAAAAAAAAAGCGCCGCACCACCACTGGGTGGGCTCGAACCTCCGACTTTTCTGGTAATCGCGCTAGCCAATTGCGCCACGGAGACAGTCCTGCTCCACTCTCACCACCATCAGAACATATCTTCAAAGCTATCAGCTCAAAGAAAAAAAACCACCGCACCACCACCGAGTGGGCTCGAACCTCCAACCTTTCGGTTAACAGCCAATCGCGCTAGCCAATCGCGCCACGGAGACAGTCGTGCTCCACTCTCACCACCATCAGAACATATCTTCAAAGCTATCAGCCCAAAGAAACAAAAGCGCCGCACCACCGCCGGGTGGGCTCAAAACTCCAACCTTTCGGTTAACAGCCAATCGCGCTAGCCAATTGCGCCACGGAGACAGTCCTGCTTCACTCTCACCACCATAAGAACATATCTTCAAAGCTATCAGCCCAAAGGAAAAAAAGCGTCATACCACCACCGGGTGGGCTCGAACCTCCAACCTTTTGGTTAGCAGCCGATCGCGGTAGCCAATTGCGCCATGGAGACAGTCCTGCTCCACTCTCACCACCATCAGAACATATCTTCAAAGGTATCAGCCCAAAGAAAAAAAAAGCGCCGCACCACCACTGGGTGGGCTCGAACCTCCGACTTTTCTGGTAATCGCGCTAGCCAATTGCGCCACGGAGACAGTCCTGCTCCACTCTCACCACCATCAGAACATATCTTCAAAGCTATCAGCTCAAAGAAAAAAAACCACCGCACCACCACCGAGTGGGCTCGAACCTCCAACCTTTCGGTTAACAGCCAATCGCGCTAGCCAATTGCGCCACGGAGACAGTCCTGCTTCACTCTCACCACCATAAGAACATATCTTCAAAGCTATCAGCCCAAAGGAAAAAAAGCGTCATACCACCACCGGGTGGGCTCGAACCTCCAACCTTTTGGTTAGCAGCCGATCGCGGTAGCCAATTGCGCCATGGAGACAGTCCTGCTCCACTCTCACCACCATCAGAACATATCTTCAAAGCTATCAGCCCAAAGAAAAAAAAGCACCGCACCACCACCGGGTGGGCTCGAACCTCCAACTTTTCGGTTAACAGCCGATCACGCTAGCCAATTGCGCCACGGAGACAGTCCCGCTCCACTCTCACCACCATCAGAACATATCTTCAAAGCTATCAGCCCACAGAAAAAAAAGTGCCGCACAACCACCGGGTAGGCTCGAACCTCCGACTTTTCGGTTAACAGCCGACCGCGCTAGCCAATTGCGCCACGGAGACAGTCTTGCTCCACTCTCACCACCATAAGAACATATCTTCAAAGCTATAGTCCAAAGAAAAAAAAGTGCCGCACCACCACTGGGTGGGCTCGAACCTCCGACCTTTCGGTTAACAGCCGATCGCGCTAGCCAATTGCTCCACGGAGACAGTCCTGCTCCACTCTCACCACCATCAGAACTTATTTTCAAAGCTATCAGCCAAAGAAAAAAAAGCGCCGCACCACCACCGGGTGGGCTCGAACCTCCAACCTTTCGGTTAACAGCCGATCGCGCTAGCCAACTGCGCCACGGAGACAGTCTTGCTCCGCTCTCACCACCATCAGAACATATCTTCAAAGCTATCATCGCAAAGAAAAAAGCAACACACCGCTCCCGGGAGGGCTCGAAACTCCAACCTTTCGGTCAACAGCCGATCGCGCTAGCCCATTGCGCCACGGAGACAGTCTTGCTCACCTCTCACCACCATCAGATCATATCATCAAAGCTATCAGCCCAAAGAAAAAACAGCACCGCACCACCACCGGGTGGGCTCGAACCTCCAACTTTTCGGTTAACAGCCGATCGCGCTAGCCAATTGCGCCATGGAGACAGTCTTGCTCCGCTCTCACCACCATCAGAACATATCTTCAAAGCTATCAACCCACAGAAAAAAAAGCGCTGCACAACCACCGGGTAGGCTCCAGCCTCCGAATGTTCGGTTAACTGCCGATCGCGCTAGCCAATTGCGCCACGGAGACAGTCCTGCTCCACTCTCACCACCATAAGAACATATCTTCAAAGCTATCAGCCCAAAGAAAAAAAAGCGCCGCACCACCACTGGGTGGGCTCGAACCTCCGACCTTTTGGTTAACAGCCGATCGCGCTAGCCATTGCGCCACGGAGACAATCCTGCTCCACTCTCACCACCATCAGAACATATCTTCAAAGCTATCAGCCCAAAGAAAAAAAAGCGACGCACCACCACCGGGTGGGCTCGACCCTCCAACTTTCCGGTTAACAGCCGATCACGCTAGCCAATTGCGCCACGGAGACAGTCCTGCTCCACTCTCACCACCATCAGAACATATCTTCAAAGCTATCAGCCCAAAGAAAAAAAAGCGCCGCACAACCACCGGGTAGGCTCGAACCTCCAACTTTTCGGTTAACAGCCGATCGCGCTAGCCAATTGCGCCACGGAGACAGCCCTGCTCCACTCTTACCACCATAAGAACATATCTTCAAAGCTATCAGCCCGAAGAAAAAAGCAACACACCACTCCCGGGTGGGCTGGAACCTCCAACCTTTCGGTTAACAGCAGATCGCGCTAGCCAATTGCGCCACGGAGAAAATCGTGCTCCACTCTCACCACCATCAGAACATATCTTCAAAGCTATCAGCCCACAGAAAAAAAAGCGCCGCACCACCACTGGGTGGGCTCGAACCTCCGACCTTTTGGTTAACAGCCGATCGCGCTAGCCAATTCCGCCACGAAGACAGTCCTGCTCCACTCTCACCACCATCAGAACATATTTTCAAAGCTATCAGCCCAAAGAAAAAAAAGCGCCGCACCACCACCGGGTGGGCTCGAACCTCAGACTTTCCGGTTAACAGCCGATCAAGCTAGCCAATTGCGCCACGGAGATAGTCCTGCTCCACTCTCACCACCATCAGAACATATCTTCAAAGCTATCAGCCCACAGAAAAAAAGCGCCGCACAACCACCGGGTAGGCTCGAACCTCCAACTTTTCGGTTAACAGCCGATCGCGCTAGCCAATTGCGCCACGGAGACAGACCTGCTCCACTCTCACCACCATAAGAACATATCATCAAAGCTATCAGCCCGAAGAAAAAAAAGCGCCACACCACCACTGGGTGGGCTCGAACCTCCAACCTTTTGGTTAAGAGCCGATCGCGCAAGCCAATTGCGCCACGGAGACAGTCCTGCTCCACTCTCACCACCGTCAGAACATTTCTTCAGAGCTATCAGCCCAAAGAAAAAAAAGCGCTGCACCACCACCGGGTGGGCTCGAACCTCCAACCTTACGGTTAACAGCCGATCGCGCTAGCCCATTCCGCCACGGAGACAGTCTTGCTCTACTCTCACCACCATCAGAACATATCTTCAAACTTATCAGCGCAAAGAAAAAAGCAACACTACTCCCGGGAGGGCTCGAAACTCCAACCTTTCGGTCAACAGCCGATCGCGCTAGCCCATTGCGCCACGGAGACAGTCTTGCTCCATTCTCACCACCGTCAGACCATTTCTTCAGAGCTATCACCCCAAAGAAAAAAAAAGCGCCGCACCACCGCCGGGTGGGCTCGAACCTCCAACCTTTCGGGTAACAGCCGATCGCGCTAGCCAATTTCCCCACGGAGACAGTCGTGCTCCACTCTCACCACCGTCAGAACATTTCTTCAGAGCTATCACCCCAAAGAAAAAAAAAAGCGCCGCACCACCACCGGTTGGGCTAGAACCTCCAACCTTTCGGTTAACAGCCGATCGCGCTAGCCAATTGCGCCACGAAGACAGTCTTGCTCCACTCTCACCACCATCAGAACATATCTTCAAAGCTTTCATCGCAAAGAAAAAGCAACACACCATTCCCGGGAGGGCTCGAAACTCCAACCTTTCGGTCAACAGGCGATCGCGCTAGCCCATTGCGCCACGGAGACAGTCTTGCTCATCTCTCACCACCATCAGATCATATCATCAAATCTATCAGCCCAAAGAAAAAAAAGCACCGCACCACCACCGGGTGGGCTCGAACCTCCAACTTTTCGGTTAACAGCCGATCGCGCTAGCCAATTGCGCCATGGAGACAGTCTTGCTCCGCTCTCACCACCATCAGAACATATCTTCAAAGCTATCATCGCAAAGAAAAAAGCAACACACCACTCCCGGGAGGGCTCGAAACTCCAACCTTTCGGTCACCAGCCAATCGCGCTAGCCCATTGCGCCATGGAGACAGTCTTGCTCATCTCTCACCACCATCAGATCATATCATCAAAGCTATCAGCCCAAAGAAAAAAAAGCACCGCACCACCACCGGGTGGGATCGAACCTCCAACTTTTCGGTTAACAGCCGATCGCGCTGGCCAATTGCGCCACGGAGACAGTCCTGCTCCACTCTCACCACAATTAGAACATATCTTCAAAGCTATCAGCCCAAAGAAAAAAAAAAGCGCCGCACCACCACCGGGTGGGCTGAAACCTCCAACCTTTCGGTTAACAGCAGATCGCGCTAGCCAATTGCGCCACGGAGACAATCGTGCTCCACTCTCACCACCATCAAAACATATCTTCAAAGCTATCAGCGCAAAGAAAAAAAGCGCCGCACCACCACTGGGTGGGCTCGAACCTCCAACCTTTCGGTTAACAGCCGATCGCGCAAGCCAATTTTGCCATGGAGACAGTCCTGCTTCACTCTCACCACCATCAGAACATATCTTCAAAGCTATCAGCCCAAAGAAAAAAAAGCGCCATACCACCACCGGGTGGGCTCGAACCTCCGACCTTTTGGTTAACACCGATCGCGCTCGCCAATTGCGCCATGGAGACAGTCCTGCTCCACTCTCACCACCATCATATCATATCATCAAAGCTATCAGCCCAAAGAAAAAAAAGCACCGCACCACCACCGGGTGGGCTCGAACCTCCAACTTTTCGGTTAACAGCCGATCGCGCTAGCCAATTGCGCAACGAAGACAGTCCTGCTCCACTCTCACAACCATCAGAACATATCTTCAAAGCTATTACAGCAAAGAAAAAAGCAACACACCACTCCCGGGAGGGCTCAAAACTCCAACCTTTCGGTTAACAGCCGATCGGGCTAGCCAATTGCGCCATGGAGACAGTCTTTCTCCGCTCTCACCACCATCAGAACATATCTTCAAAGCTATCATCGCAAAGAAAAAAGCAACACACCACTCCCGGGAGGGCTCGAAACTCCAACCTTTCGGTCAACAGCCGATCGCGCTAGCCCATTGCGCCACGGAGACAGTCTTGCTCATCTCTCACCACCAACAGATCATATCATCAAAGCTATCAGCCCAGAGAGAAAAAAGCACCGCACCACCACCGGGTGGGCTCGAACCTCCAACTTTTCGGTTAACAGCCGATCGCGCTGGCCAATTTCGCCATAGAGACAGTCCTGCTCCACTCTCACCACCATCAGAACATATCTTCAAAGGTATCAGCCCAAAGAAAAAAAAAGCGCCGCACCACCACTGGGTGGGCTCGAACCTCCGACTTTTCTGGTAATCGCGCTAGCCAATTGCGCCACGGAGACAGTCCTGCTCCACTCTCACCACCATCAGAACATATCTTCAAAGCTATCAGCTCAAAGAAAAAAAACCACCGCACCACCACCGAGTGGGCTCGAACCTCCAACCTTTCGGTTAACAGCCAATCGCGCTAGCCAATCGCGCCACGGAGACAGTCGTGCTCCACTCTCACCACCATCAGAACATATCTTCAAAGCTATCAGCCCAAAGAAACAAAAGCGCCGCACCACCGCCGGGTGGGCTCAAAACTCCAACCTTTCGGTTAACAGCCGATCGCGCTAGCCAATTGCGCCACGGAGACAGTCCTGCTTCACTCTCACCACCATAAGAACATATCTTCAAAGCTATCAGCCCAAAGGAAAAAAAGCGTCATACCACCACCGGGTGGGCTCGAACCTCCAACCTTTTGGTTAGCAGCCGATCGCGGTAGCCAATTGCGCCATGGAGACAGTCCTGCTCCACTCTCACCACCATCAGAACATATCTTCAAAGCTATCAGCCCAAAGAAAAAAAAGCACCGCACCACCACCGGGTGGGCTCGAACCTCCAACTTTTCGGTTAACAGCCGATCACGCTAGCCAATTGCGCCACGGAGACAGTCCCGCTCCACTCTCACCACCATCAGAACATATCTTCAAAGCTATCAGCCCACAGAAAAAAAAGTGCCGCACAACCACCGGGTAGGCTCGAACCTCCGACTTTTCGGTTAACAGCCGACCGCGCTAGCCAATTGCGCCACGGAGACAGTCTTGCTCCACTCTCACCACCATAAGAACATATCTTCAAAGCTATAGTCCAAAGAAAAAAAAGTGCCGCACCACCACTGGGTGGGCTCGAACCTCCGACCTTTTGGTTAACAGCCGATCGCGCTAGCCAATTGCTCCACGGAGACAGTCCTGCTCCACTCTCACCACCATCAGAACTTATTTTCAAAGCTATCAGCCAAAGAAAAAAAAGCGCCGCACCACCACCGGGTGGGCTCGAACCTCCAACCTTTCGGTTAACAGCCAATCGCGCTAGCCAATTGCGCCACGGAGACAGTCCTGCTCCACTCTCACCACCATCAGAACATATCTTCAAAGCTATCAGCACAAAGAAAAAAAGCGCCGCACCACCCCCGGGTGGGCTCGAACCTCCAACCTTTCGGTTAACAGCCGATCGCGCTAGCCAACTGCGCCACGGAGACAGTCTTGCTCCGCTCTCACCACCATCAGAACATATCTTCAAAGCTATCATCGCAAAGAAAAAAGCAACACACCACTCCCGGGAGCGCTCGAAACTCCAACCTTTCGGTCAACAGCCGATCGCGCTAGCCCATTGCGCCACGGAGACAGTCTTGCTCACCTCTCACCACCATCAGATCATATCATCAAAGCTATCAGCCCAAAGAAAAAACAGCACCGCACCACCACCGGGTAGGCTCGAACCTCCAACTTTTCGGTTAACAGCCGATCGCGCTAGCCAATTGCGCCATGGAGACAGTCTTGCTCCGCTCTCACCACCATCAGAACATATCTTCAAAGCTATCAACCCACAGAAAAAAAAGCGCTGCACAACCACCGGGTAGGCTCCAGCCTCCGAATGTTCGGTTAACTGCCGATCGCGCTAGCCAATTGCGCCACGGAGACAGTCCTGCTCCACTCTCACCACCATAAGAACATATCTTCAAAGCTATCAGCCCAATGAAAAAAAAGCGCCGCACCACCACTGGGTGGGCTCGAACCTCCGACCTTTTGGTTAACAGCCGATCGCGCTAGCCATTGCGCCACGGAGACAATCCTGCTCCACTCTCACCACCATCAGAACATATCTTCAAAGCTATCAGCCCAAAGAAAAAAAAGCGACGCACCACCACCGGGTTGGCTCGACCCTCCAACTTTCCGGTTAACAGCCGATCACGCTAGCCAATTGCGCCACTGAGACAGTCCTGCTCCACTCTCACCACCATCAGAACATATCTTCAAAGCTATCAGCCCAAAGAAAAAAAAAGCGCCGCACAACCACCGGGTAGGCTCGAACCTCCAACTTTTCGGTTAACAGCCGATCGCGCTAGCCAATTGCGCCACGGAGACAGCCCTGCTCCACTCTCACCACCATAAGAACATATCTTCAAAGCTATCAGCCCGAAGAAAAAAGCAACACACCACTCCCGGGTGGGCTGGAACCTCCAACCTTTCGGTTAACAGCAGATCGCGCTAGCCAATTGCGCCACGGAGAAAATCGTGCTCCACTCTCACCACCATCAGAACATATCTTCAAAGCTATCAGCCCACAGAAAAAAAAGCGCCGCACCACCACTGGGTGGGCTCGAACCTCCGACCTTTTGGTTAACAGCCGATCGCGCTAGCCAATTGCGCCACGGAGACAGTCCTGCTCCACTCTCACCACCATCAGAACATATTTTCAAAGCTATCAGCCCAAAGAAAAAAAAGCGCCGCACCACCACCGGGTGGGCTCGAACCTCAGACTTTCCGGTTAACAGCCGATCAAGCTAGCCAATTGCGCCACGGAGAGAGTCCTGCTCCACTCTCACCACCATCAGAACATATCTTCAAAGCTATCAGCCCACAGAAAAAAAGCGCCGCACAACCACCAAGTAGGCTCGAACCTCCAACTTTTCGGTTAACAGCCGATCGCGCTAGCCAATTGCGCCACGGAGACAGACCTGCTCCACTCTCACCACCATAAGAACATATCATCAAAGCTATCAGCCCGAAGAAAAAAAAGCGCCACACCACCACTGGGTGGGCTCGAACCTCCAACCTTTTGGTTAAGAGCCGATCGCGCTAGCCAATTGCGCCACGGAGACAGTCCTGCTCCACTCTCACCACCGTCAGAACATTTCTTCAGAGCTATCAGCTCAAAGAAAAAAAGCGCTGCACCACCACCGGGTGGGCTCGAACCTCCAACCTTACGGTTAACAGCCGATCGCGCTAGCCCATTCCGCCTCGGAGACAGTCTTGCTCCACTCTCACCACCATCAGAACATATCTTCAAACTTATCAGCGCAAAGAAAAAAGCAACACACCACTCCCGGGAGGGCTCGAAACTCCAACCTTTCGGTCAACAGCCGATCGCGCTAGCCCATTGCGCCACGGAGACAGTCTTGCTCCATTCTCACCACCGTCAGACCATTTCTTCAGAGCTATCACCCCAAAGAAAAAAAAAGCGCCGCACCACCGCCGGGTGGGCTCGAACCTCCAACCTTTCGGTTAACAGCCGATCGCGCTAGCCAATTTCCCCACGGAGACAGTCGTGCTCCACTCTCACCACCGTCAGAACATTTCTTCAGAGCTATCACCCCAAAGAAAAAAAAAGCGCCGCACCACCACCGGTTGGGCTAGAACCTCCAACCTTTCGGTTAACAGCCGATCGCGCTAGCCAATTGCGCCACGAAGACAGTCCTGCTCCACTCTCACCACCATCAAAACATATCTTCAAAGCTATTACCGCAAAGAAAAAGCAACACACCATTCCCGGGAGGGCTCAAAACTCCAACCTTTCGGTTAACAGCCGATCGCGCTAGCCCATTGCGCCACGGAGACAGTCTTGCTCCACTCTCACCACCATCAGAACATATCTTCAAAGCTTTCATCGCAAAGTAAAAGGCAACACACCACTCCCGGGAGGGCTCGAAACTCCAACCTTTTGGTCAACAGCCGATCGCGCTAGCCCATTGAGCCACGGAGACAGTCTTGCTCATCTCTCAGCACCATCAGAACATATCATCAAAGCTATCAGCCCGAAGAAAAAAAAGCGCCACACCACCACTGGGTGGGCTCGAACCTCCAACCTTTTGGTTAAGAGCCGATCGCGCTAGCCAATTGCGCCACGGAGACAGTCCTGCTCCACTCTCACCACCGTCAGAACATTTCTTCAGAGCTATCAGCCCAAAGAAAAAAAAGCGCTGCACCACCACCGGGTGGGCTCGAACCTCCAACCTTACGGTTAACAGCCGATCGCGCTAGCCCATTCCGCCACGGAGACAGTCTTGCTCCACTCTCAACACCATCAGAAAATATCTTCAAACTTATCAGCGCAAAGAAAAAAGCAACACACCACTCCCGGGAGGGCTCGAAACTCCAACCTTTCGGTCAACAGCCGATCGCGCTAGCCCATTGCGCCACGGAGACAGTCTTGCTCCATTCTCACCACCGTCAGACCATTTCTTCAGAGCTATCACCCCAAAGAAAAAAAAAGCGCCGCACCACCGCCGGGTGGGCTCGAACCTCCAACCTTTCGGGTAACAGCCGATCGCGCTAGCCAATTTCCCCACGGAGACAGTCGTGCTCCACTCTCACCACCGTCAGAACATTTCTTCAGAGCTATCACCCCAAAGAAAAAAAAAGCGCCGCACCACCACCGGTTGGGCTAGAACCTCCAACCTTTCGGTTAACAGCCGATCGCGCTAGCCAATTGCGCCAAGAAGACAGTCCTGCTCCACTCTTACCACCATCAAAACATATCTTCAAAGCTATTACCGCAAAGAAAAAGCAACACATCATTCCCGGGAGGGCTCAAAACTCCAACCTTTCGGTTAACAGCCGATCGCGCTAGCCCATTGCGCCACGGAGACAGTCTTGCTCCACTCTCACCACCATCAGAACATATCTTCAAAGCTTTCATCGCAAAGTAAAAGGCAACACACCACTCCCGGGAGGGCTCGAAACTCCAACCTTTTGGTCAACAGCCGATCGCGCTAGCCCATTGAGCCACGGAGACAGTCTTGCTCATCTCTCACCACCATCAGATCATATCGTCAAAGCTATCAGCCCAAAGAAAAAAAAGCACCGCACCACCACCGGGTGGGATCGAACCTCCAACTTTTCGGTTAACAGCCGATCGCGCTGGCCAATTGCGCCACGGAGACAGTCCTGCTCCACTCTCACCACAATTAGAACATATCTTCAAAGCTATCAGCCCAAAGAAAAAAAAAGCGCCGCACCACCACCGGGTGGGCTGAAACCTCCAACCTTTCGGTTTACAGCAGATCGCGCTAGCCAATTGCGCCACGGAGACAATCGTGCTCCACTCTCACCACCATCAAAACATATCTTCAAAGCTATCAGCGCAAAGAAAAAAAAGCGCCGCACCACCACTGGGTGGGCTCGAACCTCCGACCTTTTGGTTAACAGCCGATCGCGCTAGCCATTGCACCACGGAGACAATCCTGCTCCACTCTCACCACCATCAGAACATATCTTCAAAGCTATCAGCCCAAAGAAAGAAAGCGACGCACCACCACCGGGTGGGCTCGAACCTCCAACTTTCCGGTTAACAGCCGATCACGCAAGCCAATTGCGCCATGGAGACAGTCCTGCTCCACTCTCACCACCATCAGAACATATCTTCAAAGCTATCAGCCCACAGAAAAAAAAGCGCCGCACTACCACCGGGTAGGCTCGAACCTCCAACTTTTCGGTTAACCGCCGATCGCGCTAGCCAATTGCGCCACGGAGACAGTCCTGCTCCACTTTCACCACCATAAGAACATATCTTCAAAGCTATCAGCCCGAAAAAAAGCAACACACCACTCCCGGGAGGGCTCGAAACTCCAACCTTTCGGTCAACAGCCGATCGCGCTAGCCCATTGCGCCACGGAGACAGTCTTGCTCATCTCTCACCACCATCAGATCATATCATCAAAGCTATCAGCCCAAAGAAACAAAAGCACCGCACCACCACCGGGTGGGATCGAACCTCCAACTTTTCGGTTAACAGCCGATCGCGCTGGCCAATTGCGCCACGGAGACAGTCCTGCTCCACTCTCACCACAATTAGAACATATCTTCAAAGCTATCAGCCCAAAGAAAAAAAAGCACCGCACCACCACCGGGTGGGCTCGTTCCTCCAACTTTTCGGTTAACAGCCGATCGCGCTAGCCAATTGCGCCATGGAGACAGTCTTGCTCCGCTCTCACCACCATCAGAACATATCTTCAAAGCTATCATCGCAAAGAAAAAAGCAACACACCACTCCCGGGAGGGCTCGAAACTCCAACCTTTCGGTCACCAGCCAATCGCGCTAGCCCATTGCGCCACGGAGACAGTCTTGCTCATCTCTCACCACCATCAGATCATATCATCAAAGCTATCAGCCCAAAGAAACAAAAGCACCGCACCACCACCGGGTGGGATCGAACCTCCAACTTTTCGGTTAACAGCCGATCGCGCTGGCCAATTGCGCCACGGAGACAGTCCTGCTCCACTCTCACCACAATTAGAACATATCTTCAAAGCTATCAGCCCAAAGAAAAAAAAAGCGCCGCACCACCACCGGGTGGGCTGAAACCTCCAACCTTTCGGTTAACAGCAGATCGCGCTAGCCAATTGCGCCACGGAGACAATCGTGCTCCACTCTTACCACCATCAAAACATATCTTCAAAGCTATCAGCGCAAAGAAAAAAAGCGCCGCACCACCACTGGGTGGGCTCGAACCTCCAACCTTTCGGTTAACAGCCGATCGCGCAAGCCAATTTT
This sequence comes from Rhipicephalus microplus, assembly GCF_043290135.1. Classification (NCBI taxonomy): domain Eukaryota; kingdom Metazoa; phylum Arthropoda; class Arachnida; order Ixodida; family Ixodidae; genus Rhipicephalus; species Rhipicephalus microplus. The sequence continues at coordinate 291,194,235 of NC_134702.1, forward strand.
GCCATGGAGACAGTCCTGCTTCACTCTCACCACCATCAGAACATATCTTCAAAGCTATCAGCCCAAAGAAAAAAAAGCGCCATACCACCACCGGGTGGGCTCGAACCTCCGACCTTTTGGTTAACACCGATCGCGCTCGCCAATTGCGCCATGGAGACAGTCCTGCTCCACTCTCACCACCATCATATCATATCATCAAAGCTATCAGCCCAAAGAAAAAAAAGCACCGCACCACCACCGGGTGGGCTCGAACCTCCAACTTTTCGGTTAACAGCCGATCGCGCTAGCCAATTGCGCCATGGAGACAGTCTTGCTCCGCTCTCACCACCATCAGAACATATCTTCAAAGCTATCATCGCAAAGAAAAAAGCAACACACCACTCCCGGGAGGGCTCGAAACTCCAACCTTTCGGTCAACAGCCGATCGCGCTAGCCCATTGCGCCACGGAGACAGTCTTGCTCATCTCTCACCACCATCAGATCATATCATCAAAGCTATCAGCCCAGAGAGAAAAAAGCACCGCACCACCACCGGGTGGGCTCGAACCTCCAACTTTTCGGTTAACAGCCGATCGCGCTGGCCAATTGCGCCACGGAAACAGTCCTGCTCCACTCTCACCACCATCAGAACATATCTTCAAAGGTATCAGCCCAAAGAAAAAAAAAGCGCCGCACCACCACTGGGTGGGCTCGAACCTCCGACTTTTCTGTTAATCGCGCTAGCCAATCGCGCCACGGAGACAGTCGTGCTCCACTCTCACCACCATCAGAACATATCTTCAAAGCTATCAGCCCAAAGAAACAAAAGCGCCGCACCACCGCCGGAAGGGCTCGAAACTCCAACCTTTCGGTTAACAGCCGATCGCGCTAGCCAATTGCGCCACGGAGACAGTCCTGCTTCACTCTCACCACCATCAGAACATATCTTCAAAGCTATCAGCCCAAAGAAAAAAAAGCGTCATACCACCACCGGGTGGGCTCGAACCTCCAACCTTTTGGTTAGCAGCCGATCGCGCTAGCCAATTGCGCCATGGAGACAGTCCTGCTCCACTCTCACCACCATCAAAACATATCTTCAAAGCTATCAGCCCAAAGAAAAAAATGCACCCCACCACCACCGGGTGGGCTCGAACCTCCAACTTTTCGGTTAACAGCCGATCACGCTAGCCAATTGCGCCACGGAGACAGTCCTGCTCCACTCTCACCACCATCAGAACATATCTTCAAAGCTATCAGCCCACAGAAAAAAAAGCGCCGCACAACCACCGGGTAGGCTCGAACCTCTGACTTTTCGGTTAACAGCCGACCGCGCTAGCCAATTGCGCCACGGAGACAGTCATGCTCCACTCTCACCACCATAAGAACATATCTTCAAAGCTATAGTCCAAAGAAAAAAAAGTGCCGCACCACCACTGGGTGGGCTCGAACCTCCGACCTTTTGGTTAACAGCCGATCGCGCTAGCCAATTGCGCCACGGAGACAGTCCTGCTCCACTCTCACCACCATCAGAACATATTTTCAAAGCTATCAGCCAAAGAAAAAAAAGCGCCGCACCACCACCGGGTGGGCTCGAACCTCCAACCTTTCGGTTAACAGCCAATCGCGCTAGCCAATTGCGCCACGGAGACAGTCCTGCTCCACTCTCACCACCATCAGAACATATCTTCAAAGCTATCAGCACAAAGAAAAAAAGCGCCGCACCCCCCCCGGGTGGGCCCGAACCTCCAACCTTTCGGTTAAAAGCCGATCGCGCTAGCCAACTGCACCACGGAGACAGTCTTGCTCCGCTCTCACCACCATCAGAACATATCTTCAAAGCTATCATCGCAAAGAAAAAAGCAACACACCACTCCCGGGAGGGCTCGAAACTCCAACCTTTCGGTCAACAGCCGATCGCGCTAGCCCATTGCGCCACGGAGACAGTCTTGCTCATCTCTCACCACCATCAGATCATATCATCAAAGCTATCAGCCCAGAGAGAAAAAAGCACCGCACCACCACCGGGTGGGCTCGAACCTCCAACTTTTCGGTTAACAGCCGATCGCGCTGGCCAATTGCGCCACGGAGACAGTCCTGCTCCACTCTCACCACCATCAGAACATATCTTCAAAGCTATCAGCGCAAAGAAAAAAAAGCGCCGCACCACCACCGGCTGGGCTCGAACCTCTAACCTTTCGGTTAACAGCCGATCGCGCAAGACAATTTCGCCATAGAGACAGTCCTGCTCCACTCTCACCACCATCAGAACGTATCTTCAAAGGTATCAGCCCAAAGAAAAAAAAAGCGCCGCACCACCACTGGGTGGGCTCGAACCTCCAACCTTTCGGTTAACAGCAGATCGCGCTAGCCAATTGCGCCACGGAGACAATCGTGCTCCACTCTCACCACCATCAAAACATATCTTCAAAGCTATCAGCGCAAAGAAAAAAATCGCCGCACCACCACTGGGTGGGCTCGAACCTCCAACCTTTCGGTTAACAGCCGATCGCGCAAGCCAATTTTGCCATGGAGACAGTCCTGCTTCACTCTCACCACCATCAGAACATATCTTCAAAGCTATCAGCCCAAAGAAAAAAAAGCGCCATACCACCACCGGGTGGGCTCGAACCTCCGACCTTTTGGTTAACACCGATCGCGCTCGCCAATTGCGCCATGGAGACAGTCCTGCTCCACTCTCACCACCATCATATCATATCATCAAAGCTATCAGCCCAAAGAAAAAAAAGCACCGCACCACCACCGGGTGGGCTCGAACCTCCAACTTTTCGGTTAACAGCCGATCGCGCTAGCCAATTGCGCCATGGAGACAGTCTTGCTCCGCTCTCACCACCATCAGAACATATCTTCAAAGCTATCATCGCAAAGAAAAAAGCAACACACCACTCCCGGGAGGGCTCGAAACTCCAACCTTTCGGTCAACAGCCGATCGCGCTAGCCCATTGCGCCACGGAGACAGTCTTGCTCATCTCTCACCACCATCAGATCATATCATCAAAGCTATCAGCCCAGAGAGAAAAAAGCACCGCACCACCACCGGGTGGGCTCGAACCTCCAACTTTTCGGTTAACAGCCGATCGCGCTGGCCAATTGCGCCACGGAGACAGTCCTGCTCCACTCTCACCACCATTAGAACATATCTTCAAAGCTATCAGCGCAAAGAAAAAAAAGCGCCGCACCACCACCGGGTGGGCTCGAACCTCTAACCTTTCGGTTAACAGCCGATCGCGCAAGACAATTTCGCCATAGAGACAGTCCTGCTCCACTCTCACCACCATCAGAACATATCTTCAAAGGTATCAGCCCAAAGAAAAAAAAAGCGCCGCACCACCACTGGGTGGGCTCGAACCTCCGACTTTTCTGTTAATCGCGCTAGCCAATCGCGCCACGGAGACAGTCGTGCTCCACTCTCACCACCATCAGAACATATCTTCAAAGCTATCAGCCCAAAGAAACAAAAGCGCCGCACCACCGCCGGGTGGGCTCGAAACTCCAAACTTTCGGTTAACAGCCGATCGCGCTAGCCAATTGCGCCACGGAGACAGTCCTGCTTCACTCTCACCACCATCAGAACATATCTTCAAAGCTATCAGCCCAAAGAAAAAAAAGCGTCATACCACCACCGGGTGGGCTCGAACCTCCAACCTTTTGGTTAGCAGCCGATCGCGCTAGCCAATTGCGCCATGGAGACAGTCCTGCTCCACTCTCACCACCATCAAAACATATCTTCAAAGCTATCAGTCCAAAGAAAAAAAAGCACCCCACCACCACCGGGTGGGCTCGAACCTCCAACTTTTCGGTTAACAGCCGATCACGCTAGCCAATTGCGCCACGGAGACAGTCCTGCTCCACTCTCACCACCATCAGAACATATCTTCAAAGCTATCAGCCCACAGAAAAAAAAGCGCCGCACCACCACTGGGTGGGCTCGAACCTCCGACTTTTCTGTTAATCGCGCTAGCCAATCGCGCCACGGAGACAGTCGTGCTCCACTCTCACCACCATCAGAACATATCTTCAAAGCTATCAGCCCAAAGAAACAAAAGCGCCGCACCACCGCCGGGTGGGCTCGAAACTCCAACCTTTCGGTTAACAGCCGATCGCGCTAGCCAATTGCGCCACGGAGACAGTCCTGCTTCACTCTCACCACCATCAGAACATATCTTCAAAGCTATCAGCCCAAAGAAAAAAAAGCGTCATACCACCACCGGGTGGGCTCGAACCTCCAACCTTTTGGTTAGCAGCCGATCGCGCTAGCCAATTGCGCCATGGAGACAGTCCTGCTCCACTCTCACCACCATCAAAACATATCTTCAAAGCTATCAGCCCAAAGAAAAAAAAGCACCCCACCACCACCGGGTGGGCTCGAACCTCCAACTTTTCGGTTAACAGCCGATCACGCTAGCCAATTGCGCCACGGAGACAGTCCTGCTCCACTCTCACCACCATCAGAACATATCTTGAAAGCTATCATCGCAAAGAAAAAAGCAACACACCACTCCAGGGAGGGCTCGAAACTCCAACCTTTCGGTCAACAGCCGATCGCGCTAGCCCATTGCGCCACGGAGACAGTCTTGCTCATCTCTCACCACCATCAGATCATATCATCAAAGCTATCAGCCCAGAGAGAAAAAAGCACCGCACCACCACCGGGTGGGCTCGAACCTCCAACTTTTCGGTTAACAGCCGATCGCGCTGGCCAATTGCGCCACGGAGACAGTCCTGCTCCACTCTCACCACCATCAGAACATATCTTCAAAGCTATCAGCGCAAAGAAAAAAAAGCGCCGCACCACCACCGGGTGGGCTCGAACCTCTAACCTTTCGGTTAACAGCCGATCGCGCAAGACAATTTCGCCATAGAGACAGTCCTGCTCCACTCTCACCACCATCAGAATGTATCTTCAAAGGTATCAGCCCAAAGAAAAAAAAAGCGCCGCACCACCACTGGGTGGGCTCGAACCTCCAACCTTTCGGTTAACAGCAGATCGCGCTAGCCAATTGCGCCACGGAGACAATCGTGCTCCACTCTCACCACCATCAAAACATATCTTCAGAGCTATCAGCGCAAAGAAAAAAAGCGCCGCACCACCACTGGGTGGGCTCGAACCTCCAACCTTTCGGTTAACAGCCGATCGCGCAAGCCAATTTTGCCATGGAGACAGTCCTGCTTCACTCTCACCACCATCAGAACATATCTTCAAAGCTATCAGCCCAAAGAAAAAAAAGCGCCATACCACCACCGGGTGGGCTCGAACCTCCGACCTTTTGGTTAACACCGATCGCGCTCGCCAATTGCGCCATGGAGACAGTCCTGCTCCACTCTCACCACCATCATATCATATCATCAAAGCTATCAGCCCAAAGAAAAAAAAGCACCGCACCACCACCGGGTGGGCTCGAACCTCCAACTTTTCGGTTAACAGCCGATCGCGCTAGCCAATTGCGCCATGGAGACAGTCTTGCTCCGCTCTCACCACAATCAGAACATATCTTCAAAGCTATCATCGCAAAGAAAAAAGCAACACACCACTCCCGGGAGGGCTCGAAACTCCAACCTTTCGGTCAACAGCCGATCGCGCTAGCCCATTGCGCCACGGAGACAGTCTTGCTCATCTCTCACCACCATCAGATCATATCATCAAAGCTATCAGCCCAGAGAGAAAAAAGCACCGCACCACCACCGGGTGGGCTCGAACCTCCAACTTTTCGGTTAACAGCCGATCGCGCTGGCCAATTGCGCCACGGAGACAGTCCTGCTCCACTCTCACCACCATCAGAACATATCTTCAAAGCTATCAGCGCAAAGAAAAAAAAGCGCCGCACCACCACCGGGTGGGCTCGAACCTCTAACCTTTCGGTTAACAGCCGATCGCGCAAGACAATTTCGCCATAGAGACAGTCCTGCTCCACTCTCACCACCATCAGAACATATCTTCAAAGGTATCAGCCCAAAGAAAAAAAAGCGCTGCACCACCACTGGGTGGGCTCGAACCTCCGACTTTTCTGTTAATCGCGCTAGCCAATCGCGCCACGGAGACAGTCGTGCTCCACTCTCACCACCATCAGAACATATCTTCAAAGCTATCAGCCCAAAGAAACAAAAGCGCCGCACCACCGCCGGGTGGGCTCGAAACTCCAACCTTTCGGTTAACAGCCGATCGCGCTAGCCAATTGCGCCACGGAGACAGTCCTGCTTCACTCTCACCACCATCAGAACATATCTTCAAAGCTATCAGCCCAAAGAAAAAAAAGCGTCATACCACCACCGGGTGGGCTCGAACCTCCAACCTTTTGGTTAGCAGCCGATCGCGCTAGCCAATTGCGCCATGGAGACAGTCCTGCTCCACTCTCACCACCATCAAAACATATCTTCAAAGCTATCAGCCCAAAGAAAAAAAAGCACCCCACCACCACCGGGTGGGCTCGAACCTCCAACTTTTCGGTTAACAGCCGATCACGCTAGCCAATTGCGCCACGGAGACAGTCCTGCTCCACTCTCACCACCATCAGAACATATCTTCAAAGCTATCAGCCCACAGAAAAAAAAGCGCCGCACCACCACTGGGTGGGCTCGAACCTCCGACTTTTCTGTTAATCGCACTAGCCAATCGCGCCACGGAGACAGTCGTGCTCCACTCTCACCACCATCAGAACATATCTTCAAAGCTATCAGCCCAAAGAAACAAAAGCGCCGCACCACCGCCGGGTGGGCTCGAAACTCCAACCTTTCGGTTAACAGCCGATCGCGCTAGCCAATTGCGCCACGGAGACAGTCCTGCTTCACTCTCACCACCATCAGAACATATCTTCAAAGCTATCAGCCCAAAGAAAAAAAAGCGTCATACCACCACCGGGTGGGCTCGAACCTCCAACCTTTTGGTTAGCAGCCGATCGCGCTAGCCAATTGCGCCATGGAGACAGTCCTGCTCCACTCTCACCACCATCAAAACATATCTTCAAAGCTATCAGCCCAAAGAAAAAAAAGCACCCCACCACCACCGGGTGGGCTCGAACCTCCAACTTTTCGGTTAACAGCCGATCACGCTAGCCAATTGCGCCACGGAGACAGTCCTGCTCCACTCTCACCACCATCAGAACATATCTTCAAAGCTATCATCGCAAAGAAAAAAGCAACACACCACTCCAGGGAGGGCTCGAAACTCCAACCTTTCGGTCAACAGCCGATCGCGCTAGCCCATTGCGCCACGGAGACAGTCTTGCTCATCTCTCACCACCATCAGATCATATCATCAAAGCTATCAGCCCAGAGAGAAAAAAGCACCGCACCACCACCGGGTGGGCTCGAACCTCCAACTTTTCGGTTAACAGCCGATCGCGCTGGCCAATTGCGCCACGGAGACAGTCCTGCTCCACTCTCACCACCATCAGAACATATCTTCAAAGCTATCAGCGCAAAGAAAAAAAAGCGCCGCACCACCACCGGGTGGGCTCGAACCTCTAACCTTTCGGTTAACAGCCGATCGCGCAAGACAATTTCGCCATAGAGACAGTCCTGCTCCACTCTCACCACCATCAGAACGTATCTTCAAAGGTATCAGCCCAAAGAAAAAAAAAGCGCCGCACCACCACTGGGTGGGCTCGAACCTCCAACCTTTCGGTTAACAGCAGATCGCGCTAGCCAATTGCGCCACAGAGACAATCGTGCTCCACTCTCACCACCATCAAAACATATCTTCAAAGCTATCAGCGCAAAGAAAAAAAGCGCCGCACCACCACTGGGTGGGCTCGAACCTCCAACCTTTCGGTTAACAGCCGATCGCGCAAGCCAATTTTGCCATGGAGACAGTCCTGCTTCACTCTCACCACCATCAGAACATATCTTCAAAGCTATCAGCCCAAAGAAAAAAAAGCGTCATACCACCACCGGGTGGGCTCGAACCTCCAACCTTTTGGTTAGCAGCCGATCGCGCTAGCCAATTGCGCCATGGAGACAGTCCTGCTCCACTCTCACCACCATCAAAACATATCTTCAAAGCTATCAGCCCAAAGAAAAAAAAGCACCCCACCACCACCGGGTGGGCTCGAACCTCCAACTTTTCGGTTAACAGCCGATCACGCTAGCCAATTGCGCCACGGAGACAGTCCTGCTCCACTCTCACCACCATCAGAACATATCTTCAAAGCTATCAGCCCACAGAAAAAAAAGCGCCGCACCACCACTGGGTGGGCTCGAACCTCCGACTTTTCTGTTAATCGCACTAGCCAATCGCGCCACGGAGACAGTCGTGCTCCACTCTCACCACCATCAGAACATATCTTCAAAGCTATCAGCCCAAAGAAACAAAAGCGCCGCACCACCGCCGGGTGGGCTCGAAACTCCAACCTTTCGGTTAACAGCCGATCGCGCTAGCCAATTGCGCCACGGAGACAGTCCTGCTTCACTCTCACCACCATCAGAACATATCTTCAAAGCTATCAGCCCAAAGAAAAAAAAGCGTCATACCACCACCGGGTGGGCTCGAACCTCCAACCTTTTGGTTAGCAGCCGATCGCGCTAGCCAATTGCGCCATGGAGACAGTCCTGCTCCACTCTCACCACCATCAAAACATATCTTCAAAGCTATCAGCCCAAAGAAAAAAAAGCACCCCACCACCACCGGGTGGGCTCGAACCTCCAACTTTTCGGTTAACAGCCGATCACGCTAGCCAATTGCGCCACGGAGACAGTCCTGCTCCACTCTCACCACCATCAGAACATATCTTCAAAGCTATCATCGCAAAGAAAAAAGCAACACACCACTCCAGGGAGGGCTCGAAACTCCAACCTTTCGGTCAACAGCCGATCGCGCTAGCCCATTGCGCCACGGAGACAGTCTTGCTCATCTCTCACCACCATCAGATCATATCATCAAAGCTATCAGCCCAGAGAGAAAAAAGCACCGCACCACCACCGGGTGGGCTCGAACCTCCAACTTTTCGGTTAACAGCCGATCGCGCTGGCCAATTGCGCCACGGAGACAGTCCTGCTCCACTCTCACCACCATCAGAACATATCTTCAAAGCTATCAGCGCAAAGAAAAAAAAGCGCCGCACCACCACCGGGTGGGCTCGAACCTCTAACCTTTCGGTTAACAGCCGATCGCGCAAGACAATTTCGCCATAGAGACAGTCCTGCTCCACTCTCACCACCATCAGAACGTATCTTCAAAGGTATCAGCCCAAAGAAAAAAAAAGCGCCGCACCACCACTGGGTGGGCTCGAACCTCCAACCTTTCGGTTAACAGCAGATCGCGCTAGCCAATTGCGCCACGGAGACAATCGTGCTCCACTCTCACCACCATCAAAACATATCTTCAAAGCTATCAGCGCAAAGAAAAAAAGCGCCGCACCACCACTGGGTGGGCTCGAACCTCCAACCTTTCGGTTAACAGCCGATCGCGCAAGCCAATTTTGCCATGGAGACAGTCCTGCTTCACTCTCACCACCATCAGAACATATCTTCAAAGCTATCAGCCCAAAGAAAAAAAAGCGCCATACCACCACCGGGTGGGCTCGAACCTCCGACCTTTTGGTTAACACCGATCGCGCTTGCAATTGCGCCATGGAGACAGTCCTGCTCCACTCTCACCACCATCATATCATATCATCAAAGCTATCAGCCCAAAGAAAAAAAAGCACCGCACCACCACCGGGTGGGCTCGAACCTCCAACTTTTCGGTTAACAGCCGATCGCGCTAGCCAATTGCGCCATGGAGACAGTCTTGCTCCGCTCTCACCACAATCAGAACATATCTTCAAAGCTATCATCGCAAAGAAAAAAGCAACACACCACTCCCGGGAGGGCTCGAAACTCCAACCTTTCGGTCAACAGCCGATCGCGCTAGCCCATTGTGCCACGGAGACAGTCTTGCTCATCTCTCACCACCATCAGATCATATCATCAAAGCTATCAGCCCAGAGAGAAAAAAGCACCGCACCACCACCGGGTGGGCTCGAACCTCCAACTTTTCGGTTAACAGCCGATCGCGCTGGCCAATTGCGCCACGGAGACAGTCCTGCTCCACTCTCACCACCATCAGAACATATCTTCAAAGCTATCAGCGCAAAGAAAAAAAAGCGCCGCACCACCACCGGGTGGGCTCGAACCTCTAACCTTTCGGTTAACAGCCGATCGCGCAAGACAATTTCGCCATAGAGACAGTCCTGCTCCACTCTCACCACCATCAGAACATATCTTCAAAGGTATCAGCCCAAAGAAAAAAAAAGCGCCGCACCACCACTGGGTGGGATCGAACCTCCGACTTTTCTGTTAATCGCGCTAGCCAATCGCGCCACGGAGACAGTCGTGCTCCACTCTCACCACCATAAGAACATATCTTCAAAGCTATCAGCCCAAAGAAACAAAAGCGCCGCACCACCGCCGGGTGGGCTCGAAACTCCAACCTTTCGGTTAACAGCCGATCGCGCTAGCCAATTGCGCCACGGAGACAGTCCTGCTTCACTCTCACCACCATCAGAACATATCTTCAAAGCTATCAGCCCAAAGAAAAAAAAGCGTCATACCACCACCGGGTGGGCTCGAACCTCCAACCTTTTGGTTAGCAGCCGATCGCGCTAGCCGATTGCGCCATGGAGACAGTCCTGCTCCACTCTCACCACCATCAAAACATATCTTCAAAGCTATCAGCCCAAAGAAAAAAAGCACCCCACTACCACCGGGTGGGCTCGAACCTCCAACTTTTCGGTTAACAGCCGATCACGCTAGCCAATTGCGCCACGGAGACAGTCCTGCTCCACTCTCACCACCATCAGAACATAGCTTCAAAGCTATCAGCCCGCAGAAAAAAAAGCGCTGCACCACCACTGGGTGGGCTCGAACCTCCGACTTTTCTGTTAATCGTGCTAGCCAATCGCGCCACGGAGACAGTCGTGCTCCACTCTCACCACCATCAGAACATATCTTCAAAGCTATCAGCCCAAAGAAACAAAAGCGCCGCACCACCGCCGGGTGGGCTCGAAACTCCAGCCTTTCGGTTAACAGCCGATCGCGCTAGCCAATTGCGCCACGGAGACAGTCCTGCTTCACTCTCACCACCATCAGAACATATCTTCAAAGCTATCAGCCCAAAGAAAAAAAAGCGTCATACCACCACCGGGTGGGCTCGAACCTCCAACCTTTTGGTTAGCAGCCGATCGCGCTAGCCAATTGCGCCATGGAGACAGTCCTGCTCCACTCTCACCACCATCAAAACATATCTTCAAAGCTATCAGCCCAAAGAAAAAAAAGCACCCCACCACCACCGGGTGGGCTCGAACCTCCAACTTTTCGGTTAACAGCCGATCACGCTAGCCAATTGCGCCACGGAGACAGTCCTGCTCCACTCTCACCACCATCAGAACATATCTTCAAAGCTATCATCGCAAAGAAAAAAGCAACACACCACTCCAGGGAGGGCTCGAAACTCCAACCTTTCGGTCAACAGCCGATCGCGCTAGCCCATTGCGCCACGGAGACAGTCTTGCTTATCTCTCACCACCATCAGATCATAACATCAAAGCTATCAGCCCAGAGAGAAAAAAGCACCGCACCACCACAGGGTGGGCTCGAACCTCCAACTTTTCGGTTAACAGCCGATCGCGCTGGCCAATTGCGCCACGGAGACAGTCCTGCTCCACTCTCACCACCATCAGAACATATCTTCAAAGCTATCAGCGCAAAGAAAAGAAAGCGCCGCACCACCACCGGGTGGGCTCGAACCTCTAACCTTTCGGTTAACAGCCGATCGCGCAAGACAATTTCGCCATAGAGACAGTCCTGCTCCACTCTCACCACCATCAGAACGTATCTTCAAAGGTATCAGCCCAAAGAAAAAAAAAAGCGCCGCACCACCACTGGGTGGGCTCGAACCTCCGACTTTTCTGTTAACAGCCGATCGCGCTAGCCAATTGCGCCACGGAGACAGTCCTGCTCCACTCTCACCACCATCAGAACATATCTTCAAAGCTATCAGCTCAAAGAAAAAAAACCACCGCACCACCACCGAGTGGGCTCGAACCTCCAACCTTTCGGTTAACAGCCGATCGCGCTAGCCAATTGCGCCACGGAGACAGTCCTGCTTCACTCTCACCACCATCAGAACATATCTTCAAAGCTATCAGCCCAAAGAAAAAAAAGCGTCATACCACCACCGGGTGGGCTCGAACCTCCAACCTTTTGGTTAGCAGCCGATCGCGCTAGCCAATTGCGCCATGGAGACAGTCCTGCTCCACTCTCACCACCATCAGAACATATCTTCAAAGCTATCAGCCCAAAGAAAAAAAAGCACCGCACCACCACTGGGTGGGCTCGAACCTCCAACTTTTCGGTTAACAGCCGATCACGCTAGCCAATTGCGCCACGGAGACAGTCCTGCTCCCCTCTCACCTCCATCAGAACATATCTTCAAAGCTATCAGCCCACAGAAAAAAAAGCGCCGCACAACCACCGGGTAGGCTCGAATCTCCGACTTTTCGGTTAACAGCCAATCGCGCTAGCCAATTGCGCCACGGAGACAGTCCTGCTCCACTCTCACCACCATCAGAACATATCTTCAAAGCTATCAGCACAAAGAAAAAAAGCGCCGCACCACCCCCGGGTGGGCTCGAACCTCCAACCTTTCGGTTAACAGCCGATCGCGCTAGCCAACTGCGCCACGGAGACATTCGTGTTCCACTCTCACCACCATCAGAACATATCTTCAAAGCTATCAGCGCAAAAAAAAAGCAACACACCACTCCCGGGTGGGCTTGAAACTCCTGCCTTTCGGTTAACAGCCGATCGCGCTAGCCAATTGCGCAACGGAGACAGTCCTGCTTCACTCTCACCACCATCAGAACATATCTTCAAAGCTATCAGCCCAAAGAAAAAAAAGCGTCATACCACCACCGGGTGGGCTCGAACCTCCGACCTTTTGGTTAACACCGATCGCGCTCGCCAATTGCGCAATGGAGACAGTCCTGCTCCACTCTCACCACCATCAGAACATATCTTCAAAGCTATCAGCCCAAAGAAAAAAAGCACCGCACCACCACCAGGTGGGCTCTAACCTCCAACTTTTCGGTTAACAGCCGATCACGCTAGCCAATTGCGCTACGGAGACAGTCCTGCTCCACTCTCACCACCATCAGAACATATCTTCAAAGCGATCAACGCACAGAAAAAAAAGCGCCGCACAACCACCGGGTAGGCTCCAACCTCCGACTTTTCGGTTAACAGCCGATCGCGCTAGCCAATTGCGCCACGGAGACAGACCTGCTCCACTCTCACCACCATAAGAACATATCATCAAAGCTATCAGCCCGAAGAAAAAAAAGCGCCACACCACCACTGGGTGGGCTCGAACCTCCGACCTTTTGGTTAACAGCCGATCGCGCTACCCAATTGCGCCACGGAGACAGTCCTGCTCCACTCTCACCGCCGTCAGAACATTTCTTCAGAGCTATCAGCCCAAAGAAAAAAAGCGCTGCACCACCACCGGGTGGGCTCGAACCTCCAACCTTACGGTTAACAGCCGATCGCGCTAGCCCATTGCGCCACGGAGACAGTCTTGCTCCACTCTCACCACCATCAGAACATATCTTCAAAGCTATCAGCGCAAAGAAAAAAGCAACACACCACTCCCGGGAGGGCTCGAAACTCCAACCTTTCGGTCAACAGCCGATCGCGCTAGCCCATTGCGCCACGGAGACAGTCTTGCTCCCTGCTCACCACCTTCAGAACATACCTTCAAAGCTATCAGCCCAAAGAAAAAAAAGCACCGCACCACCACCGTGTGGGCTCGAACCTTTTGGGTAACAGCCGACGCGCTAGCCTATTGCGCCACGGAGACAGTCGTGCTTCACTCTCACCACCATCAGAACATATCTTCAAAGCTATCAGCGCAAAGAAAAAAGCAAAACACCACTCCCGGGAGGGCTCGAACCTCCAACTTTTCGGTTAACAGCCGATCGCGCTGGCCAATTGCGCCACGGAGAAAGTCCTGCTCCACTCTCACCACCGTCAGACCATTTCTTCAGAGCTATCACCCCAAAGAAAAAAAAAGCGCCGCACCACCACCGGGTGGGCTCGAACCTCCAACCTTTCGGTTAATAGCCGATCGTGCTAGCCAATTGCCCCACGGTGACAGTCGTGCTCCACTCTCACCACCATCAGAACATATCTTCAAAGCTATCAGCCCATAGAAAAAAAGCGCCGCACCACCACCGGGTGGGCTCGAACCTCCAACTTTTCGGTTAACAGCCGATTGCGCTAGCCAATTGCGCCACGGGGACCGTCCTGCTCCACTCTCACCACCGTCAGACCATTTCTTCAGAGCTATCACCCCAAAGAAAAAAAAGCGCCGCACCACCACCGGGTGGGCTCGAACCTCCAACCTTTCGGGTAACAGCCGATCGCGCTAGCCAATTGCCCAACGGAGACAGTCATGCTCCACTCTCACCACCGTCACAATATTTCTTCAGAGCTATCACCCCAAAGAAAAAAAAGCACCGCACCACCACCGGTTGGGCTAGAACCTCCAACCTTTCGGTTAACAGCCGATCGCGCTAGCCAATTGCGCCACGAAGACAGTCCTGCTCCACTCTCACCACCATCAGAACATATCTTCAAAGCTATTACCGCAAAGAAAAAAGCAACACACCACTCCCGGGAGGGCTCAAAACTCCAACCTTTCGTTTAACAGCCGATCGCGCTAGCCCATTGCGCCACGGAGACAGTCTTGCTCCACTCTCACCACCATCAGAACATATCTTCAAAGCTATCATCGCAAAGAAAAAAGCAACACACCACTCCCGGGAGGGCTCGAAACTCCAACCTTTCGGTCAACAGCCAATCACGCTAGCCCATTGCGCCACGGAGACAGTCTTGCTCATCTCTCACAACCATCAGATCATATCATCAAAGCTATCAGCCCAAAGAAAAAAAAGCACCGCACCACCACCGGGTGGGATCGAACCTCCAACTTTTCGGTTAACAGCCGATCGCGCTGGCCAATTTCGCCACGGAGACAGTCCTGCTCCACTCTCACCACAATTAGAACATATCTTCAAAGCTATCAGCCCAAAGAAAAAAAAAGCGCCGCACCACCACCGGGTGGGCTGGAACCTCCAACCTTTCGGTTAACACCAGATCGCGCTAGCCAATTGCGCCACGGAGACAATCGTGCTCCACTCTCACCACCATCAGAACATATCTTCAAAGCTATCAGCCCAAAGAAAAGAAAAAAAGTGCCGCACCACCACTGGGTGGGCTCGAACCTCCGACCTTTTGGTTAACAGCCGATCGCGCTAGCCAATTGCACCACGGAGACAGTCCTGCTCCATTCTCACCACCATCAGAACATATTTTCAAAGCTTACAGCCCAAAGAAAAAAAAGCGCCGCACCACCACCGGGTGGGCTCGAACCTCCAACTTTCCGGTTAACAGCCGATCAAGCTAGCCAATTGCGCCACGGAGACAGTCCTGCTCCACTCTCACCACCATCAGAACATATCTTTAAAGCTATCAGCCCACAGAAAAAAAGCGCCGCACAACCACCGGGTAGGCTCGAACCTCCAACCTTTCGGTTAACAGCCGATCGCGCAAGCCAATTTTGCCAGGGAGACAGTCCTGCTCCACTCTCACCACCATCAGAACATATCTTCAAAGCTATCAGCCCAAAGAAAAAACAGCGCCATACTACCACAGGGTGGGCTCGAACCTCCGACCTTTTGGTTAACAGCCGATCGCGCTAGCCAATTGCGCCATGGAGACAGTCCTGCTCCACTCTCACCACCATCACAACATATCTTCAAAGCTATCAGCCCAAAGAAAAAAAAGCACCGCACCACCACCGGGTGGGCTCGAACCTTCAAATTTTCGGTTAACAGCCGATCACGCTAGCCAATTGCACCACGGAGACAGTCCTGCTCCACTCTCACCACCATCAGAACATATCTTCAAAGCTATCAGCCCCCAGAAAAAAAAGCGCCGCACAACCACCGGGTAGGCTCGAACCTCCGACTTTTCGGTTAACAGCCGATCGCGCTAGCCAATTGCGCCACGGAGACAGTCCTGCTGCACTCTCACCACCATAAGAACATATCTTCAAAGCTATCAGCCCAGAGAAAAAAAAGCGCCGCACCACCACTGGGTGGGCTCGAACCTCCGACCTTTTGGTTAACAGCCGATCGCGCTAGCCAATTGCGCCACGGAGACAGTCCTGCTCCACTCTCACCACCATCAGAACATATTTTCAAAGCTATCAGCCCAAAGAAAAAAAAGCGCCGCACCACCACCGGGTGGGCTCGAACCTCCAACTTTCCGGTTAACAGCCAAACAAGCTAGCCAATTGCGCCACGGAGACAGTCCTGCTCCACTCTCACCACCATCAGAACATATCTTCAAAGCTATCAGCCCACAGAAAAAAAAGCGCCGCACAACCACCGGGTAGGCTCGAACCTCCAACTTTTCGGTTAACAGCCGATCGCGCTAGCCAATTGCGCCACGGAGACAGACCTGCTCCACTCTCACCACCATAAGAACATATCATCAAAGCTATCAGCCCGAAAAAAAAAGCGCCACACCACCACTGGGTGGGCTCGAACCTTCGACCTTTTGGTTAACAGCCGATCGCGCTAGCCAATTGCGCCACGGAGACAGTCCTGCTCCACTCTCACCACCGTCAGAACATTTCTTCAGAGCTATCAGCCCAAAGAAAAAAAAGCACCGCACCACCACCGGGTGGGATCGAACCTCCAACTTTTCGGTTAACAGCCGATCGCGCTGGCAAATTGCGCCACGGAGACAGTCTTGCTCCACTCTCACCAAAATTAGAACATATCTTCAAAGCTATCAGCTCAAAGAAAAAAAAAAAGCGCCGCACCACCACCGGGTGGGCTGGAACCTCCAACCTTTCGGTTAACAGCAGATCGCGCTAGCCAATTGCGCCACGGAGACAATCGTGCTCCACTCTCACCACCATCAGAACATATCTTCAAAGCTATCAGCGCAAAGAAAAAAAAGCGCCGCACCACCACCGGGTGGGCTCGAACCTCCAACCTTTCGGTTAACAGCCGATCGCGCAAGCCAATTTTGCCATGGAGACAGTCCTGCTCCACTCTCACCACCATCAGAACATATCTTCAAAGGTATCAGCCCAAAAAAAGCGCCGCACCACCACTGGGTGGGCTCGAACCTCCGACTTTTCGGTTAACAGCCGATCGCGCTAGCCAATTGCGCCACGGAGACAGTCCTGCTCCACTCTCACCACCATCAGAACATATCTTCAAAGCTATCAGCCCAAAGAAAAAAAACCACCGCACCACCACTGGGTGGGCTCGAACCTCCAACTTTTCAGTTAACACCCAATCGCGCTAGCCGATTGCGCCACGGAGACAGTCCTGCTCCACTCTCACCACCATCAGAACATATCTTCAAAGCTATCAGCACAAAGAAAAAAAGCGCCGCACCACCCCCGGGTTGGCTCGAACCTCCAACCTTTCGGTTAACAGCCGATCGCGCTAGCCAACTGCGCCACGGAGACAGTTGTGCTCCACTCTCACCACCATCAGAACATATCTTCAAAGCTATCAGCCCATAGAAAAAAAAGCGACGCGCCACCACCGGGTGGGCTCGAACCTCCAACCTTTCGGTTAACAGCCGATCGCGCAAGCCAATTTTGCCAGTGAGACAGTCCTGCTCCACTCTCACCACCATCAGAACATATCTTCAAAGCTATCAGCCCAAAGAAAAAACAGCGCCATACTACCACAGGGTGGGCTCGAACCTCCGACCTTTTGGTTAACAGCCGATCGCGCTAGCCAATTGCGCCATGGAGACAGTCCTGCTCCACTCTCACCACCATCACAACATATCTTCAAAGCTATCAGCCCAAAGAAAAAAAGCACCGCACCACCACCGGGTGGGCTCGAACCTCCAAATTTTCGGTTAACAGCCGATCACGCTAGCCAATTGCGCCACGGAGACAGTCCTGCTACACTCTCACCACCATCAGAACATATCTTCAAAGCTATCAGCCCACAGAAAAAAAAGCGCCGCACAACCACCGGGTAGGCTCGAACCTCCGACTTTTCGGTTAACAGCCGATCGCGCTAGCCAATTGCGCCACGGAGACAGTCCTGCTCCACTCTCACCACCATAAGAACATATCTTCAAAGCTATCAGCCCAAAGAAAAAAAAGCGCCGCACCACCACTGTGTGGGCTCAAACCTCCGACCTTTTGGTTAACAGCCGATCGCGCTAGCCAATTGCGCCACGGAGACAGTCCTGCTCCACTCTCACCACCATCAGAACATATTTTCAAAGCTATCAGCCCAAAGAAAAAAAAGCGCCGCACCACCACCGGGTGGGCTCGAACCTCCAACTTTCCGGTTAACAGCCGATCAAGCTAGCCAATTGCGCCACGGAGGCAGTCCTGCTCCACTCTCACCACCATCAGAACATATCTTCAAAGCTATCAGCCCACAGAAAAAAAAGCGCCGCACAACCACCGGGTAGGCTCGAACCTCCAACCTTTCGGTTAACAGCCGATCGCGCAAGCCAATTTTGCCAGGGAGACAGTCCTGCTCCACTCTCACCACCGTCAGGACATATCTTCAAAGCTATCAGCCCAAAGAAAAAACAGCGCCATACTACCACAGGGTGGGCTCGAACCTCCGACCTTTTGGTTAACAGCCGATCGCGCTAGCCAATTGCGCCATGGAGACAGTCCTGCTCCACTCTCACCACCATCACAACATATCTTCAAAGCTATCAGCCCAAAGAAAAAAAAGCACCGCACCACCACCGGGTGGGCTCGAACCTCCAAATTTTCGGTTAACAGCCGATCACGCTAGCCAATTGCGCCACGGAGACAGTCCTGCTCCACTCTCACCACCATCAGAACATATCTTCAAAGCTATCAGCCCACAGAAAAAAAGCGCCGCACAACCACCGGGTAGGCTCGAACCTCCGACTTTTCGGTTAACAGCCGATCGCGCTAGCCAATTGCGCCACGGAGACAGTCCTGCTCCACTCTCACCACCATCAGAACATATCTTCAAAGCTATCAGCCCAAAGAAAAAAAAGCGCCGCACCACCACTGGGTGGGCTCGAACCTCCGACCTTTTGGTTAACAGCCGATCGCGCTAGCCAATTGCGCCACGGAGACAGTCCTGCTCCACTCTCACCACCATCAGAACATATTTTCAAAGCTATCAGCCCAAAGAAAAAAAAGCGCCGCACCACCACCGGGTGGGCTCGCACCTCCAACTTTCCGGTTAACAGCCGATCGCGCTAGCCAATTGCGCCACGGAGACAGACCTGCTCCACTCTCACCACCATAAGAACATATCATCAAAGCTATCAGCCCGAAAAAAAAGCGCCACACCACCACTGGGTGGGCTCGAACCTTCAACCTTTTGGTTAACAGCCGATCGCGCTAGCCAATTGCGCCACGGAGACAGTCCTGCTCCACTCTCACCACCGTCAGAACATTTCTTCAGAGCTATCAGCCCAAAGAAAAAAAAGCACCGCACCACCACCGGGTGGGATCGAACCTCCAACTTTTCGGTTAACAGCCGATCGCGCTGGCAAATTGCGCCACGGAGACAGTCCTGCTCCACTCTCACCAAAATTAGAACATATCTTCAAAGCTATCAGCTCAAAGAAAAAAAAAGCGCCGCACCACCACCGGGTGGGCTGGAACCTCCAACCTTTCGGTTAACAGCAGATCGCGCTAGCCAATTGCGCCACGGAGACAATCGTGCTCCACTCTCACCACCATCAGAACATATCTTCAAAGCTATCAGCGCAAAGAAAAAAAAGCGCCGCACCACCACCGGGTGGGCTCGAACCTCCAACCTTTCGGTTAACAGCCGATCGCGCAAGCCAATTTTGCCATGGAGACAGTCCTGCTCCACTCTCACCACCATCAGAACATATCTTCAAAGGTATCAGCCCAAAAAAAAGCGCCGCACCACCACTGGGTGGGCTCGAACCTCTGACTTTTCGGTTAACAGCCGATCGCGCTAGCCAATTGCGCCACGGAGACAGTCCTGCTCCACTCTCACCACCATCAGAACATATCTTCAAAGCTATCAGCCCAAAGAAAAAAAACCACCGCACCACCACTGGGTGGGCTCGAACCTCCGACTTTTCAGTTAACAGCCAATCGCGCTAGCCAATTGCGCCACGGAGACAGTCCTGCTCCACTCTCACCACCATCAGAACATATCTTCAAAGCTATCAGCACAAAGAAAAAAAGCGCCGCACCACCCCCGGGTGGGCTCGAACCTCCAACCTTTCGGTTAACAGCCGATCGCGCTAGCCAACTGCGCCACGGAGACAGTTGTGCTCCACTCTCACCACCATCAGAACATATCTTCAAAGCTATCAGCCCATAGAAAAAAAAGCGACGTGCCACCACCGGGTGGGCTCGAACCTCCAACTTTCCGGTTAACAGCCGATCACGCTAGCCAATTGCGCCTAGGAGACAGTCCTGCTCCACTCTCACCACCATCAGAACATATCTTCAAAGCTATCAGCCCGAAGAAAAAAGCAACACACCACTCCCGGAAGGGCTCGAAACTCCAACCTTTCGGTCAACAGCCGATCGCGCTAGCCCATTGCGCCACGGAGACAGTCTTGCTCATCTCTCACCACCATCAGATCATATCATCAAAGCTATCAGCCCAAAGAAAAAAAAAGCACCGCACCACCACCGGGTGGGCTCGAACCTCCAACTTTTCGGTTAACAGCCGATCGCGCTAGCCAATTGGGCCATGGAGACAATCTTGCTCCGCTCTCACCACCATCAGAACATATGTTCAAAGCTATCATCGCAAAGAAAAAAGCAACACACCACTCTCGGGAGGGCTCGAAACTCCAACCTTTCGGTCAACAGCCGATCGCGCTAGCCCATTGCGCCACGGAGACAGTCTTGGTCATCTCTCACCACCATCAGATCATATCATCAAAGCTATCAGCCCAAAGAAAAAAAAGCACCACACCACCACCGGGTGGGCTCGAACCTCCAACTTTTCGGTTAACAGCCGATCGCGCTGGCCAATTGCGCCACGAAGACAGTCCTGCTCCACTCTCACAACAATTAGAACATATCTTCAAAGCTATCAGCCCAAAGAAAAAAAAAGCACCGCACCACCACCGGGTGGGCTGGAAGCTCCAACCTTTCGATTAACAGCAGATCGCGCTAGCCAACTGCGCCACGGAGAAAATCGTGCTCCACTCTCACCACCATCAGAACATATCTTCAAAGCTATCAGCCCAAAGAAAAAAAGCGCCGCACCACCACCGGGTGGGCTCGAACCTCCAACTTTCCGGTTAACAGCCGATCAAGCTAGCCAATTGCGCCACGGAGACAGTCCTGCTCCACTCTCACCACCATCAGAACATATCTTCAAAGCTATCAGCCCACAGAAAAAAAAGCGCCGCACAACCACCGGGTAGGCTCGAACCTCCAACCTTCCGGTTAACAGCCGATCGCGCAAGCCAATTTTGCCATGGAGACAGTCCTGCTCCACTCTCACCACCATCAGATCATATCATCAAAGCTATCAGCCCAAAGAAAAAAAAAGCACCGCACCACCACCGGGTGGGCTCGAACCTCCAACTTTTCGGTTAACAGCCGATCGCGCTAGCCAATTGGGCCATTGAGACAGTCTTGCTCCGCTCTCACCACCATCAGAACATATCTTCAAAGCTATCATCGCAAAGAAAAAAGCAACACACCACTCTCGGGAGGGCTCGAAACTCCAACCCTTCGGTCAACAGCCGATCGCGCTAGCCCATTGCGCCACGGAGACAGTCTTGCTCATCTCTCACCACCATCAGATCATATCATCAAAGCTATCAGCCCAAAGAAAAAAAAGCACCACACCACCACCGGGTGGGCTCGAACCTCCAACTTTTCGGTTAACAGCCGATCGCGCTGGCCAATTGCGCCACGGAGACAGTCCTGCTCCACTCTCACCACAATTAGAACATATCTTCAAAGCTATCATCCCAAAGAAAAAAAAAGCACCGCAACACCACCGGGTGGGCTGGAAGCTCCAACCTTTCGGTTAACAGCAGATCGCGCTAGCCAATTGCGCCACGGAGAAAATCGTGCTCCACTCTCACCACCATCAGAACATATCTTCAAAGCTATCAGCCCACAGAAAAAAAAGCGCCGCACAACCACCGGGTAGGCTCGAACCTCCGACTTTTCGGTTAACAGCCGATCGCGCTAGCCAATTGCGCCACAGAGACAGTCCTGCTCCACTCTCACCACCATAAGAACATATCTTCAAAGCTATCAGCCCAAAGAAAAAAAAGCACCACAGCACCACCGGGTGGGCTCGAACCTCCAACTTTTCGGTTAACAGCCGATCGCGCTGGCCAATTGCGCCACGGAGACAGTCCTGCTCCACTCTCACCACAATTAGAACATATCTTCAAAGCTATCATCCCAAAGAAAAAAAAAGCACCGCAACACCACCGGGTGGGCTGGAAGCTCCAACCTTTCGGTTAACAGCAGATCGCGCTAGCCAATTGCGCCACGGAGAAAATCGTGCTCCACTCTCACCACCATCAGAACATATCTTCAAAGCTATCAGCCCAAAGAAAAAAAAGCGCCGCACCACCACTGGGTGGGCTCGAACCTCCGACTTTTCGGTTAACAGCCGATCGCGCTAGCCAATTGCGCCACGGAGACAGTCCTGCTCCACTCTCACCACCATCAGAACATATCTTCAAAGCTATCAGCCCACAGAAAAAAGCAACACACCACTCCCGGAAGGGCTCGAAACTCCAACCTTTCGGTCAACAGCCGATCGCGCTAGCCCATTGCGCCACGGAGACAGTCTTGCTCATCTCTCACCACCATCAGATCATATCATCAAAGCTATCAGCCCAAAGAAAAAAAAGCACCGCACCACCACCGGGTGGGCTCGAACCTCCAACTTTTCGGTTAACAGCCAATCGCGCTAGCCAATTGGGCCATGGAGACAGTGTTGCTCCGCTCTCACCACCATCAGAACATATGTTCAAAGCTATCATCGCAAAGAAAAAAGCAACACACCACTCTCGGGAGGGCTCGAAACTCCAACCTTTCGGTCAACAGCCGATCGCGCTAGCCCATTGCGCCACGGAGACAGTCTTGGTCATCTCTCACCACCATCAGATCATATCATCAAAGCTATCAGCCCAAAGAAAAAAAAGCACCACACCACCACCGGGTGGGCTCGAACCTCCAACTTTTCGGTTAACAGCCGATCGCGCTGGCCAATTGCGCCACGGAGACAGTCCTGCTCCACTCTCACCACAATTAGAACATATCTTCAAAGCTATCAGCCCAAAGAAAAAAAAAGCACCGCACCACCACCGGGTGGGCTGGAAGCTCCAACCTTTCGATTAACAGCAGATCGCGCTAGCCAACTGCGCCACGGAGAAAATCGTGATCCACTCTCACCACCATCAGAACATATCTTCAAAGCTATCAGCCCAAAGAAAAAAAGCGCCGCACCACCACCGGGTGGGCTCGAACCTCCAACTTTCCGGTTAACAGCCGATCAAGCTAGCCAATTGCGCCACGGAGACAGTCCTGCTCCACTCTCACCACCATCAGAACATATCTTCAAAGCTATCAGCCCACAGAAAAAAAAGCGCCGCACAACCACCGGGTAGGCTCGAACCTCCAACCTTTCGGTTAACAGCCGATCGCGCAAGCCAATTTTGCCATGGAGACAGTCCTGCTCCACTCTCACCACCATCAGATCATATCATCAAAGCTATCAGCCCAAAGAAAAAAAAAGCACCGCACCACCACCGGGTGGGCTCGAACCTCCAACTTTTCGGTTAACAGCCGATCGCGCTAGCCAATTGGGCCATGGAGACAGTCTTGCTCCGCTCTCACCACCATCAGAACATATCTTCAAAGCTATCATCGCAAAGAAAAAAGCAACACACCACTCTCGGGAGAGCTCGAAACTCCAACCCTTCGGTCAACAGCCGATCGCGCTAGCCCATTGCGCCACGGAGACAGTCTTGCTCATCTCTCACCACCATCAGATCATATCATCAAAGCTATCAGCCCAAAGAAAAAAAAGCACCACACCACCACCGGGTGGGCTCGAACCTCCAACTTTTCGGTTAACAGCCGATCGCGCTTGCCAATTGCGCCACGGAGACAGTCCTGCTCCACTCTCACCACAATTAGAACATATCTTCAAAGCTATCATCCCAAAGAAAAAAAAAAGCACCGCAACACCACCGGGTGGGCTGGAAGCTCCAACCTTTCGGTTCACAGCAGATCGCGCTAGCCAATTGCGCCACGGAGAAAATCGTGCTCCACTCTCACCACCATCAGAACATATCTTCAAAGCTATCAGCCCAAAGAAAAAAAAGCGCCGCACCACCACTGGGTGGGCTCGAACCTCCGACCTTTTGGTTAACAGCCGATCGCGCTAGCCAATTGCACCACGGAGACAGTCCTGCTCCACTCTCACCACCATCAGAACATATTTTCAAAGCTATCAGCCCAAAGAAAAAAAAGCACCGCACCACCACCGGGTGGGCTCGAACCCCCAAATTTTTGGTTAACAGCCGATCACGCTAGCCAATTGCGCCACGGAGACAGTCCTGCTCCACTCTCACCACCATCAGAACATATCTTCAAAGCTATCAGCCCACAGAAAAAAAAGCGCCGCACAACCACCGGGTAGGCTCGAACCTCCGACTTTTCGGTTAACAGCCGATCGCGCTAGCCAATTGCGCCACAGAGACAGTCCTGCTCCACTCTCACCACCATAAGAACATATCTTCAAAGCTATCAGCCCAAAGAAAAAAAAGCGCCGCACCACCACTGGGTGGGCTCCAACCTCCGACCTTTTGGTTAACAGCCGATCGCGCTAGCCAATTGCGCCACGGAGACAGTCCTGCTCCACTCTCACCACCATCAGAACATATTTTCAAAGCTATCAGCCCAAAGAAAAAGAAGCGCCGCACCACCACCGGGTGGGCTCGAACCTCCAACTTTCCGGTTAACAGCCGATCAAGCTAGCCAATTGCGCCACGGAGACAGTCCTGCTCCACTCTCACCACCATCAGAACATATCTTCAAAGCTATCAGCCCACAGAAAAAAAAGCGCCGCACAACCACCGGGTAGGCTCGAACCTCCAACTTTTCGGTTAACAGCCGATCGCGCTAGCCAATTGCGCCACGGAGACAGACCTGCTCCACTCTCACCACCATAAGAACATATGATCAAAGCTATCAGCCCGAAAAAAAGCGCCACACCACCACTGGGTGGGCTCGAACCTCCGACCTTTTGGTTAACAGCCGATCGCGCTAGCCAATTGCGCCACGGAGACAGTCCTGCTCCACTCTCACCACCGTCAGAACATTTCTTCAGAGCTATCAGCCCAAAGAAAAAAAAGCACCGCACCACCACCGGGTGGGATCGAACCTCCAACTTTTCGGTTAACAGCCCATCGCGCTGGCCAATTGCGCCATGGAGACAGTCCTGCTACACTCTCACCAAAATTAGAACATATCTTCAAAGTTATCAGCTCAAAGAAAAAAAAGCGCCGCACCACCACCGGGTTGGCTGGAACCTCCAACCTCTCGGTTACCTGCAGATCGCGCTAGCCAATTGCGCCACGGAGACAATCGTGCTCCACTCTCACCACCATCAGAACATATCTTCAAAGCTATCAGCGCAAAGAAAAAAAAGCGCCGCACCACCACCGGGTGGGCTCGAACCTCCAACCTTTCGGTTAACAGCCGATCGCGCAAGCCAATTTTGCCATGGAGACAGTCCTGCTCCACTCTCACCACCATCAGAACATATCTTCAAAGGTATCAGCCCAAAAAAAAGCGCCGCATCACCACTGGGTGGGCTCGAACCTCCGACTTTTCGGTTAACAGCCGATCGCGCTAGCCAATTGCGCCACGGAGACAGTCCTGCTCCACTCTCACCACCATCAGAACATATCTTCAAAGCTATCAGCCCAAAGAAAAAAAAACCACCGCACCACCACCGGGTGGGCTCGAACCTCCAACTTTTCGGTTAACAGCCAATCGCGCTAGCCAATTGCGCCACGGAGACAGTCCTGCTCCCCTCTCACCACCATCAGAACATATCTTCAAAGCTATCAGCACAAAGAAAAAAAGCGCCGCACCACCCCCGGGTGGGCTCGAACCTCCAACCTTTCGGTTAACAGCCGATCGCGCTAGCCAACTGCGCCACGGAGACAGTCGTGCTCCACTCTCACCACCATCAGAACATATCTTCAAAGCTATCAGCCCAAAGAAAAAAAAGCGACGCGCCACCACCGGGTGGGCTCGAACCTCCAACTTTCCGGTTAACAGCCGATCACGCTAGCCAATTGCGCCTAGGAGACAGTCCTGCTCCACTCTCACCACCATCAGAACATATCTTCAAAGCTATCAGCCCACAGAAAAAAAGCGCCGCACAACCACCGGGTAGGCTCGAACCTCCAACTTTTCGGTTAACAGCCGATCGCGCTAGCCAATTGCGCAACGGAGACAGCCCTGCTGCACTCTCACCACCATAAGAACATATCTTCAAAGCTATCAGCCCGAAGAAAAAAGCAACACACCACTCCCGGGAGGGCTCGAAACTCCAACCTTTCGGTCAACAGCCGATCGCGCTAGCCCATTGCGCCACGGAGACAGTCTTGCTCATCTCTCACCACCATCAGATCATATCATCAAAGCTATCAGCCCAAAGAAAAAAAAGCACCGCACCACCACCGGGTGGGCTCGAACCTCCAACTTTTCGGTTAACAGCCGATCGCGCTAGCCAATTGGGCCATGGAGACAGTCTTGCTCCGCTCTCACCACCATCAGAACATATCTTCAAAGCTATCATCGCAAAGAAAAAAGCAACACACCGCTCTCGGGAGGGCTCGAAACTCCAACCTTTCGGTCAACAGCCGATCGCGCTAGCCCATTGCGCCACGGAGACAGTCTTGCTCATCTCTCACCACCATCAGATCATATCATCAAAGCTATCAGCCCAAAGAAAAAAAAGCACCACACCACCACCGGGTGGGCTCGAACCTCCAACTTTTCGGTTAACAGCCGATCGCGCTGGCCAATTGCGCCACGGAGACAGTCCTGCTCCACTCTCACCACAATTAGAACATATCTTCAAAGCTATCAGCCCAAAGAAAAAAAAAGCACCGCACCACCACCGGGTGGGCTGGAAGCTCCAACCTTTCGGTTAACAGCAGATCGCGCTAGCCAATTGCGCCACGGAGAAAATCGTGCTCCACTCTCACCACCATAAGAACATATCTTCAAAGCTATCAGCCCGAAGAAAAAAGCAACACACCACTCCCGGGAGGGCTCGAAACTCCAACCTTTCGGTCAACAGCCGATCGCGCTAGCCCATTGCGCCACGGAGACAGTCTTGCTCATCTCTCACCACCATCAGATCATATCATCAAAGCTATCAGCCCAAAGAAAAAAAAGCACCGCACCACCACCGGGTGGGCTCGAACCTCCAACTTTTCGGTTAACAGCCGATCGCGCTAGCCAATTGGGCCATGGAGACAGTCTTGCTCCGCTCTCACCACCATCAGAACATATCTTCAAAGCTATCATCGCAAAGAAAAAAGCAACACACCGCTCTCGGGAGGGCTCGAAACTCCAACCTTTCGGTCAACAGCCGATCGCGCTAGCCCATTGCGCCACGGAGACAGTCTTGCTCATCTCTCACCACCATCAGATCATATCATCAAAGCTATCAGCCCAAAGAAAAAAAAGCACCACACCACCACCGGGTGGGCTCGAACCTCCAACTTTTCGGTTAACAGCCGATCGCGCTGGCCAATTGCGCCACGGAGACAGTCCTGCTCCACTCTCACCACAATTAGAACATATCTTCAAAGCTATCAGCCCAAAGAAAAAAAAAGCACCGCACCACCACCGGGTGGGCTGGAAGCTCCAACCTTTCGGTTAACAGCAGATCGCGCTTGCCAATTGCGCCACGGAGAAAATCGTGCTCCACTCTCACCACCATCAGAACATATCTTCAAAGCTATCAGCGCAAAGAAAAAAAAGCGCCGCACCACCACTGGGTGGGCTCGAACCTCCAACCTTTCGGTTAACAGCCGATCGCGCAAGCCAATTTTGCCATGGAGACAGTCCTGCTCCACTCTCACCACCATCAGAACATATCTTCAAAGCTATCAGCCCAAAGAAAAAAAAGCGCCATACCACCACAGGGTGGGCTCGAACCTCCGACCTTTTGGTTAACAGCCGATCGAGCTAGCTAATTGCGCCATGGAGACAGTCCTGCTCCACTCTCACCACCATCAGAACATATCTTCAAAGCTATCAGCCCAAAGAAAAAAAAGCACCGCACCACCACCGGGTGGGCTCGAACCTCCAACTTTTCGGTTAACAGCCGATCACGCGAGCCAATTGCGCCACGGAGACAGTCCTGCTCCACTCTCACCACCATCAGAACATATCTTCAAAGCTATCAGCCCACAGAAAAAAAAGCGCCACACAACCACCGGGTAGGCTCGAACCTCCGACTTTTCGGTTAACAGCCGATCGCGATAGCCAATTGCGCCACGGAGACAGTCCTGCTCCACTCTCACCACCATAAGAACATATCTTCAAAGCTATCAGCCCAAAGAAAAAAAATCGCCGCACCACCACTGGGTGGGCTCGAACCTCCAATCTTTTGGTTAACAGCCGATCGCGCTAGCCAATTGCGCCACGGAGACAGTCCTGCTCCACTCTCACCACCATCAGAACATATTTTCAAAGCTATCAGCCCAAAGAAAAAAAAGCGCCGCACCACCACCGGGTGGGCTCGAACCTCAGACTTTCCGGTTAACAGCCGATCAAGCTAGCCAATTGCGCCACGGAGATAGTCCTGCTCCACTCTCACCACCATCAGAACATATCTTCAAAGCTATCAGCCCAAAGAAAAAAAAACCACCGCACCACCACCGGGTGGGCTCGAACCTCCAACTTTTCGGTTAACAGCCAATCGTGCTAGCCAATTGCGCCACGGAGACAGTCCTGCTCCACTCTCACCACCATCAGAACATATCTTCAAAGCTATCAGCACAAAGAAAAAAAGCGCCGCACCACCCCCGGGTGGGCTCGAACCTCCAACCTTTCGGTTAACAGCTGATCGCGCTAGCCAACTGCGCCACGGAGACAGTCGTGCTTCACTCTCACCACCATCAGAACATATCTTCAAAGCTATCAGCCCAAAGAAAAAAAAAGCGACGCGCCACCACCGGGTAGGCTCGAACCTCCAACTTTTCGGTTAACAGCCGATCGCGCTAGCCAATTGCGCAACGAAGACAGCCCTGCTCCACTCTCACGACCATAAGAACATTTCTTCAAAGCTATAAGCCCGAAGAAAAAAGCAACACACCACTCCCGGGAGGGCTCGAAACTCCAACCTTTCGGTCAACAGCCGATCGCGCTAGCCCATTGCGCCACGGAGACAGTCTTGTTCATCTCTCACCACCATCAGATCATATCATCAAAGCTATCAGCCCAAAGAAAAAAAAGCACCGCAACACCACCGGGTGGGCTCGAACCTCCAACTTTTCGGTTAACAGCCGATCGCGCTAGCCAATTGGGCCATGGAGACAGTCTTGCTCTGCTCTCACCACCATCAGAACATATCTTCAAAGCTATCATCGCAAAGAAAAAAGGAACACACAACTCTCGGGAGGGCTCGAAACTCCAACCTTTCGGTCAACAGCCGATCGCGCTAGCCCATTGCGCCACGGAGACAGTCTTGCTCATCTCTCACCACCATCAGATCATATCATCAAAGCTATCAGCCCAAAGAAAAAAAAAGCACCACACCACCACCGGGTGGGCTCGAACCTCCGACTTTTCGGTTAACAGCCGATCGCGCTAGCCAATTGCGCCACAGAGACAGTCCTGCTCCACTCTCACCACCATAAGAACATATCTTCAAAGCTATCAGCCCAAAGAAAAAAAAGCGCCGCACCACCACTGGGTGGGCTCGAACCTCCGACCTTTTGGTTAACAGCCGATCGCGCTAGCCAATTGCGCCACGGAGACAGTCCTGCTCCACTCTCACCACCATCAGAACATATTTTCAAAGCTATCAGCCCAAAGAAAAAAAAGAGCACCGCACCACCACCGGGTGGGCTGGAAGCTCCAACCTTTCGTTTAACAGCAGATCGCGCTAGCCAATTGCGCCACGGAGAAAATCGTGCCCCACTCTCACCACCATCAGAACATATCTTCAAAGCTATCAGCCCAAAGAAAAAAAAGCGCCGCACCACCACTGGGTGGGCTCGAACCTCCGACCTTTTGGTTAACAGCCGATCGCGCTAGCCAATTGCACCACGGAGACAGTCCTGCTCCACTCTCACCACCATCAGAACATATTTTCAAAGCTATCAGCCCAAAGAAAAAAAAGCACCGCACCACCACCGGGTGGGCTCGAACCTCCAAATTTTCGGTTACCAGCCGATCACGCTAGCCAATTGCGCCACGGAGACAGTCCTGCTCCACTCTCACCACCATCAGAACATATCTTCAAAGCTATCAGCCCACAGAAAAAAAAGCGCCGCACAACCACCGGGTAGGCTCGAACCTCCGACTTTTCGGTTAACAGCCGATCGCGCTAGCCACTTGCGCCACAGAGACAGTCCTGCTCCACTCTCACCACCATAAGAACATATCTTCAAAGCTATCAGCCCAAAGAAAAAAAAGCGCCGCACCACCACTGGGTGGGCTCGAACCTCCGACCTTTTGGTTAACAGCCGATCGCGCTAGCCAATTGCACCACGGAGACAGTCCTGCTCCACTCTCACCACCATCAGAACATATTTTCAAAGCTATCAGCCCAAAGAAAAAAAAGCGCCGCACCACCACCGGGTGGGCTCGAACCTCCAACTTTCCGGTTAACAGCCGATCAAGCTAGCCAATTGCGCCACGGAGACAGTCCTGCTCCACTCTCACCACCATCAGAACATATCTTCAAAGCTATCAGCCCACAGAAAAAAAGCGCCGCACAACCACCGGGTAGGCTCGAACCTCCAACTTTTCGGTTAACAGCCGATCGCACTAGCCAATTGCGCCACGGAGACAGACCTGCTCCACGCTCACCACCATAAGAACATATGATCAAAGCTATCAGCCCGAAAAAAAAGCACCACACCACCACTGGGTGGGCTCGAACCTCCGACCTTTTGGTTAACAGCCGATCGCGCTAGCCAATTGCGCCACGGAGACAGTCCTGCTCCACTCTCACCACCGTCAGAACATTTCTTCAGAGCTATCAGCCCAAAGAAAAAAAAGCACCGCACCACCACCGGGTGGGATCGAACCTCCAACTTTTCGGTTAACAGCCGATCGCGCTGGCCAATTGCGCCACGGAGACAGTCCTGCTCCACTCTCACCAAAATTAGAACATATCTTCAAAGCTATCAGCTCAAAGAAAAAAAAGCGCCGCACCACCACCGGGTTGGCTGGAACCTCCAACCTTTCGGTTAACTGCAGATCGCGCTAGCCAATTGCGCCACGGAGACAATCGTGCTCCACTCTCACCACCATCAGAACATATCTTCAAAGCTATCAGCGCAAAGAAAAAAAAGCGCCGCACCACCACCGGGTGGGCTCGAACCTCCAACCTTTCGGTTAACAGCCGATCGCGCATGCCAATTTTGCCATGGAGACAGTCCTGCTCCACTCTCACCACCATCAGAACATATCTTCAAAGGTATCAGCCCAAAAAAAAGCGCCGCACCACCACTGGGTGGGCTCGAACCTCCGACTTTTCGGTTAACAGCTGATCGCGCTAGCCAATTGCGCCACGGAGACAGTCCTGCTCCACTCTCACCACCATCAGAACATATCTTCAAAGCTATCAGCCCAAAGAAAAAAAAACCACCGCACCACCACCGGGTGGGCTCGAACCTCCAACTTTTCGGTTAACAGCCAATCGCGCTAGCCAATTGCGCCACGGAGACAGTCCTGCTCCACTCTCACCACCATCAGAACATATCTTCAAAGCTATCAGCACAAAGAAAAAAAGCGCCGCACCACCCCCGGGTGGGCTCGAACCTCCAACCTTTCGGTTAACAGCCGATCGCGCTAGCCAACTGCGCCACGGAGACAGTCGTGCTCCACTCTCACCACCATCAGAACATATCTTCAAAGCTATCAGCCCAAAAAAAAAAGCGACGCGCCACCACCGGGTGGGCTCGAACCTCCAACTTTCCGGTTAACAGCCGATCACGCTAGCCAATTGCGCCTAGGAGACAGTCCTGCTCCACTCTCACCACCATCAGAACATATCTTCAAAGCTATCAGCCCACAGAAAAAAAGCGCCGCACAACCACCGGGTAGGCTCGAACCTCCAACTTTTCGGTTAACAGCCGATCGCGCTAGCCAATTGCGCAACGGAGACAGCCCTGCTCCACTCTCACCACCATAAGAACATATCTTCAAAGCTATCAGCCCGAAGAAAAAAGCAACACACCACTCCCGGGAGGGCTCGAAACTCCAACCTTTCGGTCAACAGCAGATCGCGCTAGCCCATTGCGCCACGGAGACAGTCTTGCTCATCTCTCACCACCATCAGATCATATCATCAAAGCTATCAGCCCAAAGAAAAAAAAGCACCGCACCACCACCGGGTGGGCTCGAACCTCCAACTTTTCGGTTGACAGCCGATCGCGCTAGCCAATTGGGCCATGGAGACAGTCTTGCTCCGCTCTCACCACCATCAGAACATATCTTCAAAGCTATCATCGCAAAGAAAAAAGCAACACACCACTCTCGGGAGGGCTCGAAACTCCAACCTTTCGGTCAACAGCCGATCGCGCTAGCCCATTGCGCCACGGAGACAGTCTTGCTCATCTCTCACCACCATCAGATCATATCATCAAAGCTATCAGCCCAAAGAAAAAAAAGCACCACACCACCACCGGGTGGGCTCGAACCTCCAACTTTTCGGTTAACAGCCGATCGCGCTGGCCAATTGCGCCACGGAGACAGTCCTGCTCCACTCTCACCACAATTAGAACATATCTTCAAAGCTATCAGCCCAAAGAAAAAAAAAGCACCGCACCACCACCGGGTGGGCTGGAAGCTCCAACTTTTCGGTTAACAGCAGATCGCGCTAGCCAATTGCGCCACGGAGAAAATCGTGCTCCACTCTCACCACCATCAGAACATATCTTCAAAGCTATCAGCGCAAAGAAAAAAAAAGCGCCGCACCACCACTGGGTGGGCTCGAACCTCCAACCTTTCGGTTAACAGCCGATCACGCAAGCCAATTTTGCCATGGAGACAGTCCTGCTCCACTCTCACCACCATCAGAACATATCTTCAAAGCTATCAGCCCAAAGAAAAAAAAGCGCCATACCACCACAGCGTGGGCTCGAACCTCCGACCTTTTGGTTAACAGCCGATCGCGCTAGCCAATTGCGCCATGGAGACAGTCCTGCTCCACTCTCACCACCATCAGAACATATCTTCAAAGCTATCAGCCCAAAGAAAAAAAAGCACCGCACCACCACCGGGTGGGCTCGAACCTCCAACTTTTCGGTTAACAGCCGATCACGCGAGCCAATTGCGCCACGGAGACAGTCCTGCTCCACTCTCACCACCATCAGAACATATCTTCAAAGCTATCAGCCCACAGAAAAAAAGCGCCACACAACCACCGGGTAGGCTCGAACCTCCGACTTTTCGGTTAACAGCCGATTGCGATAGCCAATTGCGCCACGGAGACAGTCCTGCTCCACTCTCACCACCATAAGAACATATCTTCAAAGCTATCAGCCCAAAGAAAAAAAATCGCCGCACCACCACTGGGTGGGCTCGAACCTCCAATCTTTTGGTTAACAGCCGATCGCGCTAGCCAATTGCGCCACGGAGACAGTCCTGCTCCACTCTCACCACCTTCAGAACATATTTTCAAAGCTATCAGCCCAAAGAAAAAAAAGCGCCGCACCACCACCGGGTGGGCTCGAACCTCAGACTTTCCGGTTAACAGCCGATCAAGCTACCCAATTGCGCCACGGAGATAGTCCTGCTCCACTCTCACCACCATCAGAACATATCTTCAAAGCTATCAGCCCAAAGAAAAAAAAACCACCGCACCACCACCGGGTGGGCTCGAACCTCCAACTTTTCGGTTAACAGCCAATCGCGCTAGCCAATTGCGCCACGGAGACAGTCCTGCTCCACTCTCACCACCATCAGAACATATCTTCAAAGCTATCAGCACAAACAAAAAAAGCGCCGCACCACCCCCGGGTGGGCTCGAACCTCCAACGTTTCGGTTAACAGCCGATCGCGCTAGCCAACTGCGCCACGGAGACAGTCGTGCTCTACTCTCACCACCATCAGAACATATCTTCAAAGCTATCAGCCCAAAGAAAAAAAAGCGACGCGCCACCACCGGGTGGGCTCGAACCTCCAACTTTCCGGTTAACAGCCGATCATGCTAGCCAATTGCGCCTAGGAGACAGTCCTGCTCCACTCTCACCACCATCAGAACATATCTTCAAAGCTATCAGCCCACAGAAAAAAAGCGCCGCACAACCACCGGGTAGGCTCGAACCTCCAATTTTCGGTTAACAGCCGATCGCACTAGCCAATTGCGCAACGGAGACAGCCCTGCTCCACTCTCACCACCATAAGAACATATCTTCAAAGCTATCAGCCCGAAGAAAAAAGCAACACACCACTCCCGGGAGGGCTCGAAACTCCAACCTTTCGGTCAACAGCCGATCGCGCTAGCCCATTGCGCCACGGAGACAGTCTTGCTCATCTCTCACCACCATCAGATCATATCATCAAAGCTATCAGCCCAAAGAAAAAAAAGCACCGCACCACCACCG
This sequence comes from Rhipicephalus microplus, assembly GCF_043290135.1. Classification (NCBI taxonomy): domain Eukaryota; kingdom Metazoa; phylum Arthropoda; class Arachnida; order Ixodida; family Ixodidae; genus Rhipicephalus; species Rhipicephalus microplus. Next base: position 291,229,107 of record NC_134702.1, read on the forward strand.
GGTGGGCTCGAACCTCCAACTTTTCGGTTAAGAGCCGATCGCGCTAGCCAATTGCGCCACGGAGAAAATCGTGCTCCACTCTCACCACCATCAGAACATATCTTCAGAGCTATCAGCGCAAAGAAAAAAAAGCGCCGCACCACCACTGGGTGGGCTCGAACCAACAACCTTTCGGTTAACAGCCGATCGCGCAAGCCAATTTTGCCATGGAGACAGTCCTGCTCCACTCTCACCACCATCAGAACATATTTTCAAAGCTATCAGCCCAAAGAAAAAAAAGCACCGCACCACCACCGGGTGGGCTCGAACCTCCAAATTTTCGGTTAACAGCCGATCACGCTAGCCAATTGCGCCACGGAGACAGTCCTGCTCCACTCTCACCACCATCAGAACATATCTTCAAAGCTATCAGCCCACAGAAAAAAAAGCGCCGCACAACCACCGGGTAGACTCGAACCTCCGACTTTTCGGTTAACAGCCGATCGCGCTAGCCACTTGCGCCACAGAGACAGTCCTGCTCCACTCTCACAACCATAAGAACATATCTTCAAAGCTATCAGCCCAAAGAAAAAAAAGCGCCGCACCACCACTGGGTGGGCTCGAACCTCCGACCTTTTGGTTAACAGCCGATCGCGCTAGCCAATTGCACCACGGAGACAGTCCTGCTCCACTCTCACCACCATCAGAACATATTTTCAAAGCTATCAGCCCAAAGAAAAAAAAGCGCCGCACCACCACCGGGTGGGCTCGAACCTCCAACTTTCCGGTTAACAGCCGATCAAGCTAGCCAATTGCGCCACGGAGACAGCCCTGCTCCACTCTCACCACCATCAGAACATATCTTCAAAGCTATCAGCCCACAGAAAAAAAGCGCCGCACAACCACCGGGTAGGCTCGAACCTCCAACTTTTCGGTTAACAGCCGATCGCACTAGCCAATTGCGCCACGGAGACAGACCTGCTCCACGCTCACCACCATAAGAACATATGATCAAAGCTATCAGCCCGAAAAAAAAGCACCACACCACCACTGGGTGGGCTCGAACCTCCGACCTTTTGGTTAACAGCCGATCGCGCTAGCCAATTGCGCCACGGAGACAGTCCTGCTCCACTCTCACCACCGTCAGAACATTTCTTCAGAGCTATCAGCCCAAAGAAAAAAAAGCACCGCACCACCACCGGGTGGGATCGAACCTCCAACTTTTCGGTTAACAGCCGATCGCGCTGGCCAATTGCGCCACGGAGACAGTCCTGCTCCACTCTCACCAAAATTAGAACATATCTTCAAAGCTATCAGCTCAAAGAAAAAAAAGCGCCGCACCACCACCGGGTTGGCTGGAACCTCCAACCTTTCGGTTAACTGCAGATCGCGCTAGCCAATTGCGCCACGGAGACAATCGTGCTCCACTCTCACCACCATCAGAACATATCTTCAAAGCTATCAGCGCAAAGAAAAAAAAGCGCCGCACCACCACCGGGTGGGCTCGAACCTCCAACCTTTCGGTTAACAGCCGATCGCGCAAGCCAATTTTGCCGTGGAGACAGTCCTGCTCCACTCTCACCACCATCAGAACATATCTTCAAAGGTATCAGCCCAAAAAAAAGCGCCGCACCACCACTGGGTGGGCTCGAACCTCCGACTTTTCGGTTAACAGCTGATCGCGCTAGCCAATTGCGCCACGGAGACAGTCCTGCTCCACTCTCACCACCATCAGAACATATCTTCAAAGCTATCAGCCCAAAGAAAAAAAAACCACCGCACCACCACCGGGTGGGCTCGAACCTCCAACTTTTCGGTTAACAGCCAATCGCGCTAGCCAATTGCGCCACGGAGACAGTCCTGCTCCACTCTCACCACCATCAGAACATATCTTCAAAGCTATCAGCACAAAGAAAAAAAGCGCCGCACCACCCCCGGGTGGGCTCGAACCTCCAACCTTTCGGTTAACAGCCGATCGCGCTAGCCAACTGCGCCACGGAGACAGTCGTGCTCCACTCTCACCACCATCAGAACATATCTTCAAAGCTATCAGCCCAAAGAAAAAAAAGCGACGCGCCACCACCGGGTGGGCTCGAACCTCCAACTTTCCGGTTAACAGCCGATCACGCTAGCCAATTGCGCCTAGGAGACAGTCCTGCTCCACTCTCACCACCATCAGAACATATCTTCAAAGCTATCAGCCCACAGAAAAAAAGCGCCGCACAACCACCGGGTAGGCTCGAACCTCCAACTTTTCGGTTAACAGCCGATCGCGCTAGCCAATTGCGCAACGGAGACAGCCCTGCTCCACTCTCACCACCATAAGAACATATCTTCAAAGCTATCAGCCCGAAGAAAAAAGCAACACACCACTCCCGGGAGGGCTCGAAACTCCAACCTTTCGGTCAACAGCAGATCGCGCTAGCCCATTGCGCCACGGAGACAGTCTTGCTCATCTCTCACCACCATCAGATCATATCATCAAAGCTATCAGCCCAAAGAAAAAAAAGCACCGCACCACCACCGGGTGGGCTCGAACCTCCAACTTTTCGGTTGACAGCCGATCGCGCTAGCCAATTGGGCCATGGAGACAGTCTTGCTCCGCTCTCACCACCATCAGAACATATCTTCAAAGCTATCATCGCAAAGAAAAAAGCAACACACCACTCTCGGGAGGGCTCGAAACTCCAACCTTTCGGTCAACAGCCGATCGCGCTAGCCCATTGCGCCACGGAGACAGTCTTGCTCATCTCTCACCACCATCAGATCATATCATCAAAGCTATCAGCCCAAAGAAAAAAAAGCACCACACCACCACCGGGTGGGCTCGAACCTCCAACTTTTCGGTTAACAGCCGATCGCGCTGGCCAATTGCGCCACGGAGACAGTCCTGCTCCACTCTCACCACAATTAGAACATATCTTCAAAGCTATCAGCCCAAAGAAAAAAAAAGCACCGCACCACCACCGGGTGGGCTGGAAGCTCCAACTTTTCGGTTAACAGCAGATCGCGCTAGCCAATTGCGCCACGGAGAAAATCGTGCTCCACTCTCACCACCATCAGAACATATCTTCAAAGCTATCAGCGCAAAGAAAAAAAAAGCGCCGCACCACCACTGGGTGGGCTCGAACCTCCAACCTTTCGGTTAACAGCCGATCGCGCAAGCCAATTTTGCCATGGAGACAGTCCTGCTCCACTCTCACCACCATCAGAACATATCTTCAAAGCTATCAGCCCAAAGAAAAAAAAGCGCCATACCACCACAGGGTGGGCTCGAACCTCCGACCTTTTGGTTAACAGCCGATCGCGCTAGCCAATTGCGCCATGGAGACAGTCCTGCTCCACTCTCACCACCATCAGAACATATCTTCAAAGCTATCAGCCCAAAGAAAAAAAAGCACCGCACCACCACCGGGTGGGCTCGAACCTACAACTTTTCGGTTAACAGCCGATCACGCGAGCCAATTGCGCCACGGAGACAGTCCTGCTCCACTCTCACCACCATCAGAACATATCTTCAAAGCTATCAGCCCACAGAAAAAAAGCGCCACACAACCACCGGGTAGGCTCGAACCTCCGACTTTTCGGTTAACAGCCGATCGCGATAGCCAATTGCGCCACGGAGACAGTCCTGCTCCACTCTCACCACCATAAGAACATATCTTCAAAGCTATCAGCCCAAAGAAAAAAAATCGCCGCACCACCACTGGGTGGGCTCGAACCTCCAATCTTTTGGTTAACAGCCGATCGCGCTAGCCAATTGCGCCACGGAGACAGTCCTGCTCCACTCTCACCACCATCAGAACATATCTTCAAAGCTATCAGCCCAAAGAAAAAAAAGCGCCATACCACCACAGGGTGGGCTCGAACCTCCGACCTTTTGGTTAACAGCCGATCGCGCTAGCCAATTGCGCCATGGAGACAGTCCTGCTCCACTCTCACCACCATCAGAACATATCTTCAAAGCTATCAGCCCAAAGAAAAAAAAACCACCGCACCACCACCGGGTGGGCTCGAACCTCCAACTTTTCGGTTAACAGACGATCACGCGAGCCAATTGCGCCACGGAGACAGTCCTGCTCCACTCTCACCACCATCAGAACATATCTTCAAAGCTATCAGCCCACAGAAAAAAAAGCGCCACACAACCACCGGGTAGGCTCGAACCTCCGACTTTTCGGTTAACAGCCGATCGCGATAGCCAATTGCGCCACGGAGACAGTCCTGCTCCACTCTCACCACCATAAGAACATATCTTCAAAGCTATCAGCCCAAAGAAAAAAAATCGCCGCACCACCACTGGGTGGGCTCGAACCTCCAATCTTTTGGTTAACAGCCGATCGCGCTAGCCAATTGCGCCACGGAGACAGTCCTGCTCCACTCTCACCACCATCAGAACATATTTTCAAAGCTATCAGCCCAAAGAAAAAAAAGCGCCGCACCACCACCGGGTGGGCTCGAACCTCAGACTTTCCGGTTAACAGCCGATCAAGCTAGCCAATTGCGCCACGGAGATAGTCCTGCTCCACTCTCACCACCATCAGAACATATCTTCAAAGCTATCAGCCCACAGAAAAAAAAGCGCCGCACAACCACCGGGTAGGCTCGAACCTCCAACTTTTCGGTTAACAGCCGATCGCGCTAGCCAATTGCGCCACGGAGACAGACCTGCTCCACTCTCACCACCATAAGAACATATCATCAAGGCTATCAGCCCGAAGAAAAAAAAGCGCCACACCACCACTGGGTGGGCTCGAACCTCTGACCTTTTGGTTAACAGCCGATCGCGCTAGCCAATTGCGCCACGGAGACAGTCCTGCTCCACTCTCACCACCGTCAGAACATTTCTTCAGAGCTATCAGCCCAAAGAAAAAAAAAGCGCTGCACCACCACCGGGTGGGCTCGAACCTCCAACCTTACGGTTAACAGCCGATCGCGCTAGCCCATTGCGCCACGGAGACAGTCTTGCTCCACTCTCACCACCATCAGAACATATCTTCAAAGCAATCAGCGCAAAGAAAAAAGCAACACACCACTCCCGGGAGGGCTCGAAACTCCAACCTTTCGGTCAACAGCCGATCGCGCTAGCCCATTGCGCCACGGAGACAGTCTTGCTCCCTTCTCACCACCATCAGAACATAACTTCAAAGCTATCAGCCCAAAAAAAAAAAAGCACCGCACCACCACCGTGTGGGCTCGAACCTCCAACCTTTTGGTTAACAGCTGATCGCGCTAGCCAATTGCACCACGGAGACAGTCGTGCTTCACTCTCACCACCATCAGAACATATCTTCAAAGCTATCAGTGCAAAGAAAAAAGCAAAACACCACTCCCGGGAGGGCTCGAACCTCCAACTTTTCGGTTAACAGCCGATCGCGCTGGCCAATTGCGCCACGGAGAAAGTCCTGCTCCACTCTCACCACCGTCAGACCATTTTTTCAGAGCTATCACCCCAAAGAAAAAAAAAGCGCCGCACCACCACCGGGTGGGCTCGAACCTCCAACCTTTCGGTTAACAGCCGATCGTGCTAGCCAATTGCCCCACGGTGACAGTCGTGCTCCACTCTCACCACCATCAGAACATATCTTCAAAGCTATCAGCCCATAGAAAAAAAAGCGCCACACCACCACCGGGTGGGCTCGAACCTCCAACTTTTCGGTTAACAGCCGATTGCGCTAGCCAATTGCGCCACGGGGACCGTCCTGCTCCACTCTCGCCACCGTCAGACCATTTCTTCAGAGCTATCACCCCAAAGAAAAAAAAAGCGCCACACCACCGCCGGGTGGGCTCGAAACTCCAACCTTTCGGGTAACAGCCGATCGCGCTAGCCAATTGCCCCACGGAGACAGTCGTGCTCCACTCTCACCACCGTCAGAACATTTCTTCAGAGCTATCACCCCAAAAAAAAAGCGCCGCACCACCACCGGTTGGGCTAGAACCTCCAACCTTTCGGTTAACAGCCGATCGCGCTAGCCAATTGCGCCACGAAGACAGTCCTGCTCCACTCTCACCATCATCAGAACATATCTTCAAAGCTATCAGCCCAAAGAAAAAAAACCACCGCACCACCACCGGGTGGGCTCGAACCTCCAACCTTTCGGTTAACAGCCAATCGCGCTAGCCAATTGCGCCACGGAGACAGTCCTGCTCCACTCTCACCACCATCAGAACATATCTTCAAAGCTAACAGCACAAAGAAAAGAAGCGCCGCACCACCCCCGGGTGGGCTCGAACCTCCAACCTTTCGGTTAACAGCCGATCGCGCTAGCCAACTGCGCCACGGAGACAGTCGTGCTCCACTCTCACCACCATCAGAACATATCTTCAAAGCTATCAGGGCAAAGAAAAAAGCAACACACCACTCCTGGGAGGGATCGAAACTCGAACCTTTCGGTTAACAGCCGATCGCGCTAGCCAATTGCGCCACGGAGACAGTCCTGCTCTACTCTCACCACCATCAGAACATATCTTCAAAGCTATCAGCCCAAAGAAAAAAAAAGCGCCGCACCACTGCCGGGTGGGCTCGAAACTCCTACCTTTCGGTTAACAGCCGATCGCGCTAGCAAATTGCGCCACGGAGACAGTCCTGCTTCACTCTCACCACCATCAGAACATATCTTCAAAGCTATCAGCCCAAAGAAAAAAAAGCGTCATACCACCACCGGGTGGGCTCAAACCTCCGACCTTTTGGTTAACACCGATCGCGCTCGCCAATTGCGCAATGGAGACAGTCCTGCTCCACTCTCACCACCATCAGAAGATATCTTCAAAGCTGTCAGCCCAAAAAAAAAAGCACCGCACCACCACCGGGTGGGCTCGAACCTACAACTTTTCGGTTAACAGCCGATCACACTAGCCAATTGCGCCACGGAGACAGTCCTGCTCCACTCTCACCACCATCAGTACATATCTTCAAAGCTATCAACCCACAGAAAAAAAGCGCCGCACAACCACCAGGTAGGCTCCAACCTCCGAATTTTCGGTTAACAGCCGATCGCGCTAGCAAATTGCGCCACGGAGACAGTCCTGCTTCACTCTCACCACCATCAGAACATATCTTCAAAGCTATCAGCCCAAAGAAAAAACAGCGCCATACCACCACCGGGTCGGCTTGAACCTCCGACCTTTTGGTTAACACCGATCGCGCTCGCCAATTGCGCCATAGAGACAGTCCTGCTCATCTCTCACCACCATCAGAAGATATCTTCAAAGCTATCAGCCCAAAGAAAAAAAGCACCGCACCACCACCGGGTGAGCTCGAACCTCCAACTTTTCGGTTAACAGCCGATCACGCTAGCCAATTGCGCCACGGAGACAGTCCTGCTCCACTCTGACCACCATCAGAACATATCTTCAAAGCTATCAACCCACAGAAAAAAAAAGCACCGCACAACCACCGGGTAGGCTCCAACCTCCGAATTTTCGGTTAACAGCCGATCGCGCTAGCCAATTGCGCCACGAAGACAGTCCTGCTCCACTCTCACCACCATAAGAACATATCTTCAAAGCTATCAGCCCAAAGAAGAAAAAGCGCCGCACCACCACTGGGTGGGCTCGAACCTCCGACCTTTTGGTTAACAGCCGATCGCGCTAGCCATTGCGCCACGGAGACAATCCTGCTCCACTCTCACCACCATCAGAACATATCTTCAAAGCTATCAGCCCAAAGAAAAAAAAGCGACGCACCACCACCGGGTGGGCTCGAACCTCCAACTTTCCGGTTAACAGCCGATCACGCAAGCCAATTGCGCCACGGAGACAGTCCTGCTCCACTCTCACCACCATCAGAACATATCTTCAAAGCTATCAGCCCACAGAAAAAAAAGCGCCGCACCACCACTGGTTGGGCTCGAACCAACAACCTTTCGGTTAACAGCCGATCGCGCAAGCCAATTTTGCCATGGAGACAGTCCTGCTCCACTCTCACCACCATCAGAACATATCTTCAAAGCTATCAACCCACAGAAAAAAAAAGCACCGCACAACCACCGGGTAGGCTCCAACCTCCGAATTTTCGGTTAACAGCCGATCGCGCTAGCCAATTGCGCCACGAAGACAGTCCTGTTCCACTCTCACCACCATAAGAACATATCTTCAAAGCTATCAGCCCAAAGAAAAAAAAGCGCCGCACCACCACTGGGTGGGCTCGAACCTCCGACCTTTTGGTTAACAGCCGATCGCGCTAGCCATTGCGCCACGGAGACAATCCTGCTCCACTCTCACCACCATCAGAACATATCTTCAAAGCTATCAGCCCAAAGAAAAAAAAGCGACGCACCACCACCGGGTGGGCTCGAACCTCCAACTTTCCGGTTAACAGCCGATCACGCAAGCCAATTGCGCCACGGAGACAGTCCTGCTCCACTCTCACCACCATCAGAACATATCTTCAAAGCTATCAGCCCACAGAAAAAAAAGCGCCGCACAACCACCGGGTAGGCTCGAACCTCCAACTTTTCGGTTAACAGCCGATCGCGCTAGCCAATTGCGCCTCGGAGACAGTCCTGCTCCACTCTCACCACCATAAGAACATATCTTCAAAGCTATCATCGCAAAAAAAAAGCAACACACCACTCCCGGGAGGGCTCGAAACTCCAACCTTTCGGTCAACAGCCGATCGCGCTAGCCCATTGCGCCACGGAGACAGTCTTGCTCATCTCTCACCACCATCAGATCATATCGTCAAAGCTATCAGCCCAAAGAAAAAAAAGCACCGCACCACCACCGGGTGGGCTCGAACCTCCAACTTTTCGGTTAACAGCCGATCGCGCTAGCCAATTGCGCCATGGAGACAGTCTTGCTCCGCTCTCACCACCATCAGAACATATCTTCAAAGCTATCATCGCAAAAAAAAGCAACACACCACTCCCGGGAGGGCTCGAAACTCCAACCTTTCGGTCAACAGCCGATCGCGCTAGCCCATTGCGCCACGGAGACAGTCTTGCTCATCTCTCACCACCGTCGGATCATATCATCAAAGCTATCAGCCCAAAGAAAAAAAAGCACCGCACCACCACCGGGTGGGCTCGAACCTCCAACTTTTCGGTTAACAGCCGATCGCGCTGGCTATTGCGCCACGGAGACAGTCCTGCTCCACTCTCACCACAATTAGAACATATCTTCAAAACTATCAGCCCAAAGAAAAAAAGTGCCGCACCACCACTGGGTGGGCTCGAACCTCCGACTTTTCGGTTAACAGCCGATCGCGCTAGCCAATTTCGCCACGGAAACAGTCCTGCTCCACTCTCACCACCATCAGAACATATCTTCAAAGCTATCAGCCCAAAGAAAAAAAACCACCGCACCACCACCGGGTGGGCTCGAACCTCCAACTTTTCGGTTAACAGCCAATCGCGCTAGCCAATTGCGCCACGGAGACAGTCCTGCTCCACTCTCACCACCATCAGAACATATCTTCAAAGCTATCAGCACAAAGAAAAAAAGCGCCGCACCACCCCCGGGTGGGCTCGAACCTCCAACCTTTCGGTTAACAGCCGATCGCGCTAGCCAACTGCGCCACGGAGACAGTCGTGCTCCACTCTCACCACCATCAGAACATATCTTCAAAGCTATCAGCCCAAAGAAAAAAAAGCGACGCGCCACCACCGGGTGGGCTCGAACCTCCAACTTTCCGGTTAACAGCCGATCACGCTAGCCAATTGCGCCTAGGAGACAGTCCTGCTCCACTCTCACCACCATCAGAACATATCTTCAAAGCTATCAGCCCACAGAAAAAAAGCGCCGCACAACCACCGGGTAGGCTCGAACCTCCAACTTTTCGGTTAACAGCCGATCGCGCTAGCCAATTGCGCAACGGAGACAGCCCTGCTCCACTCTCACCACCATAAGAACATATCTTCAAAGCTATCAGCCCGAAGAAAAAAGCAACACACCACTCCCGGGAGGGCTCGAAACTCCAACCTTTCGGTCAACAGCAGATCGCGCTAGCCCATTGCGCCACGGAGACAGTCTTGCTCATCTCTCACCACCATCAGATCATATCATCAAAGCTATCAGCCCAAAGAAAAAAAAGCACCGCACCACCACCGGGTGGGCTCGAACCTCCAACTTTTCGGTTGACAGCCGATCGCGCTAGCCAATTGGGCCATGGAGACAGTCTTGCTCCGCTCTCACCACCATCAGAACATATCTTCAAAGCTATCATCGCAAAGAAAAAAGCAACACACCACTCTCGGGAGGGCTCGAAACTCCAACCTTTCGGTCAACAGCCGATCGCGCTAGCCCATTGCGCCACGGAGACAGTCTTGCTCATCTCTCACCACCATCAGATCATATCATCAAAGCTATCAGCCCAAAGAAAAAAAAGCACCACACCACCACCGGGTGGGCTCGAACCTCCAACTTTTCGGTTAACAGCCGATCGCGCTGGCCAATTGCGCCACGGAGACAGTCCTGCTCCACTCTCACCACAATTAGAACATATCTTCAAAGCTATCAGCCCAAAGAAAAAAAAAGCACCGCACCACCACCGGGTGGGCTGGAAGCTCCAACTTTTCGGTTAACAGCAGATCGCGCTAGCCAATTGCGCCACGGAGAAAATCGTGCTCCACTCTCACCACCATCAGAACATATCTTCAAAGCTATCAGCGCAAAGAAAAAAAAAGCGCCGCACCACCACTGGGTGGGCTCGAACCTCCAACCTTTCGGTTAACAGCCGATCGCGCAAGCCAATTTTGCCATGGAGACAGTCCTGCTCCACTCTCACCACCATCAGAACATATCTTCAAAGCTATCAGCCCAAAGAAAAAAAAGCGCCATACCACCACAGGGTGGGCTCGAACCTCCGACCTTTTGGTTAACAGCCGATCGCGCTAGCCAATTGCGCCATGGAGACAGTCCTGCTCCACTCTCACCACCATCAGAACATATCTTCAAAGCTATCAGCCCAAAGAAAAAAAAGCACCGCACCACCACCGGGTGGGCTCGAACCTACAACTTTTCGGTTAACAGCCGATCACGCGAGCCAATTGCGCCACGGAGACAGTCCTGCTCCACTCTCACCACCATCAGAACATATCTTCAAAGCTATCAGCCCACAGAAAAAAAGCGCCACACAACCACCGGGTAGGCTCGAACCTCCGACTTTTCGGTTAACAGCCGATCGCGATAGCCAATTGCGCCACGGAGACAGTCCTGCTCCACTCTCACCACCATAAGAACATATCTTCAAAGCTATCAGCCCAAAGAAAAAAAATCGCCGCACCACCACTTGGTGGGCTCGAACCTCCAATCTTTTGGTTAACAGCCGATCGCGCTAGCCAATTGCGCCACGGAGACAGTCCTGCTCCACTCTCACCACCTTCAGAACATATTTTCAAAGCTATCAGCCCAAAGAAAAAAAAGCGCCGCACCACCACCGGGTGGGTTCGAACCTCAGACTTTCCGGTTAACAGCCGATCAAGCTACCCAATTGCGCCACGGAGATAGTCCTGCTCCACTCTCACCACCATCAGAACATATCTTCAAAGCTATCAGCCCAAAGAAAAAAAAACCACCGCACCACCACCGGGTGGGCTCGAACCTCCAACTTTTCGGTTAACAGCCAATCGCGCTAGCCAATTGCGCCACGGAGACAGTCCTGCTCCACTCTCACCACCATCAGAACATATCTTCAAAGCTATCAGCACAAACAAAAAAAGCGCCGCACCACCCCCGGGTGGGCTCGAACCTCCAACGTTTCGGTTAACAGCCGATCGCGCTAGCCAACTGCGCCACGGAGACAGTCGTGCTCCACTCTCACCACCATCAGAACATATCTTCAAAGCTATCAGCCCAAAGAAAAAAAAGCGACGCGCCACCACCGGGTGGGCTCGAACCTCCAACTTTCCGGTTAACAGCCGATCACGCTAGCCAATTGCGCCTAGGAGACAGTCCTGCTCCACTCTCACCACCATCAGAACATATCTTCAAAGCTATCAGCCCACAGAAAAAAAGCGCCGCACAACCACCGGGTAGGCTCGAACCTCCAACTTTTCGGTTAACAGCCGATCGCGCTAGCCAATTGCGCAACGGAGACAGCCCTGCTCCACTCTCACCACCATAAGAACATATCTTCAAAGCTATCAGCCCGAAGAAAAAAGCAACACACCACTCCCGGGAGGGCTCGAAACTCCAACCTTTCGGTCAACAGCCGATCGCGCTAGCCCATTGCGCCACGGAGACAGTCTTGCTCATCTCTCACCACCATCAGATCATATCATCAAAGCTATCAGCCCAAAGAAAAAAAAGCACCGCACCACCACCGGGTGGGCTCGAACCTCCAACTTTTCGGTTAAGAGCCGATCGCGCTAGCCAATTGCGCCACGGAGAAAATCGTGCTCCACTCTCACCACCATCAGAACATATCTTCAGAGCTATCAGCGCAAAGAAAAAAAAGCGCCGCACCACCACTGGGTGGGCTCGAACCAACAACCTTTCGGTTAACAGCCGATCGCGCAAGCCAATTTTGCCATGGAGACAGTCCTGCTCCACTCTCACCACCATCAGAACATATCTTCAAAGCTATCAGCCCAAAGAAAAAAAAGCGCCATACCACCACAGGGTGGGCTCGAACCTCCGACCTTTTGGTTAACAGCCGATCGCGCTAGCCAATTGCGCCATGGAGACAGTCCTGCTCCACTCTCACCACCATCAGAACATATCTTCAAAGCTATCAGCCCAAAGAAAAAAAAGCACCGCACCACCACCGGGTGGGCTCGAACCTCCAACTTTTCGGTTAACAGACGATCACGCGAGCCAATTGCGCCACGGAGACAGTCCTGCTCCACTCTCACCACCATCAGAACATATCTTCAAAGCTATCAGCCCACAGAAAAAAAAGCGCCACACAACCACCGGGTAGGCTCGAACCTCCGACTTTTCGGTTAACAGCCGATCGCGATAGCCAATTGCGCCACGGAGACAGTCCTGCTCCACTCTCACCACCATAAGAACATATCTTCAAAGCTATCAGCCCAAAGAAAAAAAATCGCCGCACCACCACTGGGTGGGCTCGAACCTCCAATCTTTTGGTTAACAGCCGATCGCGCTAGCCAATTGCGCCACGGAGACAGTCCTGCTCCACTCTCACCACCATCAGAACATATTTTCAAAGCTATCAGCCCAAAGAAAAAAAAGCGCCGCACCACCACCGGGTGGGCTCGAACCTCAGACTTTCCGGTTAACAGCCGATCAAGCTAGCCAATTGCGCCACGGAGATAGTCCTGCTCCACTCTCACCACCATCAGAACATATCTTCAAAGCTATCAGCCCACAGAAAAAAAAGCGCCGCACAACCACCGGGTAGGCTCGAACCTCCAACTTTTCGGTTAACAGCCGATCGCGCTAGCCAATTGCGCCACGGAGACAGACCTGCTCCACTCTCACCACCATAAGAACATATCATCAAGGCTATCAGCCCGAAGAAAAAAAAGCGCCACACCACCACTGGGTGGGCTCGAACCTCTGACCTTTTGGTTAACAGCCGATCGCGCTAGCCAATTGCGCCACGGAGACAGTCCTGCTCCACTCTCACCACCGTCAGAACATTTCTTCAGAGCTATCAGCCCAAAGAAAAAAAAAGCGCTGCACCACCACCGGGTGGGCTCGAACCTCCAACCTTACGGTTAACAGCCGATCGCGCTAGCCCATTGCGCCACGGAGACAGTCTTGCTCCACTCTCACCACCATCAGAACATATCTTCAAAGCAATCAGCGCAAAGAAAAAAGCAACACACCACTCCCGGGAGGGCTCGAAACTCCAACCTTTCGGTCAACAGCCGATCGCGCTAGCCCATTGCGCCACGGAGACAGTCTTGCTCCCTTCTCACCACCATCAGAACATAACTTCAAAGCTATCAGCCCAAAGAAAAAAAAGCACCGCACCACCACCGTGTGGGCTCGAACCTCCAACCTTTTGGTTAACAGCTGATCGCGCTAGCCAATTGCACCACGGAGACAGTCGTGCTTCACTCTCACCACCATCAGAACATATCTTCAAAGCTATCAGTGCAAAGAAAAAAGCAAAACACCACTCCCGGGAGGGCTCGAACCTCCAACTTTTCGGTTAACAGCCGATCGCGCTGGCCAATTGCGCCACGGAGAAAGTCCTGCTCCACTCTCACCACCGTCAGACCATTTTTTCAGAGCTATCACCCCAAAGAAAAAAAAAGCGCCGCACCACCACCGGGTGGGCTCGAACCTCCAACCTTTCGGTTAACAGCCGATCGTGCTAGCCAATTGCCCCACAGTGACAGTCGTGCTCCACTCTCACCACCATCAGAACATATCTTCAAAGCTATCAGCCCATAGAAAAAAAAGCGCCACACCACCACCGGGTGGGCTCGAACCTCCAACTTTTCGGTTAACAGCCGATTGCGCTAGCCAATTGCGCCACGGGGACCGTCCTGCTCCACTCTCGCCACCGTCAGACCATTTCTTCAGAGCTATCACCCCAAAGAAAAAAAAAGCGCCACACCACCGCCGGGTGGGCTCGAAACTCCAACCTTTCGGGTAACAGCCGATCGCGCTAGCCAATTGCCCCACGGAGACAGTCGTGCTCCACTCTCACCACCGTCAGAACATTTCTTCAGAGCTATCACCCCAAAAAAAAAAAGCGCCGCACCACCACCGGTTGGGCTAGAACCTCCAACCTTTCGGTTAACAGCCGATCGCGCTAGCCAATTGCGCCACGAAGACAGTCCTGCTCCACTCTCACCATCATCAGAACATATCTTCAAAGCTATCAGCCCAAAGAAAAAAAACCACCGCACCACCACCGGGTGGGCTCGAACCTCCAACCTTTCGGTTAACAGCCAATCGCGCTAGCCAATTGCGCCACGGAGACAGTCCTGCTCCACTCTCACCACCATCAGAACATATCTTCAAAGCTAACAGCACAAAGAAAAGAAGCGCCGCACCACCCCCGGGTGGGCTCGAACCTCCAACCTTTCGGTTAACAGCCGATCGCGCTAGCCAACTGCGCCACGGAGACAGTCGTGCTCCACTCTCACCACCATCAGAACATATCTTCAAAGCTATCAGGGCAAAGAAAAAAGCAACACACCACTCCTGGGAGGGATCGAAACTCCAACCTTTCGGTTAACAGCCGATCGCGCTAGCCAATTGCGCCACGGAGACAGTCCTGCTCTACTCTCACCACCATCAGAACATATCTTCAAAGCTATCAGCCCAAAGAAAAAAAAGCGCCGCACCACTGCCGGGTGGGCTCGAAACTCCTACCTTTCGGTTAACAGCCGATCGCGCTAGCAAATTGCGCCACGGAGACAGTCCTGCTTCACTCTCACCACCATCAGAACATATCTTCAAAGCTATCAGCCCAAAGAAAAAAAAGCGTCATACCACCACCGGGTGGGCTCAAACCTCCGACCTTTTGGTTAACACCGATCGCGCTCGCCAATTGCGCAATGGAGACAGTCCTGCTCCACTCTCACCACCATCAGAAGATATCTTCAAAGCTGTCAGCCCAAAGAAAAAAAGCACCGCACCACCACCGGGTGGGCTCGAACCTACAACTTTTCGGTTAACAGCCGATCACGCTAGCCAATTGCGCCACGGAGACAGTCCTGCTCCACTCTCACCACCATCAGTACATATCTTCAAAGCTATCAACCCACAGAAAAAAAAGCGCCGCACAACCACCAGGTAGGCTCCAACCTCCGAATTTTCGGTTAACAGCCGATCGCGCTAGCAAATTGCGCCACGGAGACAGTCCTGCTTCACTCTCACCACCATCAGAACATATCTTCAAAGCTATCAGCCCAAAGAAAAAACAGCGCCATACCACCACCGGGTCGGCTTGAACCTCCGACCTTTTGGTTAACACCGATCGCGCTCGCCAATTGCGCCATAGAGACAGTCCTGCTCCACTCTCACCACCATCAGAAGATATCTTCAAAGCTATCAGCCCAAAGAAAAAAAGCACCGCACCACCACCGGGTGAGCTCGAACCTCAAACTTTTCGGTTAACAGCCGATCACGCTAGCCAATTGCGCCACGGAGACAGTCCTGCTCCACTCTGACCACCATCAGAACATATCTTCAAAGCTATCAACCCACAGAAAAAAAAGCACCGCACAACCACCGGGTAGGCTCCAACCTCCGAATTTTCGGTTAACAGCCGATCGCGCTAGCCAATTGCGCCACGAAGACAGTCCTGCTCCACTCTCACCACCATAAGAACATATCTTCAAAGCTATCAGCCCAAAGAAGAAAAAGCGCCGCACCACCACTGGGTGGGCTCGAACCTCCGACCTTTTGGTTAACAGCCGATCGCGCTAGCCATTGCGCCACGGAGACAATCCTGCTCCACTCTCACCACCATCAGAACATATCTTCAAAGCTATCAGCCCAAAGAAAAAAAAGCGACGCACCACCACCGGGTGGGCTCGAACCTCCAACTTTCCGGTTAACAGCCGATCACGCAAGCCAATTGCGCCACGGAGACAGTCCTGCTCCACTCTCACCACCATCAGAACATATCTTCAAAGCTATCAGCCCACAGAAATAAAAGCGCCGCACCACCACTGGTTGGGCTCGAACCAACAACCTTTCGGTTAACAGCCGATCGCGCAAGCCAATTTTGCCATGGAGACAGTCCTGCTCCACTCTCACCACCATCAGAACATATCTTCAAAGCTATCAACCCACAGAAAAAAAAAGCACCGCACAACCACCGGGTAGGCTCCAACCTCCGAATTTTCGGTTAACAGCCGATCGCGCTAGCCAATTGCGCCACGAAGACAGTCCTGTTCCACTCTCACCACCATAAGAACATATCTTCAAAGCTATCAGCCCAAAGAAAAAAAAGCGCCGCACCACCACTGGGTGGGCTCGAACCTCCGACCTTTTGGTTAACAGCCGATCGCGCTAGCCATTGCGCCACGGAGACAATCCTGCTCCACTCTCACCACCATCAGAACATATCTTCAAAGCTATCAGCCCAAAGAAAAAAAAGCGACGCACCACCACCGGGTGGGCTCGAACCTCCAACTTTCCGGTTAACAGCCGATCACGCAAGCCAATTGCGCCACGGAGACAGTCCTGCTCCACTCTCACCACCATCAGAACATATCTTCAAAGCTATCAGCCCACAGAAAAAAAAGCGCCGCACAACCACCGGGTAGGCTCGAACCTCCAACTTTTCGGTTAACAGCCGATCGCGCTAGCCAATTGCGCCTCGGAGACAGTCCTGCTCCACTCTCACCACCATAAGAACATATCTTCAAAGCTATCATCGCAAAAAAAAAAGCAACACACCACTCCCGGGAGGGCTCGAAACTCCAACCTTTCGGTCAACAGCCGATCGCGCTAGCCCATTGCGCCACGGAGACAGTCTTGCTCATCTCTCACCACCATCAGATCATATCGTCAAAGCTATCAGCCCAAAGAAAAAAAAGCACCGCACCACCACCGGGTGGGCTCGAACCTCCAACTTTTCGGTTAACAGCCGATCGCGCTAGCCAATTGCGCCATGGAGACAGTCTTGCTCCGCTCTCACCACCATCAGAACATATCTTCAAAGCTATCATCGCAAAAAAAAAAGCAACACACCACTCCCGGGAGGGCTCGAAACTCCAACCTTTCGGTCAACAGCCGATCGCGCTAGCCCATTGCGCCACGGAGACAGTCTTGCTCATCTCTCACCACCATCGGATCATATCATCAAAGCTATCAGCCCAAAGAAAAAAAAGCACCGCACCACCACCGGGTGGGCTCGAACCTCCAACTTTTCGGTTAACAGCCGATCGCGCTGGCTATTGCGCCACGGAGACAGTCCTGCTCCACTCTCACCACAATTAGAACATATCTTCAAAACTATCAGCCCAAAGAAAAAAAGTGCCGCACCACCACTGGGTGGGCTCGAACCTCCGACTTTTCGGTTAACAGCCGATCGCGCTAGCCAATTTCGCCACGGAGACAGTCCTGCTCCACTCTCACCACCATCAGAACATATCTTCAAAGCTATCAGCCCAAAGAAAAAAAACCACCGCACCACCACCGGGTGGGCTCGAACCTCCAACCTTTCGGTTAACAGCCAATCGCGCTAGCCAATTGCGCCACGGAGACAGTCCTGCTCCACTCTCACCACCATCAGAACATATCTTCAAAGCTATCAGCACAAAGAAAAGAAGCGCCGCACCACCCCCGGGTGGGCTCGAACCTCCAACCTTTCGGTTAACAGCCGATCGCGCTAGCCAACTGCGCCACGGAGACAGTCGTGCTCCACTCTCACCACCATCAGAACATATCTTCAAAGCTATCAGGGCAAAGAAAAAAGCAACACACCACTCCTGGGAGGGATCGAAACTCCAACCTTTCGGTTAACAGCCGATCGCGCTAGCCAATTGCGCCACGGAGACAGTCCTGCTCTACTCTCACCACCATCAGAACATATCTTCAAAGCTATCAGCCCAAAGAAAAAAAAGCGCCGCACCACTGCCGGGTGGGCTCGAAACTCCTACCTTTCGGTCAACAGCCGATCGCGCTAGCAAATTGCGCCACGGAGACAGTCCTGCTTCACTCTCACCACCATCAGAACATATCTTCAAAGCTATCAGCCCAAAGAAAAAAAAGCGCCATACCACCACCGGGTGGGCTCGAACCTCCGACCTTTTGGTTAACACCGATCGCGCTCGCCAATTGCGCAATGGAGACAGTCCTGCTCCACTCTCACCAACATCAGAAGATATCTTCAAAGCTATCAACCCACAGAAAAAAAAGCGCCGCACAACCACCAGGTAGGCTACAACCTCCGAATTTTCGGTTAACAGCCGATCGCGCTAGCAAATTGCGCCACGGAGACAGTCCTGCTTCACTCTCACCACCATCAGAACATATCTTCAAAGCTATCAGCCCAAAGAAAAAACAGCGCCATACCACCACCGGGTCGGCTTGAACCTCCGACCTTTTGGTTAACACCGATCGCGCTCGCCAATTGCGCCATAGAGACAGTCCTGCTCCACTCTCACCACCATCAGAAGATATCTTCAAAGCTATCAGCCCAAAGAAAAAAAGCACCGCACCACCACCGGGTGAGCTCGAACCTCCAACTTTTCGGTTAACAGCCGATCACGCTAGCCAATTGCGCCACGGAGACAGTCCTGCTCCACTCTGACCACCATCAGAACATATCTTCAAAGCTATCAACCCACAGAAAAAAAAAGCACCGCACAACCACCGGGTAGGCTCCAACCTCCGAATTTTCGGTTAACAGCCGATCGCGCTAGCCAATTGCGCCACGAAGACAGTCCTGCTCCACTCTCACCACCATAAGAACATATCTTCAAAGCTATCAGCCCAAAGAAAAAAAAGCGCCGCACCACCACTGGGTGGGCTCGAACCTCCGACCTTTTGGTTAACAGCCGATCGCGCTAGCCATTGCGCCACGGAGACAATCCTGCCCCACTCTCACCACCATCAGAACATATCTTCAAAGCTATCAGCCCAAAGAAAAAAAAGCGACGCACCACCACCGGGTGGGCTCGAACCTCCAACTTTCCGGTTAACAGGCGATCACGCAAGCCAATTGCGCCACGGAGACAGTCCTGCTCCACTCTCACCACCATCAGAACATATCTTCAAAGCTATCAGCCCACAGAAAAAAAGCGCCGCACCACCACTGGTTGGGCTCGAACCAACAACCTTTCGGTTAACAGCCGATCGCGCAAGCCAATTTTGCCATGGAGACAGTCCTGCTCCACTCTCACCACCATCAGAACATATCTTCAAAGCTATCAGCCCAAAGAAAAAAAAAGCGCCATACCACCACAGGGTGGGCTCGAACCTCCGACCTTTTGGTTAACAGCCGATCGCGCTAGCCAATTGCGCCATGGAGACAGTCCTGCTCCACTCTCACCACCATCAGAACATATCTTCAAAGCTATCAGCCCAAAGAAAAAAAAGCACCGCACCACCACCAGGTGGGCTCGAACCTCCAACTTTTCGGTTAACAGCCGATCACGCGAGCCAATTGCGCCACGGAGACAGTCCTGCTCCACTCTCACCACCATCAGAACATATCTTCAAAGCTATCAGCCCACAGAAAAAAAAGCGCCACACAATCACCGGGTAGGCTCGAACCTCCGACTTTTCGGTTAACAGCCGATCGCGATAGCCAATTGCGCCACGGAGACAGTCCTGCTCCACTCTCACCACCATAAGAACATATCTTCAAAGCTATCAGCCCAAAGAAAAAAAATCGCCGCACCACCACTGGGTGGGCTCGAACCTCCAATCTTTTGGTTAACAGCCGATCGCGCTAGCCAATTGCGCCACGGAGACAGTCCTGCTCCACTCTCACCACCATCAGAACATATTTTCAAAGCTATCAGCCCAAAGAAAAAAAAGCGCCGCACCACCACCGGGTGGGCTCGAACCTCAGACTTTCCGGTTAACAGCCGATCAAGCTAGCCAATTGCGCCACGGAGATAGTCCTGCTCCACTCTCACCACCATCAGAACATATCTTCAAATCTATCAGCCCACAGAAAAAAAAGCGCTGCACAACCACCGGGTAGGCTCGAACCTCCAACTTTTCGGTTAACAGCCGATCGCGCTAGCCAATTGCGCCACGGAGACAGACCTGCTCCACTCTCACCACCATAAGAACATATCATCAAGGCTATCAGCCCGAAGAAAAAAAAGCGCCACACCACCACTGGGTGGGCTCGAACCTCCGACCTTTTGGTTAACAGCCGATCGCGCTAGCCAATTGCGCCACGGAGACAGTCCTGCTCCACTCTCACCACCGTCAGAACATTTCTTCAGAGCTATCAGCCCAAAGAAAAAAAAAGCGCTGCACCACCACCGGGTGGGCTCGAACCTCCAACCTTACGGTTAACAGCCGATCGCGCTAGCCCATTGCGCCACGGAGACAGTCTTGCTCCACTCTCACCACCATCAGAACATATCTTCAAAGCTATCAGCGCAAAGAAAAAAGCAACACACCACTCCCGGGAGGGCTCGAAACTCCAACCTTTCGGTCAACAGCCGATCGCGCTAGCCCATTGCGCCACGGAGACAGTCTTGCTCCCTTCTCACCACCATCAGAACATAACTTCAAAGCTATCAGCCCAAAGAAAAAAAAGCACCGCACCACCACCATGTGGGCTCGAACCTCCAACCTTTTGGTTAACAGCTGATCGCGCTAGCCAATTGCACCACGGAGACAGTCGTGCTTCACTCTCACCACCATCAGAACATATCTTCAAAGCTATCAGTGCAAAGAAAAAAGCAAAACACCACTCCCGGGAGGGCTCGAACCTCCAACTTTTCGGTTAACAGCCGATCGCGCTGGCCAATTGCGCCACGGAGAAAGTCCTGCTCCACTCTCACCACCGTCAGACCATTTCTTCAGAGCTATCACCCCAAAGAAAAAAAAAGCGCCGCACCACCACCGGGTGGGCTCGAACCTCCAACCTTTCGGTTAACAGCCGATCGTGCTAGCCAATTGCCCCACGGTGACAGTCGTGCTCCACTCTCACCACCATCAGAACATATCTTCAAAGCTATCAGCCCATAGAAAAAAAAGCGCCACACCACCACCGGGTGGGCTCGAACCTCCAACTTTTCGGTTAACAGCCGATTGCGCTAGCCAATTGCGCCACGGGGACCGTCCTGCTCCACTCTCACCACCGTCAGACCATTTCTTCAGAGCTATCACCCCAAAGAAAAAAAAAGCGCCACACCACCGCCGGGTGGGCTCGAAACTCCAACCTTTCGGGTAACAGCCGATCGCGCTAGCCAATTGCCCCACGGAGACAGTCGTGCTCCACTCTCACCACCGTCAGAACATTTCTTCAGAGCTATCACCCCAAAGAAAAAAAAGCGCCGCACCACCACCGGTTGGGCTAGAACCTCCAACCTTTCGGTTAACAGCCGATCGCGCTAGCCAATTGCGCCACGAAGACAGTCCTGCTCCACTCTCACCACCATCAGAAGATATCTTCAAAGCTATTACCGCAAAGAAAAAAGCAACACACCACTCCCGGGAGGGCTCAAAACTCCAACCTTTCGGTTAACAGCCGATCGCGCTAGCCCATTGCGCCACGGAGACAGTCTTGCTCCACTCTCACCACCATCATAACATATCTTCAAAGCTATCATCGCAAAGTAAAAAGCAACACACCACTCCCGGGAGGGCTCGAAACTCCAACCTTTTGGTCAACAGCTGATCGCGCTAGCCCATTGCGCCACGGAGACAGTCTTGCTCATCTCTCACCACCATCAGATCATATCATCAAAGCTATCAGCCCAAAGAAAAAAAAGCACCGCACCACCACCGGGTGGGATCGAACCTCCAACTTTTCGCTTAACAGCCGATCGCGCTGGCCAATTGCGCCACGGAGACAGTCCTGCTCCACTCTCACCACAATTAGAACATATCTTCAAAGCTATCAGCCCAAAGAAAAAAAAAGCGCCGCACCACCACCGGGTGGGCTGGAACCTCCAACCTTTCGGTTAACAGCAGATCGCGCTAGCCAATTGCGCCACGGAGACAATCGTGCTCCACTCTCACCACCATCAGAACATATCTTCAAAGCTATCAGCGCAAAGAAAAAAAAGCGCCGCACCATCAGTGGGTGGGCTCGAACCTCCAACCTTTCGGTTAACAGCCGATCGCGCAAGCCAATTTTGCCATGGAGACAGTCCTGCTCCACTCTCACCACCATCACAACATATCTTCAAAGGTATCAGCCCAAAAAAAAGCGCCGCACCACCACTGGGTGGGCTCGAACCTCCGACTTTTCGGTTAACAGCCGATCGCGCTAGCCAATTTCGCCACGGAGAAAGTCCTGCTCCACTCTCACCACCATCAGAACATATCTTCAAAGCTATCAGCCCAAAGAAAAAAAACCACCGCACCACCACCGGGTGGGCTCGAACCTCCAACCTTTCGGTTAACAGCCAATCGCGCTAGCCAATTGCGCCACGGAGACAGTCCTGCTCCACTCTCACCACCATCAGAACATATCTTCAAAGCTATCAGCACAAAAAAAGAAGCGCCGCACCACCACCGGGTGGGCTCGAACCTCCAACCTTTCGGTTAACAGCCGATCGCGCTAGCCAACTGCGCCACGGAGACAGTCGTGCTCCACTCTCACCACCATCAGAACATATCTTCAAAGCTATCAAGGCAAAGAAAAAAGCAACACACCACTCCTGGGAGGGATCGAAACTCCAACCTTTCGGTTAACAGCCGATCGCGCTAGCCAATTGCGCCACGGAGACAGTCCTGCTCTACTCTCACCACCATCAGAACATATCTTCAAAGCTATCAGCCCAAAGAAAAAAAAGCGCCGCACCACTGCCGGGTGAGCTCGAAACTCCTACCTTTCGGTTAACAGCCGATCGCGCTAGCAAATTGCGCCACGGAGACAGTCCTGCTTCACTCTCACCACCATCAGAACATATCTTCAAAGCTATCAGCCCAAAGAAAAAAAAGCGTCATACCACCACCGGGTGGGCTCAAACCTCCGACCTTTTGGTTAACACCGATCGCGCTCGCCAATTGCGCAATGGAGACAGTCCTGCTCCACTCTCACCACCATCAGAAGATATCTTCAAAGCTGTCAGCCCAAAGAAAAAAAGCACCGCACCACCACCGGGTGGGCTCAAACCTACAACTTTTCGGTTAACAGCCGATCACGCTAGCCAATTGCGCCACGGAGACAGTCCTGCTCCACTCTCACCACCATCAGTACATATCTTCAAAGCTATCAACCCACAAAAAAAAAGCGCCGCACAACCACCAGGTAGGCTCCAACCTCCGAATTTTCGGTTAACAGCCGATCGCGCTAGCAAATTGCGCCACGGAGACAGTCCTGCTTCACTCTCACCACCATCAGAACATATCTTCAAAGCTATCAGCCCAAAGAAAAAACAGCGCCATACCACCACCGGGTCGGCTTGAACCTCCGACCTTTTGGTTAACACCGATCGCGCTCGCCAATTGCGCCATAGAGACAGTCCTGCTCCACTCTCACCACCATCAGAAGATATCTTCAAAGCTATCAGCCCAAAGAAAAAAAGAACCGCACCACCACCGGGCGAGCTCGAACCTCCAACTTTTCGGTTAACAGCCGATCACGCTAGCCAATTGCGCCACGGAGACAGTCCTGCTCCACTCTGACCACCATCAGAACATATCTTCAAAGCTATCAACCCACAGAAAAAAAAAGCACCGCACAACCACCGGGTAGGCTCCAACCTCCGAATTTTCGGTTAACAGCCGATCGCGCTAGCCAATTGCGCCACGAAGACAGTCCTGCTCCACTATCACCACCATCAGAACATATCTTCAAAGCTATCAGCCCAAAGAAAAAAAAGCGACGCACCACCACCGGGTGGGCTCGAACCTCCAACTTTCCGGTTAACAGCCGATCACGCAAGCCAATTGCGCCACGGAGACAGTCCTGCTCCACTCTCACCACCATCAGAACATATCTTCAAAGCTATCAGCCCACAGAAAAAAAAGCGCCGCACAACCACCGGGTAGGCTCGAACCTCCAACTTTTCGGTTAACAGCCGATCGCGCTAGCCAATTGGGCCACGGAGACAGTCCTGCTCCACTCTCACCACCATAAGAACATATCTTCAAAGCTATCAGCCCGAAGAAAAAAGCAACACACCACTCCCGGGAGGGCTCGAAACTCCAACCTTTCGGTCAACAGCCGATCGCGCTAGCCCATTGCGCCACGGAGACAGTCTTGCTCATCTCTCACCACCATCAGATCATATCGTCAAAGCTATCAGCCCAAAGAAAAAAAAGCACCGCACCACCACCGGGTGGGCTCGAACCTCCAACTTTTCGGTTAACAGCCGATCGCGCTAGCCAATTGCGCCATGGAGACAGTCTTGCTCCGCTCTCACCACCATCAGAACATATCTTCAAAGCTATCATCGCAAAAAAAAGCAACACACCACTCCCGGGAGGGCTCGAAACTCCAACCTTTCGGTCAACAGCCGATCGCGCTAGCCCATTGCGCCACGGAGACAGTCTTGCTCATCTCTTACCACCATCGGATCATATCATCAAAGCTATGAGCCCAAAGAAAAAAAAGCACCGCACCACCACCGGGTGGGCTCGAACCTCCAACTTTTCGGTTAACAGCTGATCGCGCTGGCTATTGCGCCACGGAGACAGTCCTGCTCCACTCTCACCACAATTAGAACATATCTTCAAAGCTATCAGCCCAAAGAAAAAAAGTGCCGCACCACCACTGGGTGGGCTCGAACCTCCGACTTTTCGGTTAACAGCCGATCGCGCTAGCCAATTTCGCCACGGAGACAGTCCTGCTCCACTCTCACCACCATCAGAACATATCTTCAAAGCTATCAGCCCAAAGAAAAAAACCACCGCACCACCACCGGGTGGGCTCGAACCTCCAACCTTTCGGTTAACAGCCAATCGCGCTAGCCAATTGCGCCACGGAGACAGTCCTGCTCCACTCTCACCACCATCAGAACATATCTTCAAAGCTATCAGCACAAAGAAAAGAAGCGCCGCACCACCCCCGGGTGGGCTCGAACCTCCAACCTTTCGGTTAACAGCCGATCGCGCTAGCCAACTGCGCCACGGAGACAGTCGTGCTCCACTCTCACCACCATCAGAACATATCTTCAAAGCTATCAGGGCAAAGAAAAAAGCAACACACCACTCCTGGGAGGGATCGAAACTCCAACCTTTCGGTTAACAGCCGATCGCGCTAGCCAATTGCGCCACGGAGACAGTCCTGCTCTACTCTCACCACCATCAGAACATATCTTCAAAGCTATCAGCCCAAAGAAAAAAAAGCGCCGCACCACTGCCGGGTGGGCTCGAAACTCCTACCTTTCGGTTAACAGCCGATCGCGCCAGCAAATTGCGCCACGGAGACAGTCCTGCTTCACTCTCACCACCATCAGAACATATCTTCAAAGCTATCAGCCCAAAGAAAAAAAAGCGCCATACTACCACCGGGTGGGCTCGAACCTCCGACCTTTTGGTTAACACCGATCGCGCTCGCCAATTGCGCAATGGAGACAGTCCTGCTCCACTCTCACCACCATCAGAAGATATCTTCAAAGCTGTCAGCCCAAAGAAAAAAAGCACCGCACCACCACCGGGTGGGCTCAAACCTACAACTTTTCGGTTAACAGCCGATCACGCTAGCCAATTGCGCCACGGAGACAGTCCTGCTCCACTCTCACCACCATCATAACATATCTTCAAAGCTATCATCGCAAAGTAAAAAGCAACACACCACTCCCGGGAGGGCTCGAAACTCCAACCTTTTGGTCAACAGCTGATCGCGCTAGCCCATTGCGCCACGGAGACAGTCTTGCTCATCTCTCACCACCATCAGATCATATCATCAAAGCTATCAGCCCAAAGAAAAAAAAGCACCGCACCACCACCGGGTGGGATCGAACCTCCAACTTTTCGCTTAACAGCCGATCGCGCTGGCCAATTGCGCCACGGAGACAGTCCTGCTCCACTCTCACCACAATTAGAACATATCTTCAAAGCTATCAGCCCAAAGAAAAAAAAAAGCGCCGCACCACCACCGGGTGGGCTGGAACCTCCAACCTTTCGGTTAACAGCAGATCGCGCTAGCCAATTGCGCCACGGAAACAATCGTGCTCCACTCTCACCACCAACAGAACATATCTTCAAAGCTATCAGCGCAAAGAAAAAAAAGCGCCGCCCATCAGTGGGTGGGCTCGAACCTCCAACCTTTCGGTTAACAGCCGATCGCGCAAGCCAATTTTGCCATGGAGACAGTCCTGCTCCACTCTCACCACCATCACAACATATCTTCAAAGGTATCAGCCCAAAAAAAAGCGCCGCACCACCACTGGGTGGGCTCGAACCTCCGACTTTTCGGTTAACAGCCGATCGCGCTAGCCAATTTCGCCACGGAGACAGTCCTGCTCCACTCTCACCACCATCAGAACATATCTTCAAAGCTATCAGCCCAAAGAAAAAAAACCACCGCACCACCACCGGGTGGGCTCGAACCTCCAACCTTTCGGTTAACAGCCAATCGCGCTAGCCAATTGCGCCACGGAGACAGTCCTGCTCCACTCTCACCACCATCAGAACATATCTTCAAAGCTATCAGCACAAAGAAAAGAAGCGCCGCACCACCACCGGGTGGGCTCGAACCTCCAACCTTTCGGTTAACAGCCGATCGCGCTAGCCAACTGCGCCACGGAGACAGACGTGCTCCACTCTCACCACCATCAGAACATATCTTCAAAGCTATCAGGGCAAAGAAAAAAGCAACACACCACTCCTGGGAGGGATCGAAACTCCAACCTTTCGGTTAACAGCCGATCGCGCTAGCCAATTGCGCCACGGAGACAGTCCTGCTCTACTCTCACCACCATCAGAACATATCTTCAAAGCTATCAGCCCAAAGAAAAAAAAGCGCCGCACCACTGCCGGGTGGGCTCGAAACTCCTACCTTTCGGTTAACAGCCGATCGCGCTAGCAAATTGCGCCACGGAGACAGTCCTGCTTCACTCTCACCACCATCAGAACATATCTTCAAAGCTATCAGCCCAAAGAAAAAAAAGCGCCATACCACCACCGGGTGGGCTGGAACCTCCGACCTTTTAGTTAACACCGATAGCGCTCGCCAATTGCGCAATGGAGACAGTCCTGCTCCACTCTCACCACCATCAGAAGATATCTTCAAAGCTGTCAGCCCAAAGAAAAAAAGCACCGCACCACCACCGGGTGGGCTCGAACCTACAACTTTTCGGTTAACAGCCGATCACGCTAGCCAATTGCGCCACGGAGACAGTCCTGCTCCACTCTCACCACCATCAGTACATATCTTCAAAGCTATCAACCCACAGAAAAAAAAGCGCCGCACAACCACCAGGTAGGCTCCAACCTCCGAATTTTCGGTTAACAGCCGATCGCGCTAGCAAATTGCGCCACGGAGACAGTCCTGCTTCACTCTCACCACCATCAGAACATATCTTCAAAGCTATCAGCCCAAAGAAAAAACAGCGCCATACCACCACCGGGTCGGCTTGAACCTCCGACCTTTTGGTTAACACCGATCGCGCTCGCCAATTGCGCCATAGAGACAGTCCTGCTCCACTCTCACCACCATCAGAAGATATCTTCAAAGCTATCAGCCCAAAGAAAAAAAGCACCGCACCACCACCGGGCGAGCTCGAACCTCCAACTTTTCGGTTAACAGCCGATCACGCTAGCCAATTGCGCCACGGAGACAGTCCTGCTCCACTCTGACCACCATCAGAACATATCTTCAAAGCTATCAACCCACAGAAAAAAAAGCACCGCACAACCACCGGGTAGGCTCCAACCTCCGAATTTTCGGTTAACAGCCGATCGCGCTAGCCAATTGCGCCACGAAGACAGTCCTGCTCCACTCTCACCACCATAAGAACATATCTTCAAAGCTATCAGCCCAAAGAAAAAAAAGCGCCGCACCACCACTGGGTGGGCTCGAACCTCCGACCTTTTGGTTAACAGCCGATCGCGCTAGCCATTGCGCCACGGAGACAATCCTGCTCCACTCTCACCACCATCAGAACATATCTTCAAAGCTATCAGCCCAAAGAAAAAAAAGCGACGCACCACCACCGGGTGGGCTCGAACCTCCAACTTTCCGGTTAACAGCCGATCACGCAAGCCAATTGCGCCACGGAGACAGTCCTGCTCCACTCTCACCACCATCAGAACATATCTTCAAAGCTATCAGCCCACAGAAAAAAAAGCGCCGCACAACCACCGGGTAGGCTCGAACCTCCAACTTTTCGGTTAACAGCCGATCGCGCTAGCCAATTGCGCCGCGGAGACAGTCCTGCTCCACTCTAACCACCATAAGAACATATCTTCAAAGCTATCAGCCCGAAGAAAAAAGCAACACACCACTCCCGGGAGGGCTCGAAACTCCAACCTTTCGGTCAACAGCCGATCGCGCTAGCCCATTGCGCCACGGAGACAGTCTTGCTCATCTCTCACCACCATCAGATCATATCGTCAAAGCTATCAGCCCAAAGAAAAAAAAGCACCGCACCACCACCGGGTGGGCTCGAACCTCCAACTTTTCGGTTAACAGCCGATCGCGCTAGCCAATTGCGCCATGGAGACAGTCTTGCTCCGCTCTCACCACCATCAGAACATATCTTCAAAGCTATCATCGCAAAAAAAAAGCAACACACCACTCCCGGGAGGGCTCGAAACTCCAACCTTTCGGTCAACAGCCGATCGCGCTAGCCCATTGCGCCACGGAGACAGTCTTGCTCATCTCTTACCACCATCGGATCATATCATCAAAGCTATCAGCCCAAAGAAAAAAAAGCACCGCACCACCACCGGGTGGGCTCGAACCTCCAACTTTTCGGTTAACAGCCGATCGCGCTGGCTATTGCGCCACGGAGACAGTCCTGCTCCACTCTCACCACAATTAGAACATATCTTCAAAGCTATCAGCCCAAAGAAAAAAAGTGCCGCACCACCACTGGGTGGGCTCGAACCTCCGACTTTTCGGTTAACAGCCGATCGCGCTAGCCAATTTCGCCACGGAGACAGTCCTGCTCCACTCTCACCACCATCAGAACATATCTTCAAAGCTATCAGCCCAAAGAAAAAAAACCACCGCACCACCACCGGGTGGGCTCGAACCTCCAACCTTTCGGTTAACAGCCAATCGCGCTAGCCAATTGCGCCACGGAGACAGTCCTGCTCCACTCTCACCACCATCAGAACATATCTTCAAAGCTATCAGCACAAAGAAAAGAAGCGCCGCACCACCCCCGGGTGGGCTCGAACCTCCAACCTTTCGGTTAACAGCCGATCGCGCTAGCCAACTGCGCCACGGAGACAGTCGTGCTCCACTCTCACCACCATCAGAACATATCTTCAAAGCTATCAGGGCAAAGAAAAAAGCAACACACCACTCCTGGGAGGGATCGAAACTCCAACCTTTCGGTTAACAGCCGATCGCGCTAGCCAATTGCGCCACGGAGACAGTCCTGCTCTACTCTCACCACCATCAGAACATATCTTCAAAGCTATCAGCCCAAAGAAAAAAAAGCGCCGCACCACTGCCGGGTGGGCTCGAAACTCCTACCTTTCGGTTAACAGCCGATCGCGCCATCAAATTGCGCCACGGAGACAGTCCTGCTTCACTCTCACCACCATCAGAACATATCTTCAAAGCTATCAGCCCAAAGAAAAAAAAGCGCCATACCACCACCGGGTGGGCTCGAACCTCCGACCTTTTGGTTAACACCGATCGCGCTCGCCAATTGCGCAATGGAGACAGTCCTGCTCCACTCTCACCACCATCAGAAGATATCTTCAAAGCTGTCAGCCCAAAGAAAAAAAGCACCGCACCACCACCGGGTGGGCTCGAACCTACAACTTTTCGGTTAACAGCCGATCACGCTAGCCAATTGTGCCACGGAGACAGTCCTGCTCCACTCTCACCACCATCAGAACATATCTTCAAAGCTATCAGCCAAAAGAAAAAACAGCGCCATACCACCACCGGGTCGGCTTGAACCTCCGACCTTTTGGTTAACACCGATCGCGCTCGCCAATTGCGCCATAGAGACAGTCCTGCTCCACTCTCACCACCATCAGAAGATATCTTCAAAGCTATCAGCCCAAAGAAAAAAAGCACCGCACCACCACCGGGCGAGCTCGAACCTCCAACTTTTCGGTTAACAGCCGATCACGCTAGCCAATTGCGCCACGGAGACAGTCCTGCTCCACTCTGACCACCATCAGAACATATCTTCAAAGCTATCAACCCACAGAAAAAAAAAAGCACCGCACAACCACCGGGTAGGCTCCAACCTCCGAATTTTCGGTTAACAGCCGATCGCGCTAGCCAATTGCGCCACGGAGACAGTCCTGCTGCACTCTCACCACCATAAGAACATATCTTCAAAGCTATCAGCCCAGAGAAAAAAAAGCGCCGCACCACCACTGGGTGGGCTCGAACCTCCGACCTTTTGGTTAACAGCCGATCGCGCTAGCCAATTGCGCCGCGGAGACAGTCCTGCTCCACTCTCACCACCATAAGAACATATCTTCAAAGCTATCAGCCCGAAGAAAAAAGCAACACACCACTCCCGGGAGGGCTCGAAACTCCAACCTTTCGGTCAACAGCCGATCGCGCTAGCCCATTGCGCCACGGAGACAGTCTTGCTCATCTCTCACCACCATCAGATCATATCGTCAAAGCTATCAGCCCAAAGAAAAAAAAGCACCGCACCACCACCGGGTGGGCTCGAACCTCCAACTTTTCGGTTAACAGCCGATCGCGCTAGCCAATTGCGCCATGGAGACAGTCTTGCTCCGCTCTCACCACCATCAGAACATATCTTCAAAGCTATCATCGCAAAAAAAAGCAACACACCACTCCCGGGAGGGCTCGAAACTCCAACCTTTCGGTCAACAGCCGATCGCGCTAGCCCATTGCGCCACGGAGACAGTCTTGCTCATCTCTTACCACCATCGGATCATATCATCAAAGCTATCAGCCCAAAGAAAAAAAAGCACCGCACCACCACCGGGTGGGCTCGAACCTCCAACTTTTCGGTTAACAGCCGATCGCGCTGGCTATTGCGCCACGGAGACAGTCCTGCTCCACTCTCACCACAATTAGAACATATCTTCAAAGCTATCAGCCCAAAGAAAAAAAGTGCCGCACCACCACTGGGTGGGCTCGAACCTCCGACTTTTCGGTTAACAGCCGATCGCGCTAGCCAATTTCGCCACGGAGACAGTCCTGCTCCACTCTCACCACCATCAGAACATATCTTCAAAGCTATCAGCCCAAAGAAAAAAACCACCGCACCACCACCGGGTGGGCTCGAACCTCCAACCTTTCGGTTAACAGCCAATCGCGCTAGCCAATTGCGCCACGGAGACAGTCCTGCTCCACTCTCACCACCATCAGAACATATCTTCAAAGCTATCAGCACAAAGAAAAGAAGCGCCGCACCACCCCCGGGTGGGCTCGAACCTCCAACCTTTCGGTTAACAGCCGATCGCGCTAGCCAACTGCGCCACGGAGACAGTCGTGCTCCACTCTCACCACCATCAGAACATATCTTCAAAGCTATCAGGGCAAAGAAAAAAGCAACACACCACTCCTGGGAGGGATCGAAACTCCAACCTTTCGGTTAACAGCCGATCGCGCTAGCCAATTGCGCCACGGAGACAGTCCTGCTCTACTCTCACCACCATCAGAACATATCTTCAAAGCTATCAGCCCAAAGAAAAAAAAGCGCCGCACCACTGCCGGGTGGGCTCGAAACTCCTACCTTTCGGTTAACAGCCGATCGCGCCAGCAAATTGCGCCACGGAGACAGTCCTGCTTCACTCTCACCACCATCAGAACATATCTTCAAAGCTATCAGCCCAAAGAAAAAAAAGCGCCATACCACCACCGGGTGGGCTCGAACCTCCGACCTTTTGGTTAACACCGATCGCGCTCGCCAATTGCGCAATGGAGACAGTCCTGCTCCACTCTCACCACCATCAGAAGATATCTTCAAAGCTGTCAGCCCAAAGAAAAAAAGCACCGCACCACCACCGGGTGGGCTCGAACCTACAACTTTTCGGTTAACAGCCGATCACGCTAGCCAATTGCGCCACGGAGACAGTCCTGCTCCACTCTCACCACCATCAGTACATATCTTCAAAGCTATCAACCCACAGAAAAAAAAGCGCCGCACAACCACCAGGTAGGCTCCAACCTCCGAATTTTCGGTTAACAGCCGATCGCGCTAGCAAATTGCGCCACGGAGACAGTCCTGCTTCACTCTCACCACCATCAGAACATATCTTCAAAGCTATCAGCCAAAAGAAAAAACAGCGCCATACCACCACCGGGTCGGCTTGAACCTCCGACCTTTTGGTTAACACCGATCGCGCTCGCCAATTGCGCCATAGAGACAGTCCTGCTCCACTCTCACCACCATCAGAAGATATCTTCAAAGCTATCAGCCCAAAGAAAAAAAGCACCGCACCACCACCGGGCGAGCTCGAACCTCCAACTTTTCGGTTAACAGCCGATCACGCTAGCCAATTGCGCCACGGAGACAGTCCTGCTCCACTCTGACCACCATCAGAACATATCTTCAAAGCTATCAACCCACAGAAAAAAAAAGCACCGCACAACCACCGGGTAGGCTCCAACCTCCGAATTTTCGGTTAACAGCCGATCGCGCTAGCCAATTGCGCCACGAAGACAGTCCTGCTCCACTCTCACCACCATAAGAACATATCTTCAAAGCTATCAGCCCAAAGAAAAAAAAGCGCCGCACCACCACTGGGTGGGCTCGAACCTCCGACCTTTTGGTTAACAGCCGATCGCGCTAGCCATTGCGCCACGGAGACAATCCTGCTCCACTCTCACCACCATCAGAACATATCTTCAAAGCTATCAGCCCAAAGAAAAAAAAGCGACGCACCACCACCGGGTGGGCTCGAACCTCCAACTTTCCGGTTAACAGCCGATCACGCAAGCCAATTGCGCCACGGAGACAGTCCTGCTCCACTCTCACCACCATCAGAACATATCTTCAAAGCTATCAGCCCACAGAAAAAAAAGCGCCGCACAACCACCGGGTAGGCTCGAACCTCCAACTTTTCGGTTAACAGCCGATCGCGCTAGCCAATTGCGCCGCGGAGACAGTCCTGCTCCACTCTCACCACCATAAGAACATATCTTCAAAGCTATCAGCCCGAAGAAAAAAGCAACACACCACTCCCGGGAGGGCTCGAAACTCCAACCTTTCGGTCAACAGCCGATCGCGCTAGCCCATTGCGCCACGGAGACAGTCTTGCTCATCTCTCACCACCATCAGATCATATCGTCAAAGCTATCAGCCCAAAGAAAAAAAAGCACCGCACCACCACCGGGTGGGCTCGAACCTCCAACTTTTCGGTTAACAGCCGATCGCGCTAGCCAATTGCGCCATGGAGACAGTCTTGCTCCGCTCTCACCACCATCAGAACATATCTTCAAAGCTATCATCGCAAAAAAAAAGCAACACACCACTCCCGGGAGGGCTCGAAACTCCAACCTTTCGGTCAACAGCCGATCGCGCTAGCCCATTGCGCCACGGAGACAGTCTTGCTAATCTCTCACCACCATCGCATCTTATCATCAAAGCTATCAGCCCAAAGAAAGAAAAGCACCGCACCACCACCGGGTGGGCTCGAACCTCCAACTTTTCGGTTAACAGCCGATCGCGCTGGCTATTGCGCCACGGAGACAGTCCTGCTCCACTCTCACCACAATTAGAACATATCTTCAAAGCTATCAGCCCAAAGAAAAAAAGTGCCGCACCACCACCGGGTGGGCTCGAACCTCCAACCTTTCGGTTAACAGCAGATCGCGCTAGCCAATTGCGCCACGGAGACAGTCCTGCTCCACTCTCACCACCATCAGAACATATCTTCAAAGCTATCAGCCCACAGAAAAAAAAGCGCCGCACAACCACCGGGTAGGCTCGAACCTCCAACTTTTCGGTTAACAGCCGATCGCGCTAGCCAATTGCGCCACGGAGACAGTCCTGCTCCACTCTCACCACCATAAGAACATATCTTCAAAGCTATCAGCCCGAAGAAAAAAGCAACACACCACTCCCGGGAGGGCTCGAAACTCCAACCTTTCGATCAACAGCCGATCGCGCTAGCCCATTGCGCCACGGAGACAGTCTTGCTCATCTCCCACCACCATCAGATCATATCGTCAAAGCTATCAGCCCAAAGAAAAAAGAGCACCGCACCACCACCGGGTGGGCTCGAACCTCCAACTTTTCGGTTAACAGCCGATCGCGCTAGCCAATTGCGCCATGGAGACAGTCTTGCTCCGCTCTCACCACCATCAGAACATATCTTCAAAGCTATCATCGCAAAAAAAAAGCAACACACCACTCCCGGGAGGGCTCGAAACTCCAACCTTTCGGTCAACAGCCGATCGCGCTAGCCCATTGCGCCACGGAGACAGTCTTGCTCATCTCTCACCACCATCGGATCATATCATCAAAGCTATCAGCCCAAAGAAAAAAAAGCACCGCACCACCACCGGGTGGGCTCGAACCTCCAACTTTTCGGTTAACAGCCGATCGCGCTGGCTATTGCGCCACGGAGACCGTCCTGCTCCACTCTCACCACAATTAGAACATATCTTCAAAGCTATCAGCCCAAAGAAAAAAAGTGCCGCACCACCACCGGGTGGGCTCGAACCTCCAACCTTTCGGTTAACAGCAGATCGCGCTAGCCAATTGCGCCACGGAGACAATCGTGCTCCACTCTCACCACCATCAGAACATAACTTTAAAGCTATCAGCGCAAAGAAAAAAAAGCGCCGTACCACCACCGGGTGGGCTCGAACCTCTAACCTTTCGGTTAACAGCCGATCGCGCAAGCCAATTTCGCCATAGAGACAGTCCTGCTCCACTCTCACCACCATCAGAACATATCTTCAAAGGTATCAGCCCAAAGAAAAAAAAGCGCCGCACCACCACTGGGTGGGCTCGAACCTCCGACTTTTCGGTTAACAGCCGATCGCGCTAGCCAATTGCGCCACGGAGACAGTCCTGCTCCACTCTCACCTCCATCAGAACATATCTTCAAAGCTATCAGCCCAAAGAAAAAAAACCACCGCACCACCACCGAGTGGGCTCGAACCTCCAACCTTTCGGTTAACAGCCAATCGCGCTAGCCAATTGCGCCACGGAGACAGTCCTGCTCCACTCTCACCACCATCAGAACATATCTTCAAAGCTATCAGCACAAAGAAAAAAAACGCCGCACCACCACCGGGTGGGCTCGAATCTCCAACCTTTCGGTTAACAGCCGATCGCGCTAGCCAACTGCTCCACGGAGACAGTCGTGCTCCACTCTCACCACCATCAGAACATATCTTCAAAGCTATCAGCAAAAGAAAAAAAGCGCCGCACCACCGCCGGGTGGGCTCGAAACTCCAACCTTTCGATTAACAGCCGATCGCGCTAGCCAATTGCGCCACGGAGACAGTCCTGCTTCACTCTCAACACCATCAGAACATATCTTCAAAGCTATCAGCCCAAAGAAAAAAAAGCGTCATACCACCACCGGGTGGGCTCCAACCTCCAACCTTTCGGTTAACAGCCAATCGCGCAAGCCAATTGCGCCACGGAGACAGTCCTGCTCCACTCTCACCACCGTCAGAACATATCTTCAAAGCTATCAGCCCAAAGAAAAAAAAGCGCCGCGCCACTACCGGGTGGGCTCGAACCTCCAAACTTTCGGTTAACAGCCGATCGCGCTAGCCAACTGCGCCACGGAGACAGTCCTGCTCCACTCTAACCACCATCAGAACATATCTTCAAAGCTATCAGCGCAAAGAAAAAATCAACACACCACTCCCGGGAGGGCTCGAAACTCCAACGTTTCGGTTAACAGCCGATCGCGCTAGCCCATTACGCCACGGAGACAGTCCTGCTTCACTCTCACCACCATAAGAACATATCTTCAAAGCTATCAGTCCAAAGAAAAAAAAGCACCGCACCACCACCGGGTGGGCTAGAACCTCCAACTTTTCGGTTAACAGCCGATCGCGCTGGCTATTGCGCCACGGAGACAGTCCTGCTCCACTCTCACCACAATTAGAACATATCTTCAAAGCTATCAGCCCAAAGAAAAAAAGTGCCGCACCACCACCGGGTGGGCTCGAACCTCCAACCTTTCGGTTAACAGCAGATCGCGCTAGCCAATTGCGCCACGGAGACAATCGTGCTCCACTCTCACCACCATCAGAACATAACTTTAAAGCTATCAGCGCAAAGAAAAAAAAGCCCCGTACCACCACCGGGTGGGCTCGAACCTCTAACCTTTCGGTTAACAGCCGATCGCGCAAGCCAATTTCGCCATAGAGACAGTCCTGCTCCACTCTCACCACCATCAGAACATATCTTCAAAGGTATCAGCCCAAAGAAAAAAAAGCGCTGCACCACCACTGGGTGGGCTCGAACCTCCGATTTTTCGGTTAACAGCCGATCGCGCTAGCCAACTGCGCCATGGAGACAGTCGTGCTCCACTCTCACCACCATCAGAACATATCTTCAAAGCTATCAGGGCAAAGAAAAAAGCAACACACCACTCCTGGGAGGGATCGAAACTCCAACCTTTCGGTTAACAGCCGATCGCGCTAGCCAATTGCGCCACGGAGACAGTCCTGCTCTACTCTCACCCCCATCAGAACATATCTTCAAAGCTATCAGCCCAAAGAAAAAAAAGCGCCGCACCACTGCCGGGTGGGCTCGAAACTCCTACCTTTCGGTTAACAGCCGATCGCGCTAGCAAATTGCGCCACGGAGACAGTCCTGCTTCACTCTCACCACCATCAGAACATATCTTCAAAGCTATCAGCCCAAAGAAAAAAAAGCGCCATACCACCAACGGGTGGGCTCGAACCTCCGACCTTTTGGTTAACACCGATCGCGCTCGCCAATTGCGCAATGGAGACAGTCCTGCTCCACTCTCACCACCATCAGAAGATATCTTCAAAGCTGTCAGCCCAAAGAAAAAAAGCACCGCACCACCACCGGGTGGGCTCGAACCTACAACTTTTCGGTTAACAGCCGATCACGCTAGCCAATTGCGCCACGGAGACAGTCCTGCTCCACTCTCACCACCATCAGTACATATCTTCAAAGCTATCAACCCACAGAAAAAAAAGCGCCGCACAACCACCAGGTAGGCTCCAACCTCCGAATTTTCGGTTAACAGCCGATCGCGCTAGCAAATTGCGTCACGGAGACAGTCCTGCTTCACTCTCACCACCATCAGAACATATCTTCAAAGCTATCAGCCCAAAGAAAAAACAGCGCCATACCACCACCGGGTCGGCTTGAACCTCCGACCTTTTGGTTAACACCGATCGCGCTCGCCAATTGCGCCATAGAGACAGTCCTGCTCCACTCTCACCACCATCAGAAGATATCTTCAAAGCTATCAGCCCAAAGAAAAAAAGCACCGCACCACCACCGGGTGAGCTCGAACCTCCAACTTTTCGGTTAACAGCCGATCACGCTAGCCAATTGCGCCACGGAGACAGTCCTGCTCCACTCTGACCACCATCAGAACATATCTTCAAAGCTATCAACCCACAGAAAAAAAAAGCACCGCACAACCACCGGGTAGGCTCCAACCTCCGAATTTTCGGTTAACAGCCGATCGCGCTAGCCAATTGCGCCACGAAGACAGTCCTGCTCCACTCTCACCACCATAAGAACATATCTTCAAAGCTATCAGCCCAAAGAAAAAAAAGCGCCGCACCACCACTGGGTGGGCTCGAACCTCCGACCTTTTGGTTAACAGCCGATCGCGCTAGCCATTGCGCCACGGAGACAATCCTGCTCCACTCTCACCACCATCAGAACATATCTTCAAAGCTATCAGCCCAAAGAAAAAAAAGCGACGCACCACCACCGGGTGGGCTCGAACCTCCAACTTTCCGGTTAACAGCCGATCACGCAAGCCAATTGCGCCACGGAGACAGTCCTGCTCCACTCTCACCACCATCAGAACATATCTTCAAAGCTATCAGCCCACAGAAAAAAAAGCGCCGCACAACCACCGGGTAGGCTCGAACCTCCAACTTTTCGGTTAACAGCCGATCGCGCTAGCCAATTGCGCCACGGAGACAGTCCTGCTCCACTCTCACCACCATAAGAACATATCTTCAAAGCTATCAGCCCGAAGAAAAAAGCAACACACCACTCCCGGGAGGGCTCGAAACTCCAACCTTTCGGTCAACAGCCGATCGCGCTAGCCCATTGCGCCACGGAGACAGTCTTGCTCATCTCTCACCACCATCAGATCATATCGTCAAAGCTATCAGCCCAAAGAAAAAAAAGCACCGCACCACCACCGGGTGGGCTCGAACCTCCAACTTTTCGGTTAACAGCCGATCGCGCTAGCCAATTGCGCCATGGAGACAGTCTTGCTCCGCTCTCACCACCATCAGAACATATCTTCAAAGCTATCATCGCAAAAAAAAAGCAACACACCACTCCCGGGAGGGCTCGAAACTCCAACCTTTCGGTCAACAGCCGATCGCGCTAGCCCATTGCGCCACGGAGACAGTCTTGCTCATCTCTCACCACCATCGGATCATATCATCAAAGCTATCAGCCCAAAGAAAAAAAAGCACCGCACCACCACCGGGTGGGCTCGAACCTCCAACTTTTCGGTTAACAGCCGATCGCGCTGGCTATTGCGCCACGGAGACCGTCCTGCTCCACTCTCACCACAATTAGAACATATCTTCAAAGCTATCAGCCCAAAGAAAAAAAGTGCCGCACCACTACCGGGTGGGCTCGAACCTCCAACCTTTCGGTTAACAGCAGATCGCGCTAGCCAATTGCGCCACGGAGACAATCGTGCTCCACTCTCACCACCATCAGAACATAACTTTAAAGCTATCAGCGCAAAGAAAAAAAAGCGCCGTACCACCACCGGGTGGGCTCGAACCTCTAACCTTTCGGTTAACAGCCGATCGCGCAAGCCAATTTCGCCATAGAGACAGTCCTGCTCCACTCTCACCACCATCAGAACATATCTTCAAAGGTATCAGCCCAAAGAAAAAAAAGCGCCGCACCACCACTGGGTGGGCTCGAACCTCCGACTTTTCGGTTAACAGCCGATCGCGCTAGCCAATTGCGCCACGGAGACAGTCCTGCTTCACTCTCAACACCATCAGAACATATCTTCAAAGCTATCAGCCCAAAGAAAAAAAAGCGTCATACCACCACCGGGTGGGCTCCAACCTCCAACCTTTCGGTTAACAGCCAATCGCGCAAGCCAATTGCGCCACGGAGACAGTCCTGCTCCACTCTCACCACCGTCAGAACATATCTTCAAAGCTATCAGCCCAAAGAAAAAAAAGCGCCGCGCCACTACCGGGTGGGCTCGAACCTCCAAACTTTCGGTTAACAGCCGATCGCGCTAGCCAACTGCGCCACGGAGACAGTCCTGCTCCACTCTAACCACCATCAGAACATATCTTCAAAGCTATCAGCGCAAAGAAAAAATCAACACACCACTCCCGGGAGGGCTCGAAACTCCAACGTTTCGGTTAACAGCCGATCGCGCTAGCCCATTACGCCACGGAGACAGTCCTGCTTCACTCTCACCACCATAAGAACATATCTTCAAAGCTATCAGTCCAAAGAAAAAAAAGCACCGCACCACCACCGGGTGGGCTAGAACCTCCAACTTTTCGGTTAACAGCCGATCGCGCTGGCTATTGCGCCACGGAGACAGTCCTGCTCCACTCTCACCACAATTAGAACATATCTTCAAAGCTATCAGCCCAAAGAAAAAAAGTGCCGCACCACCACCGGGTGGGCTCGAACCTCCAACCTTTCGGTTAACAGCAGATCGCGCTAGCCAATTGCGCCACGGAGACAATCGTGCTCCACTCTCACCACCATCAGAACATAACTTTAAAGCTATCAGCGCAAAGAAAAAAAAGCCCCGTACCACCACCGGGTGGGCTCGAACCTCTAACCTTTCGGTTAACAGCCGATCGCGCAAGCCAATTTCGCCATAGAGACAGTCCTGCTCCACTCTCACCACCATCAGAACATATCTTCAAAGGTATCAGCCCAAAGAAAAAAAAGCGCCGCACCACCACTGGGTGGGCTCGAACCTCCGACTTTTCGGTTAACAGCCGATCGCGCTAGCCAACTGCGCCATGGAGACAGTCGTGCTCCACTCTCACCACCATCAGAACATATCTTCAAAGCTATCAGGGCAAAGAAAAAAGCAACACACCACTCCTGGGAGGGATCGAAACTCCAACCTTTCGGTTAACAGCCGATCGCGCTAGCCAATTGCGCCACGGAGACAGTCCTGCTCTACTCTCACCACCATCAGAACATATCTTCAAAGCTATCAGCCCAAAGAAAAAAAAGCGCCGCACCACTGCCGGGTGGGCTCGAAACTCCTACCTTTCGGTTAACAGCCGATCGCGCTAGCAAATTGCGCCACGGAGACAGTCCTGCTTCACTCTCACCACCATCAGAACATATCTTCAAAGCTATCAGCCCAAAGAAAAAAAAGCGCCATACCACCAACGGGTGGGCTCGAACCTCCGACCTTTTGGTTAACACCGATCGCGCTCGCCAATTGCGCAATGGAGACAGTCCTGCTCCACTCTCACCACCATCAGAAGATATCTTCAAAGCTGTCAGCCCAAAGAAAAAAAGCACCGCACCACCACCGGGTGGGCTCGAACCTACAACTTTTCGGTTAACAGCCGATCACGCTAGCCAATTGCGCCACGGAGACAGTCCTGCTCCACTCTCACCACCATCAGTACATATCTTCAAAGCTATCAACCCACAGAAAAAAAAGCGCCGCACAACCACCAGGTAGGCTCCAACCTCCGAATTTTCGGTTAACAGCCGATCGCGCTAGCAAATTGCGTCACGGAGACAGTCCTGCTTCACTCTCACCACCATCAGAACATATCTTCAAAGCTATCAGCCCAAAGAAAAAACAGCGCCATACCACCACCGGGTCGGCTTGAACCTCCGATCTTTTGGTTAACACCGATCGCGCTCGCCAATTGCGCCATAGAGACAGTCCTGCTCCACTCTCACCACCATCAGAAGATATCTTCAAAGCTATCAGCCCAAAGAAAAAAAGCACCGCACCACCACCGGGTGAGCTCGAACCTCCAACTTTTCGGTTAACAGCCGATCACGCTAGCCAATTGCGCCACGGAGACAGTCCTGCTCCACTCTGACCACCATCAGAACATATCTTCAAAGCTATCAACCCACAGAAAAAAAAAAGCACCGCACAACCACCGGGTAGGCTCCAACCTCCGAATTTTCGGTTAACAGCCGATCGCGCTAGCCAATTGCGCCACGAAGACAGTCCTGCTCCACTCTCACCACCATAAGAACATATGTTCAAAGCTATCAGCCCAAAGAAAAAAAAGCGCCGCACCACCACTGGGTGGGCTCGAACCTCCGACCTTTTGGTTAACAGCCGATCGCGCTAGCCATTGCGCCACGGAGACAATCCTGCTCCACTCTCACCACCATCAGAACATATCTTCAAAGCTATCAGCCCAAAGAAAAAAAAGCGACGCACCACCACCGGGTGGGCTCGAACCTCCAACTTTCCGGTTAACAGCCGATCACGCAAGCCAATTGCGCCACGGAGACAGTCCTGCTCCACTCTCACCACCATCAGAACATATCTTCAAAGCTATCAGCCCACAGAAAAAAAAGCGCCGCACAACCACCGGGTAGGCTCGAACCTCCAACTTTTCGGTTAACAGCCGATCGCGCTAGCCAATTGCGCCACGGAGACAGTGCTGCTCCACTCTCACCACCATAAGAACATATCTTCAAAGCTATCAGCCCGAAGAAAAAAGCAACACACCACTCCCGGGAGGGCTCGAAACTCCAACCTTTCGGTCAACAGCCGATCGCGCTAGCCCATTGCGCCACGGAGACAGTCTTGCTCATCTCTCACCACCATCAGATCATATCGTCAAAGCTATCAGCCCAAAGAAAAAAAAGCACCGCACCACCACCGGGTGGGCTCGAACCTCCAACTTTTCGGTTAACAGCCGATCGCGCAAGCCAATTGCGCCACGGAGACAGTCCTGCTCCACTCTCACCACCATCAGAACATATCTTCAAAGCTATCAGCGCAAAGAAAAAAGCAAACCACCACTCCCGGGAGGGCTCGAACCTCCAACTTTTCGGTTAACAGCCGATCGCGCTGGCCAATTGCGCCACGGAGAAAGTTCTGCTCAACTCTCACCACTATTAGAACATATCTTCAAAGCTATCAGCACAAAGAAAAAAAAAGCGCAGCACCACCACCGGGTGGGCTCGAACCTCCAACCTTTCGGTTAACCGCAGATCGCGCTAGCTAATTGCGCCACGGAGACAATCGTGCTCCACTCTCACCACCATCAGAACATATCTTCAAAGCTATCAGCGCAAAAAAAAGCAACACACCCCACCCGGGAGGGCTCGAACCTCCAAATTTTCGGTTAACAGCCAATCGCGCTAGCCAATTGCGCCACGCAAACCGTCCTGCTCCACTCTCACCACAATTGGAACATATCTTCAAAGCTATCAGCCCAAAGAAAAAAAAAGCGCCGCACCACCACCGGTTGGGCTCGAACCTCCAACATTTCGGTTAACAGCAGATCGCGCTAGCCAATTGCGCCACGGAGACAATCGTGCTCCACTCTCACCACCATCAGAACATATCTTCAAAGCTATCAGCGCAAAAAAAGCAACACACCCCACCCGGGAGGGCTCGAACCTCCAAATTTTCGGTTAACAGCCGATCGCGCTAGCCAATTGCGCCACGCGGACCGTTCTGCTCCAC
This sequence comes from Rhipicephalus microplus, assembly GCF_043290135.1. Taxonomy (NCBI): domain Eukaryota; kingdom Metazoa; phylum Arthropoda; class Arachnida; order Ixodida; family Ixodidae; genus Rhipicephalus; species Rhipicephalus microplus. Next base: position 291,272,511 of record NC_134702.1, read on the forward strand.
TCTCACCACCGTAAGACCATTTCTTCAGAGCTACCACCCCAAAGAAAAAAAAGCGCCGCACCACCACCGGGTGGGCTCGAACCTTCAACCTTTCGGTTAACAGACGATCGCGCTAGCCAATTGCCCCACGGAGACAGTCGTGCTCCACTCTCACCACCGTCAGAACCTTTCTTCAGAGCTATCACCCCAAAGAAAAAAAAGCGCCGCACCACCACCGGTTGGGCTCGAACCTCCAACCTTTCGGTTAACAGCCGATCGCGCCAGCCAATTGCGCCACGAAGACGGTCGTGCTCCACTCTCACCACCATCAGAACATATCTTCAAAGCTATTACAGCAAAGAAAAAAGCAACACACCACTCCCGGGAGGGCTCAAAACTCTAACCTTTCGGTTAACAGCCGATCGCGCTAGCCCAATGCGCCACGGAGGCAGTCTTGCTCCACTCTCACCATCATCAGAACTTATCTTCAAAGCTATGAGCGCAAAGAAAAAAAGCGCTGCACCACCACCAGGTGGGCTCGAACCTCCAACCGTTCGGTTAACAGCCGATCGCGCTAGCAAATTGCGCCACGGAGACAGTCTTGCTCCACTCTCACCACCATCAGAACATATCTTCAAAGCGATCAGCGCAAAGAAAAAAGCAACACACCACTCCCGGGAGGGCTCGAAACTCCAACCTTTCGGTCAACAGCCGATCGCGCTAGCCCATTGCGCCACGAAGACAGTCCTGCTCCACTCTCACGACCATTAGAACATATCTTCAAAGCTATCAGCCAAAAAAAAGCGCCGCACCACCACCGAATGGGCTCGAACCTCCAACCTTTCGGTTAACGGCCGATCGCGCTAGCCAAGTGATCCACGGAGACAATAGTGCTCCACGCTCACCACCATCAGAACATATCTTCAAAGCTATCAGCGCAAAGAAAAAAGCAACACACCCCACCCGGGAGGGCTCAAACCTCCAACTTTTCGGTTAACAGCCGATCGCGCTAGCCAATGGCGCCACGGGGACATTCCTGCTCCACTCTCACCACCGTCAGAACATTTCTTCAGAGCTACCAGCCCAAAGAAAAAAAAGCGCCGCACCACCACCGGGTGGGCTAGAACCTCCAACCTTTCGGTTAACAGCCGATCGCGCTAGCCTATTGCGCCAAAGAGACAGTCGTGCTCCACTCTCACCACCATCAGAAAATATCTTCAAAGCTATTACCGCAAAGAAAAAAGCAACACACTACTCCCGCGAGGGCTCGAAACTCCAACCTTTCGGTTAACAGCCGATCGCGCTAGCCAATTGCGCCACGGAGACAATCGTGCTCCACTCTCACCACCATCAGAACATATCTTCAAAGCTATCAGCGCGAAAAAAAGCAACACACCCCACCCGGGAGGGCTCGAAACTCCAACCTTTCGGTCAACAGCCGATCGCGCTAGCCCATTGCGCCACGGAGACAGGCTTGCTCCACTCTCACCACCATCAGTACATATCTTCAAAGCTATCAGCCCAAAGAAAAAAAAGCGCCGCACCACCACCGGTTGGGCTCGAACCTCCAACCTTTCGCTTAACAGGAGATCGCGCTAGCCAATTGCGCCACGGAGACAATCGTGCTCCACTCTCACCACCATCAGAACATATCTTCAAAGTTATCAGCGCAAAAAAAAGCAACACACCCCACCCGGGAGGGCTCGAACCTCCAAATTTTCGGTTAACAGCCGATCGCGCTAGCCAATTGCGCCACGCGGACCGTCCTGCTCCACTCTCACCACCGTCAGACCATTTCTTCAGAGCTACCACCCCAAAGAAAAAAAAAGCGCCGCACCACCACCGGGTGGGCTCGAACCTTTAACCTTTCGGTTAACAGACGATCGCGCTAGCCAATTGCCCTACGGAGACAGTCGTGCTCCACTCTCACCACCGTCAGAACATTTCTTCAGAGCTATCACCCCAAAGAAAAAAAAGCGCCGCACCACCACCGGTTGGGCTCGAACCTCCAACCTTTCGGTTAACAGCCGATCGCGCTAGCCAATTGCGCCACGAAGACGGTCCTGCTCCACTCTCACCACCATCAGAACATATCTTCAAAGCTATTACCGCAAAGAAAAAAGCAACACACCACTCCCGGGAGGGCTCAAAACTCTAACCTTTCGGTTAACAGCCGATCGCGCTAGCCCATTGCGCCACGGAGGCAGTCTTGCTCCACTCTCACCATCATCAGAACTTATCTTCAAAGCTATGAGCGCAAAGAAAAAGAAGCGCTGCACCACCACCAGGTGGGCTCGAACCTCCAACCTTTCGGTTAACGGCCGATCGCGCTAGCCAATTGATCCACGGAGACAATAGTGCTCCACGCTCACCATCATCAGAACATATCTTCAAAGCTATCAGCGCAAAGAAAAAAGCAACACATCCCACCCGGGAGGGCTCGAACCTCCAACTTTTCGGTCAACAGCCGATCGCGCTAGCCAATGGCGCCACGGGGACAGTCCTGCTCCACTCTCACCACCGTCAGAACATTTCTTCAGAGCTATCAGCCCAAAGAAAAAAAAGCGCCGCACCACCACCGGGTGGGCTCGAACGTCCAACGTTTCGGTTAACAGCCGATCGCGCTAGCCTATTGCGCCAAAGAGACAGTCGTGCTCCAGTCTCACCACCGTCAGACCATTTCTTCAGAGCTATCACCCCAAAGAAAAAAAAGCGCCGCACACCACCGGGTTGGCTCGAACCTCAAACCTTTCGGTTAACAGCCGATCGCGCTAGCCAATTGCGCCACGAAGACAGTCCTGCTCCACTCTCACCGCCATCAGAATATATCTTCAAAGCTATTACCGCAAAGAAAAAAGCCACACACCACTCCCGGGAGGGCTCGAACCTCCAACCTTTCAGTTAACAGCCTATCGCGCTAGCCCAATGCGCCAAGGAGACAGGGTTGCTCCACTCTCAACACCATCGGAACATATCTTCAAAGCTATCAGCGCAAAGAAAAAAAGCGCCGCACCACGACCGGGTTGGCTCGAACCTCCAACCTTTCGGTTAACAGCCGATCGCGCTAGCCAATTGCGCCACGGAGACAGTCCTGCTCCACTCTCACCACCATCCGAACATATCTTCAAAGCTATCAGCATAAACAAAAAAGCAACACACCACTCCCGGGAGGGCTCGAAACTCCAACCTTTCGGTTAACAGCCGATCACGCTAGCCCATTGCGCCACGGGGACAGTCTTGCTCCACTCTCACCTGCATCAGAACATATCTTCAAAGCTATCATCGCAAAGAAAAAAAAGCGCCGCACCACCACCGGGTGGGCTCGAACCTCCAACCTTTCGGTTAACAGCCGATCGCGCAAGCCAATTGCGCCACGGAGACAGTCCTGCTCCACTCTCACCACCATCAGAACATATCTTCAAAGCTATCAGCGCAAAGAAAAAAGCAAACCACCACTCCCGGGAGGGCTCGAACCTCCAACTTTTCGGTTAACAGCCGATCGCGCTGGCCAATTGCGCCACGGAGAAAGTTCTGCTCAACTCTCACCACTATTAGAACATATCTTCAAAGCTATCAGCACAAAGAAAAAAAAAGCGCAGCACCACCACCGGGTGGGCTCGAACCTCCAACCTTTCGGTTAACCGCAGATCGCGCTAGCTAATTGCGCCACGGAGACAATCGTGCTCCACTCTCACCACCATCAGAACATATCTTCAAAGCTATCAGCGCAAAAAAAAGCAACACACCCCACCCGGGAGGGCTCGAACCTCCAAATTTTCGGTTAACAGCCAATCGCGCTAGCCAATTGCGCCACGCAAACCGTCCTGCTCCACTCTCACCACAATTGGAACATATCTTCAAAGCTATCAGCCCAAAGAAAAAAAAAGCGCCGCACCACCACCGGTTGGGCTCGAACCTCCAACATTTCGGTTAACAGCAGATCGCGCTAGCCAATTGCGCCACGGAGACAATCGTGCTCCACTCTCACCACCATCAGAACATATCTTCAAAGCTATCAGCGCAAAAAAAGCAACACACCCCACCCGGGAGGGCTCGAACCTCCAAATTTTCGGTTAACAGCCGATCGCGCTAGCCAATTGCGCCACGCGGACCGTTCTGCTCCACTCTCACCACCGTAAGACCATTTCTTCAGAGCTACCACCCCAAAGAAAAAAAAGCGCCGCACCACCACCGGGTGGGCTCGAACCTTCAACCTTTCGGTTAACAGACGATCGCGCTAGCCAGTTGCCCCACGGAGACAGTCGTGCTCCACTCTCACCACCGTCAGAACCTTTCTTCAGAGCTATCACCCCAAAGAAAAAAAAGCGCCGCACCACCACCGGTTGGGCTCGAACCTCCAACCTTTCGGTTAACAGCCGATCGCGCCAGCCAATTGCGCCACGAAGACGGTCGTGCTCCACTCTCACCACCATCAGAACTTATCTTCAAAGCTATTACAGCAAAGAAAAAAGCAACACACCACTCCCGGGAGGGCTCAAAACTCTAACCTTTCGGTTAACAGCCGATCGCGCTAGCCCAATGCGCCACGGAGGCAGTCTTGCTCCACTCTCACCATCATCAGAACTTATCTTCAAAGCTATGAGCGCAAAGAAAAAAAGCGCTGCACCACCACCAGGTGGGCTCGAACCTCCAACCGTTCGGTTAACAGCCGATCGCGCTAGCAAATTGCGCCACGGAGACAGTCTTGCTCCACTCTCACCACCATCATAACATATCTTCAAAGCGATCAGCGCAAAGAAAAAAGCAACACACCACTCCCGGGAGGGCTCGAAACTCCAACCTTTCGGTCAACAGCCGATCGCGCTAGCCCATTGCGCCACGAAGACAGTCCTGCTCCACTCTCACGACCATTAGAACATATCTTCAAAGCTATCAGCCAAAAAAAAGCGCCGCACCACCACCGAATGGGCTCGAACCTCCAACCTTTCGGTTAACGGCCGATCGCGCTAGCCAAGTGATCCACGGAGACAATAGTGCTCCACGCTCACCACCATCAGAACATATCTTCAAAGCTATCAGCGCAAAGAAAAAAGCAACACACCCCACCCGGGAGGGCTCAAACCTCCAACTTTTCGGTTAACAGCCGATCGCGCTAGCCAATGGCGCCACGGGGACATTCCTGCTCCACTCTCACCACCGTCAGAACATTTCTTCAGAGCTACCAGCCCAAAGAAAAAAAAGCGCCGCACCACCACCGGGTGGGCTAGAACCTCCAACCTTTCGGTTAACAGCCGATCGCGCTAGCCTATTGCGCCAAAGAGACAGTCGTGCTCCACTCTCACCACCGTCAGACCATTTCTTCAGAGCTATCACCCCAAAGAAAAAAAAAGCGGCGCACACCACCGGGTTGGCTCGAACCTCCAACTTTTCGGTTAACAGCCGATCACGCTAGCCAATTGCGCCACGGAGACAGTCCTGCTCCACTCTCACCACCATCCGAACATATCTTTAAAGCTATCAGCATAAACAAAAAAGCAACACACCACTCCCGGGAGGGCTCGAAACTCCAACCTTCCGGTTAACAGCCGATCACGCTAGCCCATTGCGCCACGGGGACAGTCTTGCTCCACTCTCACCTGCATCAGAACATATCTTCAAAGCTATCAGCGCAAAGAAAAAAAAAGCGCCGCACCACCACCCGGTGGGCTCGAACCTCCAACCTTTCGGTTAACAGCCGATCGCGCAAGCCAATTGCGCCACGGAGACAGTCCTGCTCCACTCTCACCACCATCAGAACATATCTTCAAAGCTATCAGCGCAAAGAAAAAAGCAAACCACCACTCCCGGGAGGGCTCGAACCTCCAACTTTTCGGTTAACAGCCGATCGCGCTGGCCAATTGCGCCACGGAGAAAGTCCTGCTCAACTCTCACCACTATTAGAACATACCTTCAAAGCTATCAGCACAAAGAAAAAAAAGCGCCGCACCACCACCGGGTGGGCTCGAACCTCCAACCTTTCGGTTAACCGCAGATCGCGCTAGCCAATTGCGCCACGGAAACAATAGTGCTCCACGCTCACCACCATCAGAACATATCTTCAAAGCTATCAGCGCAAAGAAGAAAGCAACACACCCCACCCGGGAGGGCTCAAACCTCCAACTTTTCGGTTAACAGCCGATCGCGCTAGCCAATGGCGCCACGGGGACAGTCCTGCTCCTCCCTCTCACCACCGTCAGAACATTTCTTCGGAGCTATCAGCCCAAAGAAAAAAAAGCGCCGCACCACCACCGCGTGGGCTCGAACCTCCAACCTTTCGGTTAACAGCTGATCGCGCTAGCCTATTGCGCCAAAGAGACAGTCGTGCTCCACTCTCACCACCGTCAGACCATTTCTTCAGAGCTATCACCCCAAAGAAAAAAAAGCGGCGCACACCACCGGGTTGGCTCGAACCTCCAACTTTTCGGTTAACAGCCGATCGCGCTGGCCAATTGCGCCACGGAGAAAGTCCTGCTCAACTCTCACCACAATTAGAACATATCTTCAAAGCTATCAGCCCAAAGAAAAAAAAGCGCCGCACCACCACCGGGTGGGCTCGAACCTCCAACCTTTCGGTTAACAGCCGATCGCGCTAGCCAATTGCCCCACGGAAACAGTCGTGCTCCACTCTCACCACCGTCAGAACATTTCTTCAGAGCTATCACCCCAAAGAAAAAAAAGCGCCGCACCACCACTGGTTGTGCTCGAACCTCCAACCTTTCGGTTAACAGCCGATCGCGCTAGCCAATTGCGCCACGGAGACAGTCCTGCTCCACTCTCACCACCATGAGAACATATCTTCAAAGCTATTACCGCAAAGAAAAAAAGCAACACACCACTCCCGGGAGGGCTCAAAACTCCAACCTTTCGGTTAACAGCCGATCGCGCTAGCCCATTGCGCCACGGATACAGTCGTGCTCCACTCTCACCACCATCAGAACATATCTTCAAAGGTATCAGCCCAAAGAAAAAAAAGCGCCGCACCACCACCGGGTGAGCTCGAACCTCCGACTTTTCGATTAACAGCCGATCGCGCTAGCCAATCGCGCCACGGAGACAGTCCTGCTCAACTCTCACCACCATCAGAACATATCTTCAAAGCTATCAGCGCAAAGAAAAAAGCAACACACCACTCCCGGGAGGGATCGAAACTCCAACCTTTCGGTTAACAGCCGATCGCGCTAGCCAATTGCGCCACGGAGACAGTCCTGCTCTACTCTCACCACCATCAGAACATATCTTCAAAGCTATCAGCCCAAAGAAAAAAAAGCGCCGCACCACCGCCGGGTGGGCTCGAAACTCCAACCTTTCGGTTAACAGCCGATCGCGCAAGCCAATTGCGCCACGGAGACAGTCCTGCTCCACTCTCACCACCATCAGAACATATCTTCAAAGCTATTACCGCAAAGAAAAAAGCAACACACCACTCCCGGGAGGGCTCAAAACTCTAACCTTTCGGTTAACAGCCGATCGCGCTAGCCCAATGCGCCACGGAGGCAGTCTTGCTCCACTCTCACCATCATCAGAACTTATCTTCAAAGCTATGAGCGCAAAGAAAAAGAAGCGCTGCACCACCACCAGGTGGGCTCGAACCTCAAACCGTTCGGTTAACAGCCGATCGCGCTAGCCAATTGCCCCACGGAGACAGTCGTGCTCCACTCTCACCACCGTCAGAACAAGAGCTATCACCCCAAAGAAAAAAAAAGCCGCACCACCACCGGTTGGGCTCGAACCTCCAACCTTTCAGTTAACAGCCGATCGCGCTAGCCCATTGCGCCACGGAGACAGTCTTGCTCCACTCTCACCACCATCAGAACATATCTTCAAAGCTATCAGCGCAAAGAAAAAAGCAACACACCACTCCCGAGAGGGCTCGAAACTCCAACCTTTCGGTTAACAGCCGATCACGCTAGCCAATTGCGCCACGAAGACAGTCCTGCTCCACTCTCACCACCATCAGAAAATATCTTCAAAGCTATTACCGCAAAGAAAAAAGCAACACACTACTCACGCGAGGGCTCGAAACTCCAACCTTTCGGTTAACAGCCGATCGCGCTAGCCAATTGCGCCACGGAGACAATCGTGCTCCACTCTCACCACCATCAGAACATATCTTCAAAGCTATCAGCGCGAAAAAAAGCAACACACCCCACCCGGGAGGGCTCGAAACTCCAACCTTTCGGTCAACAGCCGATCGCGCTAGCCCATTGCGCCACGGAGACAGGCTTGCTCCACTCTCACCACCATAAGTACATATCTTCAAAGCTATCAGCCCAAAGAAAAAAAAGCGCCGCACCACCACCTGGTGGGCTCGAACCTCCAACCTTTCGGTTAACAGCAGATCGCGCTAGCCAATTGCGCCACGGAGACAATCGTGCTCCACTCTCACCACCATCAGAACATATCTTCAAAGCTATCAGCCCAAAGAATAAAAAAGCGCCGCACCACCACCGGTTGGGCTCGAACCTCCAACCTTTCGCTTAACAGGAGATCGCGCTAGCCAATTGCGCCACGGAGACAATCGTGCTCCACTCTCACCACCATCAGAACATATCTTCAAAGTTATCAGCGCAAAAAAAAAAGCAACACACCCCACCCGGGAGGGCTCGAACCTCCAAATTTTCGGTTAACAGCCGATCGCGCTAGCCAATTGCGCCACGCGGACCGTCCTGCTCCACTCTCACCACCGTCAGACCATTTCTTCAGAGCTACCACCCCAAAGAAAAAAAAAGCGCCGCACCACCACCGGGTGGGCTCGAACCTTTAACCTTTCGGTTAACAGACGATCGCGCTAGCCAATTGCCCTACGGAGACAGTCGTGCTCCACTCTCACCACCGTCAGAACATTTCTTCAGAGCTATCACCCCAAAGAAAAAAAAGCGCCGCACCACCACCGGTTGGGCTCGAACCTCCAACCTTTCGGTTAACAGCCGATCGCGCTAGCCAATTGCGCCACGAAGACGGTCCTGCTCCACTCTCACCACCATCAGAACATATCTTCAAAGCTATTACCGCAAAGAAAAAAGCAACACACCACTCCCGGGAGGGCTCAAAACTCTAACCTTTCGGTTAACAGCCGATCGCGCTAGCCCATTGCGCCACGGAGGCAGTCTTGCTCCACTCTCACCATCATCAGAACTTATCTTCAAAGCTATGAGCGCAAAGAAAAAGAAGCGCTGCACCACCACCAGGTGGGCTCGAACCTCCAACCTTTCGGTTAACGGCCGATCGCGCTAGCCAATTGATCCACGGAGACAATAGTGCTCCACGCTCACCACCATCAGAACATATCTTCAAAGCTATCAGCGCAAAGAAAAAAGCAACACATCCCACCCGGGAGGGCTCGAACCTCCAACTTTTCGGTCAACAGCCGATCGCGCTAGCCAATGGCGCCACGGGGACAGTCCTGCTCCACTCTCACCACCGTCAGAACATTTCTTCAGAGCTATCAGCCCAAAGAAAAAAAAGCGCCGCACCACCACCGGGTGGGCTCGAACCTCCAACGTTTCGGTTAACAGCCGATCGCGCTAGCCTATTGCGCCAAAGAGACAGTCGTGCTCCAGTCTCACCACCGTCAGACCATTTCTTCAGAGCTATCACCCCAAAGAAAAAAAAGCGCCGCACACCACCGGGTTGGCTCGAACCTCCAACCTTTCGGTTAACAGCCGATCGCGCTAGCCAATTGCGCCACGAAGACAGTCCTGCTCCACTCTCACCGCCATCAGAACATATCTTCAAAGCTATTACCGCAAAGAAAAAAGCCACACACCACTCCCGGGAGGGCTCGAACCTCCAACCTTTCAGTTAACAGCCTATCGCGCTAGCCCAATGCGCCAAGGAGACAGGGTTGCTCCACTCTCAACACCATCGGAACATATCTTCAAAGCTATCAGCGCAAAGAAAAAAAGCGCCGCACCACGACCGGGTTGGCTCGAACCTCCAACCTTTCGGTTAACAGCCGATCGCGCTAGCCAATTGCGCCACGGAGACAGTCCTGCTCCACTCTCACCACCATCCGAACATATCTTCAAAGCTATCAGCATAAACAAAAAAGCAACACACCACTCCCGGGAGGGCTCGAAACTCCAACCTTTCGGTTAACAGCCGAGAGAGAGAGAGAGAGAGAGAGAGATTAATGAAAGAGGAAGAGACAAAAAGGACGCTATTTTCTGCCTCCCGTCGCGGGGGCACGGCTCAGCGCCTTTAGGGATCGGGGAAGGGGAAGTAAAGATGATAGGAAGAAGAGAGGAAGGAAAGAAAAAGTGAATGTCATGGCAAGAGAACGTCTTGTCAGTACAGTCAGTAGTGCGAGTGAAAAAAGTCCGTCTATAAGGCGGCGAGGTCCGCGCAAGCACAGAACTCGAGGAAGGCTCGAAGGGCTTTCGTCTTCGAGCGCGCGGGAAAAAGTATGTCTTCCATTGTTTCGGCAGGTAGTCCAAGCAGACGATAGCGGCTTACCAGTGCGCAACGCTCAGTGGCCAGGTCAGGGCAGGAGCAAACAATATGCTGCAGCGTTTCGTCATCACCGCACCTTCGGCACGCTGGCGATGAAGAGCGACCCGCGGAATACATGCGTGCCGCAGGCCAGACGCTGCCAGTAACAGCCGATCACGCTAGCCCATTGCGCCACGGGGACAGTCTTGCTCCACTCTCACCTGCATCAGAACATATCTTCAAAGCTATCAGCGCAAAGAAAAAAAAGCGCCGCACCACCACCGGGTGGGCTCGAACCTCCAACCTTTCGGTTAACAGCCGATCGCGCAAGCCAATTGCGCCACGGAGACAGTCCTGCTCCACTCTCACCACCATCAGCACATATCTTCAAAGCTATCAGCGCAAAGAAAAAAGCAAACCACCACTCCCGGGAGGGCTCGAACCTCCAACTTTTCGGTTAACAGCCGATCGCGCTGGCCAATTGCGCCACGGAGAAAGTTCTGCTCAACTCTCACCACTATTAGAACATATCTTCAAAGCTATCAGCACAAAGAAAAAAAAAGCGCCGCACCACCACCGGGTGGGCTTGAACCTCCAACCTTTCGGTTAACCGCAGATCGCGCTAGCTAATTGCGCCACGGAGACAATCGTGCTCCACTCTCACCACCATCAGAACATATCTTCAAAGCTATCAGCGCAAAAAAAAGCAACACACCCCACCCGGGAGGGCTCGAACCTCCAAATTTTCGGTTAACAGCCAATCGCGCTAGCCAATTGCGCCACGCAAACCGTCCTGCTCCACTCTCACCACAATTGGAACATATCTTCAAAGCTATCAGCCCAAAGAAAAAAAAGCGCCGCACCACCACCGGTTGGGCTCGAACCTCCAACATTTCGGTTAACAGCAGATCGCGCTAGCCAATTGCGCCACGGAGACAATCGTGCTCCACTCTCACCACCATCAGAACATATCTTCAAAGCTATCAGCGCAAAAAAAGCAACACACCCCACCCGGGAGGGCTCGAACCTCCAAATTTTCGGTTAACAGCCGATCGCGCTAGCCAATTGCGCCACGCGGACCGTTCTGCTCCACTCTCACCACCGTAAGACCATTTCTTCAGAGCTACCACCCCAAAGAAAAAAAAGTGCCGCACCACCACCGGGTGGGCTCGAACCTTCAACCTTTCGGTTAACAGACGATCGCGCTAGCCAATTGCCCCACGGAGACAGTCGTGCTCCACTCTCACCACCGTCAGAACATTTCTTCAGAGCTATCACCCCAAAGAAAAAAAAGCGCCGCACCACCACCGGTTGGGCTCGAACCTCCAACCTTTCGGTTAACAGCCGATCGCGCCAGCCAATTGCGCCACGAAGACGGTCGTGCTCCACTCTCACCACCATCAGAACATATCTTCAAAGCTATTACAGCAAAGAAAAAAGCAACACACCACTCCCGAGAGGGCTCAAAACTCTAACCTTTCGGTTAACAGCCGATCGCGCTAGCCCAATGCGCCACGGAGGCAGTCTTGCTCCACTCTCACCATCATCAGAACTTATCTTCAAAGCTATGAGCGCAAAGAAAAAAAGCGCTGCACCACCACCAGGTGGGCTCGAACCTCCAACCGTTCGGTTAACAGCCGATCGCGCTAGCAAATTGCGCCACGGAGACAGTCTTGCTCCACTCTCACCACCATCAGAACATATCTTCAAAGCGATCAGCGCAAAGAAAAAAGCAACACACCACTCCCGGGAGGGCTCGAAACTCCAACCTTTCGGTCAACAGCCGATCGCGCTAGCCCATTGCGCCACGAAGACAGTCCTGCTCCACTCTCACGACCATTAGAACATATCTTCAAAGCTATCAGCCAAAAAAAAAGCGCCGCACCACCACCGAATGGGCTCGAACCTCCAACCTTTCGGTTAACGGCCGATCGCGCTAGCCAAGTGATCCACGGAGACAATAGTGCTCCACGCTCACCACCATCAGAACATATCTTCAAAGCTATCAGCGCAAAGAAAAAAGCAACACACCCCACCCGGGAGGGCTCAAACCTCCAACTTTTCGGTTAACAGCCGATCGCGCTAGCCAATGGCGCCACGGGGACATTCCTGCTCCACTCTCACCACCGTCAGAACATTTCTTCAGAGCTACCAGCCCAAAGAAAAAAAAGCGCCGCACCACCACCGGGTGGGCTAGAACCTCCAACCTTTCGGTTAACAGCCGATCGCGCTAGCCTATTGCGCCAAAGAGACAGTCGTGCTCCACTCTCACCACCGTCAGACCATTTCTTCAGAGCTATCACCCCAAAGAAAAAAAAAGCGGCGCACACCACCGGGTTGGCTCGAACCTCCAACTTTTCGGTTAACAGCCGATCAGGCTAGCCAATTGCGCCACGGAGACAGTCCTGCTCCACTCTCACCACCATCCGAACATATCTTCAAAGCTATCAGCATAAACAAAAAAGCAACACACCACTCCCGGGAGGGCTCGAAACTCCAACCTTCCGGTTAACAGCCGATCACGCTAGCCCATTGCGCCACGGGGACAGTCTTGCTCCACTCTCACCTGCATCAGAACATATCTTCAAAGCTATCAGCGCAAAGAAAAAAAAAGCGCCGCACCACCACCCGGTGGGCTCGACCCTCCAACCTTTCGGTTAACAGCCGATCGCGCAAGCCAATTGCGCCACGGAGACAGTCCTGCTCCACTCTCACCACCATCAGAACATATCTTCAAAGCTATCAGCGCAAAGAAAAAAGCAAACCACCACTCCCGGGAGGGCTCGAACCTCCAACTTTTCGGTTAACAGCCGATCGCGCTGGCCAATTGCGCCACGGAGAAAGTCCTGCTCAACTCTCACCACTATTAGAACATACCTTCAAAGCTATCAGCACAAAGAAAAAAAAAGCGCCGCACCACCACCGGGTGGGCTCGAACCTCCAACCTTTCGGTTAACCGCAGATCGCGCTAGCCAATTGCGCCACGGAAACAATCGTGCTCCACTCTCACCACCATCAGAACATATCTACAAAGCTATCAGCGCAAAAAAAAGCAACACACCCCACCCGGGAGGGCTCGAACCTCCAAATTTTCGGTTAACAGCCAATCGCACTAGCCAATTGCGCCACGCAAACCGTCCTGCTCCACTCTCACCACAATTAGAACATATCTTCAAAGCTATCAGCCCAAAGAAAAAAAAAGCGCCGCACCACCACCGGTTGGGCTCGAACCTCCAACCTTTCGGTTAACAGCAGATCGCGCTAGCCAATTGCGCCACGGAGGCAATCGTGCTCCACTCTCACCACCATCAGAACATATCTTCAAAGCTATCAGCGCAAAAAAAAAGCAACACACCCCACCCGGGAGGGCTCGAACCTCCAAATTTTCGGTTAACAGCCGATCGCGCTAGCCAATTGCGCCACGCGGACCGTCCTGCTCCACTCTCACCACCGTCAGACCATTTCTTCAGAGCTACCACCCCAAAGAAAAAAAAAGCGCCGCACCACCACCGGGTGGGCTCGAACCTTCAACCTTTCGGTTAACAGACGATCGCGCTAGCCAATTGCCCCACGGAGACAGTCGTGCTCCACTCTCACCACCGTCAGAACATTTCTTCAGAGCTATCACCCCAAAGAAAAAAAAGCACCGCACCACCACCGGTTGGGCTCGAACCTCCAACCGTTCGGTTAACAGCCGATCGCGCTAGCCAATTGCGCCACGAAGACGGTAGTGCTCCACTCTCACCACCATCAGAACATATCTTCAAAGCTATTACCGCAAAGAAAAAAGCAACACACCACTCCCGGGAGGGCTCAAAACTCTAACCTTTCGGTTAACAGCCGATCGCGCTAGCCCAATGCGCCACGGAGGCAGTCTTGCTCCACTCTCACCATCATCAGAACTTATCTTCAAAGCTATGAGCGCAAAGAAAAAGAAGCGCTGCACCACCACCAGGTGGGCTCGAACCTCCAACCGTTCGGTTAACAGCCGATCGCGCTAGCAAATTGCGCCACGGAGACAGTCTTGCTCCACTCTCACCACCATCAGAACATATCTTCAAAGCGATCAGCGCAAAGAAAAAAGCAACATACCACTCCCGGGAGGGCTCGAAACTCCAACCTTTCGGTCAACAGCCGATCGCGCTAGCCCATTGCGCCACGAAGACAGTCCTGCTCCACTCTCACGACCATTAGAACATATCTTCAAAGCTATCAGCCAAAAAAAAGCGCCGCACCACCACCGGGTGGGCTCGAACCTCCAACGTTTCGGTTAACGGCCAATCGCGCTAGCCAAGTGATCCACGGAGACAATAGTGCTCCACGCTCACCACCATCAGAACATATCTTCAAAGCTATCAGCGCAAAGAAAAAAGCAACACACCCCACCCGGGAGGGCTCAAACCTCCAACTTTTCGGTTAACAGCCGATCGCGCTAGCCAATGGCGCCACGGGGACAGTCCTGCTCCACTCTCACCACCGTCAGAACATTTCTTCAGAGCTATCAGCCCAAAGAAAAAAAAGCGCCGCACCACCACCGGGTGGGCTCGAACCTCCAACCTTTCGGTTAACAGCCGATCGCGCTAGCCTATTGCGCCAAAGAGACAGTCGTGCTCCACTCTCACCACCGTCAGACCATTTCTTCAGAGCTATCACCCCAAAGAAAAAAAAAAGCGGCGCACACCACCGGGTTGGCTCGAACCTCAAACTTTTCGGTTAACAGCCGATCGCGCAAGCCAATTGCGCCACGGAGACAGTCCTGCTCCACTCTCACCACCATCCGAACATATCTTCAAAGCTATCAGCATAAACAAAAAAGCAACACACCACTCCCGGGAGGGCTCGAAACTCCAACCTTTCGGTTAACAGCCTATCACGCTAGCCCATTGCGCCACGGGGACAGTCTTGCTCCACTCTCACCTGCATCAGAACATATCTTCAAAGCTATCAGCGCAAAGAAAAAAAAAAGCGCCGCACCACCACCGTGTGGGCTCGAACCTCCAACCTTTCGGTTAACAGCCGATCGCGCAAGCCAATTGCGCCACGGAGAAAGTCCTGCTCCACTCTCACCACCATCAGAACATATCTTCAAAGCTATCAGCGCAAAGAAAAAAGCAAACCACCACTCCCGGGAGGGCTCGAACCTCCAAATTTTCGGTTAACAGCCGATCGCGCTGGCCAATTGCGCCACGGAGAAAGTCCTGCTCAACTCTCACCACAATTAGAACATATCTTCAAAGCTATCAGCCCAAAGAAAAAAAAAGCGCCGCACCACCACCGGGTGGGCTCGAACCTCCAACCTTTCGGTTAACAGCCGATCGCGCTAGCCAATTGCCCCACGGAGACAGTCGTGCTCCACTCTCACCACCGTCAGAACATTTCTTCAGAGCTATCACCCCAAAGAAAAAAAAGCGCCGCACCACCACTGGTTGGGCTCGAACCTCCAACCTTTCGGTTAACAGCCGATCGCGCTAGCCAATTGCGCCACGGAGACAGTCCTGCTCCACTCTCACCACCATGAGAACATATCTTCAAAGCTATTACCGCAAAGAAAAAAAGCAACACACCACTCCCGGGATGGCTCAAAACTCCAACCTTTCGGTTAACAGCCGATCGCGCTAGCCCATTGCGCCACGGATACAGTCGTGCTCCACTCTCACCACCATCAGAACATATCTTCAAAGCTATCAGCGCAAAGAAAAAAGCAACACACCACTCCCGGGAGGGCTCGAAACTCCAACCTTTCGGTCAACAGCCGATCGCGCTTGCCCATTGCGCCACGGAGACAGTCTTGCTCATCTCTCACCACCATCGGAACATATCTTCAAAGCTATCAGCCAAAAGAAAAAAAGCACCGCACCACCACCGGGTGGGCTCGAACCTCCGACTTTTCGGTTAACAGCCGATCGCGCAAGCCAATTGCGCCACGGAGACAGTCCTGCTCCACTCTCACCACAATTAGAACATATCTTCAAAGCTAAATGGTTCATGTTAATGGCCATCTTTCAACGCCCAAGTTAATTAACGTCGGTGTTCCACAGGGATCAATTTTAGGCCCACTTTTATTTTTGATGTTTATTAATGATCTACCTACAATTCTTACAAGGACCAAGGCATACTTTACGCTGACGACACAACCATCTTTCAGTCATAATCAGTTTCTTCACTCCAGTCTGACCTCAACACAGATTTACATAACATAACTTTATGGTGCCAGGCCAATTATCTTCAGATCAATACTACTAAAACCGTGTTTATGTTTTTCCATTCCCCGCGCATTTCACTTGACATACAACCTTCCCTTCACATTGGTAATACCGTCATAAACATTTCCAGTGAAGCGCGGTTTCTTGGCGTCATCTTAGATAGCGAACTAAAATTTCATAAACATGCAGCATCACTCGCTAAAAAGATTGCATTTGGTATTCACGTTATCATCAAGACACGAACTTATTTTCCGCCTCACATCATACGTACTTTGTATTTTGCTATATTCATAGCCATTTTTCGTATTGCGTATCATCTTGGGCCAACACATATTTCACGCACATCGAACGTTTGCAGCGACTTCAGAATCAAGCAGTTAGATTAATGACTTTCAGCCCATTTTACTTCTCCTGCAGCTCGTTGTTTTCTCAGCTTAACATACTCCCATTGAGACAATTACTTTGTCATAGAATGTCCATTGTCGCCTTTAGACTCATCACGCATGACATTTTTATTGCATGCATTGATCATCGTCACTTAACTAATGGTAACATCACCAGGTTTTCTCAGTGCTATAATCTTCTTTTGCCGGCCGTAAGGACAAACTACGGCAAGTTCTCAACCTTATTTACTAGCATAGCCATTTGGAATTCATTGCCTTTTGAATTGAAATCATCGCATAACATCCATATTTTCACTTCGCGTAGTAAGAAATATTACGTTCAGGAATTAATCAACTCATCCGATTTGTGAAATTAACTGTTAATAGCTCTCCACAGTTCTGTGCTTTTTTAGCACTTCAATTTGCCATTGTATAATTGATAACACTGATAATGAAACGTGTTACATTTGTCACGTAGAGTTCATTAATATTGTTTTTTGTCTTAACTTGCTTTTGATTGTTTCCTTGTTATTTTTCAATAGTGAGTATTACCATTATGTTGTGTATTGATCGTGTTTTTATTGTTAATCAAGATTATTCATTATTACTCACAAGACCGTATACTATTGCTGTATTTTTTGTAATTACCCCATCCATGTAGCCACAGGAGGTCCCCCTGTCAGTTTCTCTGAAACTTTGGGACCTCCTGCTGTAATAACGCTAACCATGTAACTCAACTGAACTATTTAATAAACTTGACTTGACTTGACTTGACTTGACTATCAGCCTAAAGAAAAAAAAGCGCCGCACCACCGCCGGGTGGGCTCGGACCTCCAACCTTTCGGTTAACAGCAGATCGCGCTAGCCAATTGCGCCACGGAGACAATCGTGCTCCACTATCACCACCATCAGAACATATCTTCAAAGCTATCAGCCCACAGAAAAAAAAGCGCCGCACAACCACCGGGTAGGCTCGAACCTCCAACTTTTCGGTTAACAGCCGATCGCGCTAGCCAATTGCGCCACGGAGACAGTCCTGCTCCACTCTCACCACCATCAGAACATATCTTCAAAGGTATCAGCCCAAAGAAAAAAAAGCGCCGCACCACCACCGGGTGAGCTCGAACCTCCGACTTTTCGATTAACAGCCGATTGCGCTAGCCAATTGCGCCACGGAGACAGTCCTGCTCCACTCTCACCACCATCAGAACATATCTTCAAAGCTATCAGCGCAAAGAAAAAAGCAACACACCACTCCCGGGAGGGATCGAAACTCCCACCTTTCGGTTAACAGCCGATCGCGCTAGCCAATTGCGCCACGGAGACAGTCCTGCTCTACTCTCACCACCATCAGAACATACCTTCAAAGCTATCAGCCCAAAGAAAAAAAAGCGCCGCACCACCGCCGGGTGGGCTCGAAACTCCAACCTTTCGGTTAACAGCCGATTGCGCAAGCCAATTGCGCCACGGAGACAGTCCTGCTCCACTCTCACCACCATCGGAACATATGTTTAAAGCTGTCAGCCCAAAGAAAAAAAGCGCCATACCACCACCGGGTGGGCTCGAACCTCCGACCTTTTGGTTAACAGCCGATCGCGCTAGCCAATTGCGCCATGGAGACAGTCCTGCTCCACTCTCACCACCATCAGAACATATCTTCAAAGCTATCAGCCCAAAGAAAAAAAAGCGCCGCACCACCACCGGGTGGGCTCGAACCTCCAACTTTTCGGTTAACAGCCGATCACGCTAGCCAATTGCGCCACGGAGACAGTCCTGCTCCACTCTCACCACCATCAGAACATATCTACAAAGCTATCAGCCCACAGGAAAAAAAGCGCCGCACAACCACCGGGTAGGCTCGAACCTCCAACTTTTCGGTTAACAGCCGATCGCGCTAGCCAATTGCGCCACGGAGACAGTCCTGCTCCACTCTCACCACCATAAGAACATATCTTCAAAGCTATTAGCCCAAAGAAAAAAAAGCGCCGCACCACCACCGGGTGGGCTCGAACCTCCAACTTTTCGGTTAGTAGCCGATCACGCTAGCCAATTGCGCCGCGGAGACAGTCGTGCTTCACTCTCACCACCGTCAGAACATTTCTTCAGAGCTATCACCCCAAAGAAAAAAAAAGCACCGCACCAGCACCGGTTGGGCTCGAACCTCCAACCTTTCGATTAACAGCCGATCGCGCTAGCCAACTGCGCCACGGAGACAGGCCTGCTCCACTCTCACCACCATCAGAACATATCTTCAAAGCTATCAGCCCAAAGAAAAAAAGCGCCATACCGCCACCGGGTGGGCTCGAACCTCCGACCTTTTGGTTAACAGCCAATCGCGCTAGCCAATCGCGCCACGGAGACAGTCCTGCCCCACTTTCACCACCATCAGAACATATCTTCAAAGCTATCAGCCCACAGAAAAAAAAGCGCCGCACAACCACCGGGTAGGCTCGAACCTCCAACTTTTCGGTTAACAGCCGATCGCGCTAGCCAATTGCGCCACGGAGACAGTCCTGCTCCACTCTCACCACCATAAGAACATATCTTCAAAGCTATCAGCCCAAAGAAAAAAAAGCGCCGCACCACCACCGGGTGGGCTCGAACCTCCGACCTTTTGGATAACAGCCGATCGCTCTAGCTAATTGCGCCACGGAGACAGTCCTGCTCCACTCTCACCACCATAAGAACATATCTTCAAAGCTATCAGCCCAAAGAAAAAAAGCGCCGCACCACCACCGGGTGGGCTCGAACCTCCAACCTTTCGGTTACCAGCCAATCGCGCTAGCCAATTGCCCCACGGAGACAGTCGTGCTCCACTCTCACCACCGTCAGAACATTTCTTCAGAGCTATCACCCCAAAGAAAAAAAAAGCACCGCACCACCACCGGTAGGGCTCGAACCTCCAACCTTTCGGTTAACAGCCGATCGCGCTAGCCCATTGCGCCACGGAGACACTCCTGCTCCACTCTCACCACCATCAGAACATATTTCAAAGCTATCAGCCCAAAGAAAAAAAGCGCCATACCACCACCGGGCGGGCTCGAACCTCCGACCTTTTGGTTAACAGCTGATCGCGCTAGCCAATCGCGCCATGGAGACAGTCCTGCTCCACTCTCACCACCATCACACATATCTTCAAAGCTATCAGCTCAAAGAAAAAAAAGCGCCGCACCACCTCCGGGTGGGCTCGAACCTCCAACTTTTCGGTTAACAGCCGATCACGCTAGCCAATTGCGCCACGGAGACACTCCTGCTCCACTCTCACCACCATCAGAACATATCTTCAAAGCTATCAGCTCACAGAAAAAAAAGTGCCGCACAACCACAGGGTAGGCTCGAACCTCCAACTTTTTGGTTAACAGCCGATCGCGCTAGCCAATTGCGCCATGGAGACAGTCCTGCTCCACTCTCACCACCATAAGAACATATCTTCAAAGCTATCAGCCCAAAGAAAAAAAAAGCGCCGCACCACCACCGGGTCGGCTCGAACCTCCGACCTTTTGGATAACAGCCGATCGCTCTAGCTAATTGCGCCACGGAGACAGTCCTGCTCCACTCTCACCACCATCAGAACATATCTTCAAAGCTATCAGCCCAAAGAAAAAAAAGCGCCGCACCACCACCGGGTGGGCTCGAACCTCCAACTTTTCGGTTAACAGCCGATCACGCTAGCGAATTGCGCCACGGAGACAGTCCTGCTCCACTTTCACCACCGCCATAACATATCTTCAAAGCTATCAGCCCAAAGAAAAAAAAGCGCCGCACCACCACCGGGTGGGCTCGAACCTCCAACTTCTCGGTTAACAGCCGATCACGCTAGCCAATTGCGCCACGGAGACAGTTCTGCTCCACTCTCACCACCATCAGAACATATCTTCAAAGCTATCAGCCCACAGAAAAAAAAGCGCCGCACAACCACCGGGTAGGCTCGAACCTCCAACTTTTCGGTTAACAGCCGATCGCGCTAGCCAATTGCGCCACGGAGACAGTCCTGCTCCAATCTCACCACCATAAGAACATATCTTCAAAGCTATCAGCCCAAAGAAAAAAAAGCGCCGCACCACCACCGGGTGGGCTCGAACTTCCAACCTTTCGGTTAACAGCCAATCGCGCTAGCCAATTGCCCCACAGAGACAGTCGTGCTCCTCTCTCACCACCGTCAGAACATTTCTTCAGAGCTATCACCCCCCAAAAAAAAGCACCGCACCACCACCGGTTGGGCTCGAACCTCCAAACTTTCGGTTAACAGCCGATCGCACTAGCAAATTGCGCCACGGAAACAGTCCTGCTCCACTCTCACCACCATCAGAACATATCTTCAAAGCTATCAGCCCAAAAAAAAAAGCGCCATACCACCACCGGGTGGGCTCGAACCTCCGACCTTTTGGTTAACAGCCGATCGCG
This sequence comes from Rhipicephalus microplus, assembly GCF_043290135.1. Classification (NCBI taxonomy): domain Eukaryota; kingdom Metazoa; phylum Arthropoda; class Arachnida; order Ixodida; family Ixodidae; genus Rhipicephalus; species Rhipicephalus microplus. Next base: position 291,293,911 of record NC_134702.1, read on the forward strand.
CTAGCCAATCGCGCCATGGAGACAGTCCTGCTCCACTCTCACCACCATCACACATATCTTCAAAGCTATCAGCCCAAAGAAAAAAAAGCGCCGCACCACCACCGGGTGGGCTCGAAACTCCAACTTTTCATTTAACAGCCGATCACGCTAGCCAATTGCGCCACGGAGGCAGTCCTGCTCCACTCTCACCACCATCAGAACATATCTTCAAAGCTATCAGCTCACAGAAAAAAAAAGCGCCGCACAACCACCGGGTAGGCTCGAACTTCCGACCTTTTGGTTAACAGCCGATCGCTCTAGCCAATTGCGCCACGGAGACAGTCCTGCTCCACTCTCACCACCATCAGAACATATCTTCAAAGCTATCAGCCCAAAGAAAAAAAAGCGCCGCACCACCACCGTGTGGGCTCGAACCTCCAACTTTTCGGTTAAGAGCCGATCACGCTAGCCAATTGCGCCACGGAGACAGTGCTGCTCCACTCTCACCACCATCATAACATATCTTTAAAGCTATCAGCCCAAAGAAAAAAAAGCGCCGCACCACCACCGGGTGGGCTCGAACCTCCAACTTTTCGGTTAACAGCCGATCACGCTAGCCAATTGCGCCACGGAGACAGTCCTGCTCCACTCTCACCACCATCAGAACATATCTTCAAAGCTATCAGCCCACAGAAAAAAAAGCGCCGCACAACCACAGGGTAGGCTCGAACCTCCAACTTTTCGGTTAACAGCCGATCGCGCTAGCCAATTGCGCCACGGAGACAGTCCTGCTCCACTCTCACCACCATAAGAACATGTCTTCAAAGCTATCAGCCCAAAGAAAAAAAAGCGCCGCACCACCACCGGGTGGGCTCGAACCTCCAACCTTTCGATTAACAGCCAATCGCGCTAGCCAATTGCCCCACGGAGACAGTCCTGCTCCACTCTCACCACCGTCACACGTAACTTCAAAGCTATCAGCCCAAAGAAAAAAAAGCGCCGCACCACCACCGGGTGGGCTCGAACCTCCGACCTTTTGGTTAACAGCCGATCGCTCTACCCAATATCGCCACGGAGACTGTCCTGCTCCACTCTCACCACCATCAGAACATATCTTCAAAGCTATCAGCCCAAAGAAAAAAAGCGCCGCACCAACACCGGGTGGGCTCGAACCTCCAACTTTTCGGTTAACAGCCGATTGCGCTAGCCAATTGCCCCACGGAGACAGTCGTGCTCCACTCTCACCACCATCAGAACATTTCTTCAGAGCGATCACCCCAAAGAAAAAAATAGCGCCGCACCACCACCGGTTGGGCTCGAACCTCCAACTTTTCGGTTAACAGCCGATCGCGCTAGCCAATTGCACCACGAAGACAGTCCTGCTCCACTCTCACCACCATCAGAACATATCTTCAAAGCCATTACCGCAAAGAAAAAAGCAACACACCACTCCCGGGAGGGCTCGAAACTCCAACCTTTCGGTTAACAGCCGATCGCGCTAGCCCATTGCGCCACGGAGGCAGTCTTGCTCCACTCTCACCATCATCAGAACATATCTTCAAAGCTATCAGCGCAAAGAAAAAAAAGCGCCGCACCCCCACCGGTTGGGCTCGAACCTCCAACCTTTCGGTTAACAGCCGATCGCGCTAGCGAATTGCGCCACAAAGACAGTCCTGCTCCACTCTCACCACCATCAGAACATATCTTCAAAGCTATTACCGCAAAGAAAAAAGCAACACACCACTCCCGGGGGGGGCTCAAAACTCCAACCTTTCGATCAACAGCTGATCGCGCTAGCCCATTGCGCCACGGAGACAGTCTTGCTCCACTCTCACCACCATCAGAACATATCTTCAAAGCTATCAGCGCAAAGAAAAAAGCAACACACCACTCCCGAGAGGGCTCGAAACTCCAACCTTTCGATCAACAGCCGATCGCGCTAGCCAATCGCGCCATGGAGACAGTCCTGCTCCACTCTCACCACCATCACACATATCTTCAAAGCTATCAGCCCAAAGAAAAAAAAAGCGCCGGACCACCACTGGGTGGGCTCGATCCTCCAACTTTTCATTTAACAGCCGATCACGCTAGCCAATTGCGCCACGGAGACAGTCCTGCTCCATTCTCACCACCATCAGAACATATCTTCAAAGCTATCAGCCCAAAGAAAAAAAAGCGCCGCACCACCACCGAGTGGGCTCGAACCTCCAACTTTTCGGTTAAGAGCCGATTGCGCTAGCCAATTGCGCCACGGAGACAGTCTTGCTCCACTCTCACCACCATCAGAACATATCTTCAAAGCTATCAGCGCAAAGAAAAAAGCAACACACCACTCCCGAGAGGGCTCGAAACTCCAACCTTTCGATCAACAGCTGATCGCGCTAGCCCATTGCGCCACGGAGACAGTCTTGCTCATCTCTCACCACCATCAGAACATATCTTCAAAGCTATCAACCCAAAGAAAAAAAGCACCCCACCACCACCGGGTGGGCTCGAACCTCCAACTTTTCGGTTAACAGCCGATCGCGCTGTCCAATTGCGCCACAAAGACAGTCCTGCTCCACTCTCACCACCATCAGAACATATCTTCAAAGCTATTACCGCAAAGAAAAAAGCAACACACCACTCCCGGGAGGGCTCAAAACTCCAACCTTTCGGTTAACAGCCGATTGCGCTAGCCCATTGCGCCACGGAGACAGTCTTGCTCCACTCTCACCACCATCAGAACATATCTTCAAAGCTATCAGCGCAAAGAAAAAAGCAACACACCACTCCCGGGAGGGCTCAAAACTCCAACCTTTCGGTCAACAGCCGATCGCGCTAGCCAATTGCGCCACGGAGACAGTCTTGCTCCACTCTCACCATCATCAGAACATATCTTCAAAGCTATCAGCCCAAAGAAAAAAAGCACCCCACCACCACCGGTTGGGCTCGAACCTCCAACTTTTCGGTTAACAGCCGATCACGCTAGCCAATTGCGCCACGGAGGCAGTCCTGCTCCACTCTCACCACCATGAGAACATATCTTCAAAGCTATCAGCCCACAGAAAAAAAAGCGCCGCACAACCACCGGGTAGGCTCGAACCTCCGACCTTTTGTTTAACAGCCGATCGCTCTAGCTAATTGCTCCACGGAGACAGTCCTGCTCCACTCTCACCACCATCAGAACATATCTTCAAAGCTATCAGCCCAAAGAAAAAAAAAGCGCCGCACCACCACCGGGTGGGCTCGAACCTCCAACTTTTCGGTTAAGAGCCGATTGCGCTAGCCCATTGCGCCACGAAGACAGTCTTGCTCCACTCTCACCACCATCAGAACATATCTTCAAAGCTATCAGCGCAAAGAAAAAAGCAACACACCACTCCGGAGAGGGCTCGAAACTTCAACCTTTCGATCAACAGCTGATCGCGCTAGCCCATTGCGCCACGGAGACAGTCTTGCTCATCTCTCACCACCATCAGAACATATCTTCAAAGCTATCAGCCCAAAGAAAAAAAGCACCCCACCTCCACCAGTTGGGCTCGAACCTCCAACTTTTCGGTTAACAGCCGATCGCGCTGGCCAATTGCGCCACAAAGACAGTCCTGCTCCACTCTCACCACCATCAGAACATATCTTCAAAGCTATTACCGCAAAGAAAAAAGCAACACACCACTCCCGGGAGGGCTCAAAACTCCAACCTTTCGGTTAACAGCCGATTGCGCTAGCCCATTGCGCCACGGAGACAGTCTTGCTCCACTCTCACCACCATCAGAACATAACTTCAAAGCTATCAGCGCAAAGAAAAAAGCAACACACCACTTCCGGGAGGGCTCAAAACTCCAACCTTTCGGTCAACAGCCGATCGCGCTAGCCCATTGCGCCACGGAGACAGCTTGCTCCACTCTCACCATCATCAGAACATATCTTCAAAGCTATCAGTGCAAAGAAAAAAAAGCGCCGCACCCCCACCGGTTGGGCTCGAACCTCCAACCTTTAGGTTAACAGCCGATCGCGCTAGCCAATTGCGCCACGAAGACAGTCCTGCTCCACTCTCACCACCATCAGAACATATCTTCAAAGCTATTACCGCAAAGAAAGAAGCAACACACCACTCCCGGGAGGGCTCAAAACTCCAACCTTTCGGTTACCAGCCGATTGCCGTAGCCCATTGCGCCACGGAGACAGTCTTGCTCCACTATCACCACCATCAGAACATATCTTCAAAGCTATCAGCGCAAAGAAAAAAGTAACACACCACTCCCGGGAGGGCTCAAAACTCCAACCTTTCGGTCAACAGCCGATCGCGCTAGCCCATTGCGCCACGGAGACAGTCTTGCTCATCTCTCACCACCATCAGAACATATCTTCAAAGCTATCAGCCCAAAGAAAAAAAGCACCGCACCACCACCGGGTGGGCTCGAACCCCCAACCTTTCGGTTAACAGCCGATCGCGCTAGCCAATTGCGCCACTGAGACAGTCCGTTCCACTCTCACCACCATCAGAGCATATCTTCAAAGCTATCAGCCCAAAGAAAAAAAACCACCGCACCACCACCGCGGGGGCTCGAACCTCCAACCTTTCGGTTAACAGCCAATCGCGCTAGCCAATTGCGCCACGGAGACAGTCCTGCTCCACTCTCACCACCATCAGAACATATCTTCAAAGCTATCAGCCCAAAGAAAAAAAAGCGCCGCACCACCACCGGGTGGGCTCGAACCTCCAACTTTTCGGTTAACAGCCGATCACGCTAGCCAATTGCGCCACGGAGACAGTCCTGCTCCACTCTCACCACCATCAGAACATATCTTCAAAGCTATCAGCGCAAAGAAAAAAGCAACACACCACTCCCGGGAGGGATCGAAACTCCAACCTTTCAGTTAACAGCCGATCGCGCTAGCCAATTGTGCCACGGAGACAGTCCTGCTCTACTCTCACCACCATCAGAACATATCTTCAAAGCTATCAGCCCCAAAAAAAGCGCCGCACCACCGCCGGGTGGGCTCGAAACTCCAACCTTTCGGTTAACAGCCGATCGCGCTAGCCAATTGCGCCACGGAGACAGTCCTGCTCCACTCTCACCACCATCAGAACATATCTTCAAAGCTATCAGCCCAAAGAAAAAAAGCGCCATACCACCACCGGGTGGGCTCGAACCTCCGACCTTTTGATTAACAGCCGATCGCGCTAGCCAATTTGGCCATGGAGACAGTCCTGCTCCACTCTCACCACCATCAGAACATATCTCAAAGCTATCAGCCCAAAGAAAAAAAAAGCGCCGCACCACCACCGGGTGGGCTCGAACCTCCAACTTTTCGGTTAACAGCCGATCACGCTAGCCAATTGCGCCATGGATACAGTCCTGCTCCACTCTCACCACCATCAGAACATATCTTCAAAGCTATCAGCCCACAGAGAAAAAAGCGCCGCACAACCACCGGGTAGGCTCGAACCTCCCACTTTTCGGTTAACAGCCGATCGCACTAGCCAATTGCGCCACGGAGACAGTCCTGCTCCACTCTCACCACCATAAGAACATATCTTCAAAGCTATCAGCCCAAAGAAAAAAAAGCGCCGCACCACCACTGGGTGGGCTCGAACCTCCGACCTTTTGGTTAACAGCCGATCGCGCTAGCCAATTGCGCCACGGAGACGGTCCTGCTCCAGTCTCACCACCATCAGAACATATCTTCAAAGCTATCTGCGCAAAGAAAAAAAAGCGCCGCACCACCACCGGTTGGGCTCGAACCTCCAACCTTTCGGTTAACAGCCGATCGCGCTAGCCAATTGCGCCACGGAAACAGTCCTGCTCCACTCTCACCACCATAAGAACATATCTTCAAAGCTATCACCCCAAAGAGAAAAAAGCGCCGCACCACCACCGGGTGGGCTCGAACCTCCAACCTTTCGGTTAACAGCCGATCGCGCAAGCCAATTGCCCCACGGAAACAGTCGTGCTCCACTCTCACCACCGTCAGAACATTTCTTCAGAGCTATCACCCCAAAGAAAAAAAAGCGCCGCACCACCACTGGTTGGGCTCGAACCTCCAACCTTTCGGTTAACAGCCGATCGCGCTAGCCAATTGCGCCACGGAGACAGTCCTGCTCCACTCTCACCACCATGAGAACATATCTTCAAAGCTATTACCGCAAAGAAAAAAAGCAACACACCACTCCCGGGAGGGCTCAAAACTCCAACCTTTCGGTTAACAGCCGATCGCGCTAGCCCATTGCGCCACGGATACAGTCGTGCTCCACTCTCACCACCATCAGAACATATCTTCAAAGGTATCAGCCCAAAGAAAAAAAAGCGCCGCACCACCACCGGGTGAGCTCGAACCTCCGACTTTTCGATTAACAGCCGATCGCGCTAGCCAATCGCGCCACGGAGACAGTCCTGCTCAACTCTCACCACCATCAGAACATATCTTCAAAGCTATCAGCGCAAAGAAAAAAGCAACACACCACTCCCGGGAGGGATCGAAACTCCAACCTTTCGGTTAACAGCCGATCGCGCTAGCCAATTGCGCCACGGAGACAGTCCTGCTTTACTCTCACCACCATCAGAACATATCTTCAAAGCTATCAGCCCAAAGAAAAAAAAGCGCCGCACCACCGCCGGGTGGGCTCGAAACTCCAACCTTTCGGTTAACAGCCGATCGCGCAAGCCAATTGCGCCACGGAGACAGTCCTGCTCCACTCTCACCACCATCAGAACATATCTTCAAAGCTATTACCGCAAAGAAAAAGCAACACACCACTCCCGGGAGGGCTCAAAACTCTAACCTTTCGGTTAACAGCCGATCGCGCTAGCCCAATGCGCCACGGAGGCAGTCTTGCTCCACTCTCACCATCATCAGAACTTATCTTCAAAGCTATGAGCGCAAAGAAAAAGAAGCGCTGCACCACCACCAGGTGGGCTCGAACCTCAAACCGTTCGGTTAACAGCCGATCGCGCTAGCCAATTGCCCCACGGAGACAGTCGTGCTCCACTCTCACCACCGTCAGAACAAGAGCTATCACCCCAAAGAAAAAAAAAAGCCGCAGCACCACCGGTTGGGCTCGAACCTCCAACCTTTCAGTTAACAGCCGATCGCGCTAGCCCATTGCGCCACGGAGACAGTCTTGCTCCACTCTCACCACCATCAGAACATATCTTCAAAGCTATCAGCGCAAAGAAAAAAGCAACACACCACTCCCGAGAGGGCTCGAAACTCCAACCTTTCGGTTAACAGCCGATCACGCTAGCCAATTGCGCCACGAAGACAGTCCTGCTCCACTCTCACCACCATCAGAAAATATCTTCAAAGCTATTACCGCAAAGAAAAAAGCAACACACTACTCCCGCGAGGGCTCGAAACTCCAACCTTTCGGTTAACAGGCGATCGCGCTAGCCAATTGCGCCACGGAGACAATCGTGCTCCACTCTCACCACCATCAGAACATATCTTCAAAGCTATCAGCGCGAAAAAAAGCAACACACCCCACCCGGGAGGGCTCGAAACTCCAACCTTTCGGTCAACAGCCGATCGCGCTAGCCCATTGCGCCACGGAGACAGGCTTGCTCCACTCTCACCACCATCAGTACATATCTTCAAAGCTATCAGCCCAAAGAAAAAAAAGCGCCGCACCACCACCTGGTGGGCTCGAACCTCCAACCTTTCGGTTAACAGCAGATCGCGCTAGCCAATTGCGCCACGGAGACAATCGTGCTCCACTCTCACCACCATCAGAACATATCTTCAAAGCTATCAGCCCAAAGAATAAAAAAGCGCCGCACCACCACCGGTTGGGCTCGAACCTCCAACCTTTCGCTTAACAGGAGATCGCGCTAGCCAATTGCGCCACGGAGACAATCGTGCTCCACTCTCACCACCATCAGAACATATCTTCAAAGTTATCAGCGCAAAAAAAAGCAACACACCCCACCCGGGAGGGCTCGAACCTCCAAATTTTCGGTTAACAGCCGATCGCGCTAGCCAATTGCGCCACGCGGACCGTCCTGCTCCACTCTCACCACCGTCAGACCATTTCTTCAGAGCTACCACCCCAAAGAAAAAAAAAGCGCCGCACCACCACCGGGTGGGCTCGAACCTTTAACCTTTCGGTTAACAGACGATCGCGCTAGCCCATTGCGCCACGGAGACAGTCTTGCTCCACTCTCACCACCATCAGAACATATCTTCAAAGCTATCAGCGCAAAGAAAAAAGCAACACACCACTCCCGAGAGGGCTCGAAACTCCAACCTTTCGGTTAACAGCCGATCACGCTAGCCAATTGCGCCACGAAGACAGTCCTGCTCCACTCTCACCACCATCAGAAAATATCTTCAAAGCTATTACCGCAAAGAAAAAAGCAACACACTACTCCCGCGAGGGCTCGAAACTCCAACCTTTCGGTTAACAGGCGATCGCGCTAGCCAATTGCGCCACGGAGACAATCGTGCTCCACTCTCACCACCATCAGAACATATCTTCAAAGCTATCAGCGCGAAAAAAAGAACCACACCCCACCCGGGAGGGCTCGAAACTCCAACCTTTCGGTCAACAGCCGATCGCGCTAGCCCATTGCGCCACGGAGACAGGCTTGCTCCACTCTCACCACCATCAGTACATATCTTCAAAGCTATCAGCCCAAAGAAAAAAAAGCGCCGCACCACCACCTGGTGGGCTCGAACCTCCAACCTTTCGGTTAACAGCAGATCGCGCTAGCCAATTGCGCCACGGAGACAATCGTGCTCCACTCTCACCACCATCAGAACATATCTTCAAAGCTATCAGCCCAAAGAATAAAAAAGCGCCGCACCACCACCGGTTGGGCTCGAACCTCCAACCTTTCGCTTAACAGGAGATCGCGCTAGCCAATTGCGCCACGGAGACAATCGTGCTCCACTCTCACCACCATCAGAACATATCTTCAAAGTTATCAGCGCAAAAAAAAGCAACACACCCCACCCGGGAGGGCTCGAACCTCCAAATTTTCGGTTAACAGCCGATCGCGCTAGCCAATTGCGCCACGCGGACCGTCCTGCTCCACTCTCACCACCGTCAGACCATTTCTTCAGAGCTACCACCCCAAAGAAAAAAAAAGCGCCGCACCACCACCGGGTGGGCTCGAACCTTTAACCTTTCGGTTAACAGACGATCGCGCTAGCCAATTGCCCTACGGAGACAGTCGTGCTCCACTCTCACCACCGTCAGAACATTTCTTCAGAGCTATCACCCCAAAGAAAAAAAAGCGCCGTAACACCACCGGTTGGGCTCGAACCTCCAACCTTTCGGTTAACAGCCGATCGCGCTAGCCAATTGCGCCACGAAGACGGTCCTGCTCCACTCTCACCACCATCAGAACATATCTTCAAAGCTATTACCGCAAAGAAAAAAGCAACACACCACTCCCGGGAGGGCTCAAAACTCTAACCTTTCGGTTAACAGCCGAACGCGCTAGCCCATTGCGCCACGGAGGCAGTCTTGCTCCACTCTCACCATCATCAGAACTTATCTTCAAAGCTATGAGCGCAAAGAAAAAGAAGCGCTGCACCACCACCAGGTGGGCTCGAACCTCCAACCTTTCGGTTAACGGCCGATCGCGCTAGCCAATTGATCCACGGAGACAATAGTGCTCCACGCTCACCACCATCAGAACATATCTTCAAAGCTATCAGCGCAAAGAAAAAAGCAACACATCCCACCCGGGAGGGCTCGAACCTCCAACTTTTCGGTCAACAGCCGATCGCGCTAGCCAATGGCGCCACGGGGACAGTCCTGCTCCACTCTCACCACCGTCAGAACATTTCTTCAGAGCTATCAGCCCAAAGAAAAAAAAGCGCCGCACCACCACCGGGTGGGCTCGAACCTCCAACGTTTCGGTTAACAGCCGATCGCGCTAGCCTATTGCGCCAAACAGACAGTCGTGCTCCAGTCTCACCACCGTCAGACCATTTCTTCAGAGCTATCACCCCAAAGAAAAAAAAGCGCCGCACACCACCGGGTTGGCTCGAACCTCCAACCTTTCGGTTAACAGCCGATCGCGCTAGCCAATTGCGCCACGAAGACAGTCCTGCTCCACTCTCACCGCCATCAGAACATATCTTCAAAGCTATTACCGCAAAGAAAAAAGCGCCGCACCACCACCGGGTGGGCTAGAACCTCCAACCTTTCGGTTAACAGCCGATCGCGCTAGCCTATTGCGCCAAAGAGACAGTCGTGCTCCACTCTCACCACCGTCAGACCATTTCTTCAGAGCTATCACCCCAAAGAAAAAAAAAGCGGCGCACACCACCGGGTTGGCTCGAACCTCCAACTTTTCGGTTAACAGCCGATCACGCTAGCCAATTGCGCCACGGAGACAGTCCTGCTCCACTCTCACCACCATCCGAACATATCTTCAAAGCTATCAGCATAAACAAAAAAGCAACACACCACTCCCGGGAGGGCTCGAAACTCCAACCTTCCGGTTAACAGCCGATCACGCTAGCCCATTGCGCCACGGGGACAGTCTTGCTCCACTCTCACCTGCATCAGAACATATCTTCAAAGCTATCAGCGCAAAGAAAAAAAAAGCGCCGCACCACCACCCGGTGGGCTCGAACCTCCAACCTTTCGGTTAACAGCCGATCGCGCAAGCCAATTGCGCCACGGAGACAGTCCTGCTCCACTCTCACCACCATCAGAACATATCTTCAAAGCTATCAGCGCAAAGAAAAAAGCAAACCACCACTCCCGGGAGGGCTCGAACCTCCAACTTTTCGGTTAACAGCCGATCGCGCTGGCCAATTGCGCCACGGAGAAAGTCCTGCTCAACTCTCACCACTATTAGAACATACCTTCAAAGCTATCAGCACAAAGAAAAAAAAAGCGCCGCACCACCACCGGGTGGGCTCGAACCTCCAACCTTTCGGTTAACCGCAGATCGCGCTAGCCAATTGCGCCACGGAAACAATCGTGCTCCACTCTCACCACCATCAGAACATATCTACAAAGCTATCAGCGCAAAAAAAAGCAACACACCCCACCCGGGAGGGCTCGAACCTCCAAATTTTCGGTTAACAGCCAATCGCACTAGCCAATTGCGCCACGCAAACCGTCCTGCTCCACTCTCACCACAATTAGAACATATCTTCAAAGCTATCAGCCCAAAGAAAAAAAAAGCGCCGCACCACCACCGGTTGGGCTCGAACCTCCAACCTTTCGGTTAACAGCAGATCGCGCTAGCCAATTGCGCCACGGAGGCAATCGTGCTCCACTCTCACCACCATCAGAACATATCTTCAAAGCTATCAGCGCAAAAAAAAAGCAACACACCCCACCCGGGAGGGCTCGAACCTCCAAATTTTCGGTTAACAGCCGATCGCGCTAGCCAATTGCGCCACGCGGACCGTCCTGCTCCACTCTCACCACCGTCAGACCATTTCTTCAGAGCTACCACCCCAAAGAAAAAAAAAGCGCCGCACCACCACCGGGTGGGCTCGAACCTTCAACCTTTCGGTTAACAGACGATCGCGCTAGCCAATTGCCCCACGGAGACAGTCGTGCTCCACTCTCACCACCGTCAGAACATTTCTTCAGAGCTATCACCCCAAAGAAAAAAAAGCGCCGCACCACCACCGGTTGGGCTCGAACCTCCAACCGTTCGGTTAACAGCCGATCGCGCTAGCCAATTGCGCCACGAAGACGGTCGTGCTCCACTCTCACCACCATCAGAACATATCTTCAAAGCTATTACCGCAAAGAAAAAAGCAACACACCACTCCCGGGAGGGCTCAAAACTCTAACCTTTCGGTTAACAGCCGATCGCGCTAGCCCAATGCGCCACGGAGGCAGTCTTGCTCCACTCTCACCATCATCAGAACTTATCTTCAAAGCTATGAGCGCAAAGAAAAAGAAGCGCTGCACCACCACCAGGTGGGCTCGAACCTCCAACCGTTCGGTTAACAGCCGATCGCGCTAGCAAATTGCGCCACGGAGACAGTCTTGCTCCACTCTCACCACCATCAGAACATATCTTCAAAGCGATCAGCGCAAAGAAAAAAGCAACATACCACTCCCGGGAGGGCTCGAAACTCCAACCTTTCGGTCAACAGCCGATCGCGCTAGCCCATTGCGCCACGAAGACAGTCCTGCTCCACTCTCACGACCATTAGAACATATCTTCAAAGCTATCAGCCAAAAAAAGCGCCGCACCACCACCGGGTGGGCTCGAACCTCCAACCTTTCGGTTAACGGCCGATCGCGCTAGCCAAGTGATCCACGGAGACAATAGTGCTCCACGCTCACCACCATCAGAACATATCTTCAAAGCTATCAGCGCAAAGAAAAAAGCAACACACCCCACCCGGGAGGGCTCAAACCTCCAACTTTTCGGTTAACAGCCGATCGCGCTAGCCAATGGCGCCACGGGGACAGTCCTGCTCCACTCTCACCACCGTCAGAACATTTCTTCAGAGCTATCAGCCCAAAGAAAAAAAAGCGCCGCACCACCACCGGGTGGGCTCGAACCTCCAACCTTTCGGTTAACAGCCGATCGCGCTAGCCTATTGCGCCAAAGAGACAGTCGTGCTCCACTCTCACCACCGTCAGACCATTTCTTCAGAGCTATCACCCCAAAGAAAAAAAAAAGCGGCGCACACCACCGGGTTGGCTCGAACCTCAAACTTTTCGGTTAACAGCCGATCGCGCAAGCCAATTGCGCCACGGAGACAGTCCTGCTCCACTCTCACCACCATCCGAACATATCTTCAAAGCTATCAGCATAAACAAAAAAGCAACACACCACTCCCGGGAGGGCTCGAAACTCCAACCTTTCGGTTAACAGCCTATCACGCTAGCCCATTGCGCCACGGGGACAGTCTTGCTCCACTCTCACCTGCATCAGAACATATCTTCAAAGCTATCAGCGCAAAGAAAAAAAAAGCGCCGCACCACCACCGTGTGGGCTCGAACCTCCAACCTTTCGGTTAACAGCCGATCGCGCAAGCCAATTGCGCCACGGAGAAAGTCCTGCTCCACTCTCACCACCATCAGAACATATCTTCAAAGCTATCAGCGCAAAGAAAAAAGCAAACCACCACTCCCGGGAGGGCTCGAACCTCCAAATTTTCGGTTAACAGCCGATCGCGCTGGCCAATTGCGCCACGGAGAAAGTCCTGCTCAACTCTCACCACAATTAGAACATATCTTCAAAGCTATCAGCCCAAAGAAAAAAAAAAGCGCCGCACCACCACCGGGTGGGCTCGAACCTCCAACCTTTCGGTTAACAGCCGAGCGCGCTAGCCAATTGCCCCACGGAGACAGTCGTGCTCCACTCTCACCACCGTCAGAACATTTCTTCAGAGCTATCACCCCAAAGAAAAAAAAGCGCCGCACCACCACTGGTTGGGCTCGAACCTCCAACCTTTCGGTTAACAGCCGATCGCGCTAGCCAATTGCGCCACGGAGACAGTCCTGCTCCACTCTCACCACAATTAGAACATATCTTCAAAGCTAAATGGTTCATGTTAATGGCCATCTTTCAACGCCCAAGTTAATTAACGTCGGTGTTCCACAGGGATCAATTTTAGGCCCACTTTTATTTTTGATGTTTATTAATGATCTACCTACAATTCTTACAAGGACCAAGGCATACTTTACGCTGACGACACAACCATCTTTCAGTCATAATCAGTTTCTTCACTCCAGTCTGACCTCAACACAGATTTACATAACATAACTTTATGGTGCCAGGCCAATTATCTTCAGATCAATACTACTAAAACCGTGTTTATGTTTTTCCATTCCCCGCGCATTTCACTTGACATACAACCTTCCCTTCACATTGGTAATACCGTCATAAACATTTCCAGTGAAGCGCGGTTTCTTGGCGTCATCTTAGATAGCGAACTAAAATTTCATAAACATGCAGCATCACTCGCTAAAAAGATTGCATTTGGTATTCACGTTATCATCAAGACACGAACTTATTTTCCGCCTCACATCATACGTACTTTGTATTTTGCTATATTCATAGCCATTTTTCGTATTGCGTATCATCTTGGGCCAACACATATTTCACGCACATCGAACGTTTGCAGCGACTTCAGAATCAAGCAGTTAGATTAATGACTTTCAGCCCATTTTACTTCTCCTGCAGCTCGTTGTTTTCTCAGCTTAACATACTCCCATTGAGACAATTACTTTGTCATAGAATGTCCATTGTCGCCTTTAGACTCATCACGCATGACATTTTTATTGCATGCATTGATCATCGTCACTTAACTAATGGTAACATCACCAGGTTTTCTCAGTGCTATAATCTTCTTTTGCCGGCCGTAAGGACAAACTACGGCAAGTTCTCAACCTTATTTACTAGCATAGCCATTTGGAATTCATTGCCTTTTGAATTGAAATCATCGCATAACATCCATATTTTCACTTCGCGTAGTAAGAAATATTACGTTCAGGAATTAATCAACTCATCCGATTTGTGAAATTAACTGTTAATAGCTCTCCACAGTTCTGTGCTTTTTTAGCACTTCAATTTGCCATTGTATAATTGATAACACTGATAATGAAACGTGTTACATTTGTCACGTAGAGTTCATTAATATTGTTTTTTGTCTTAACTTGCTTTTGATTGTTTCCTTGTTATTTTTCAATAGTGAGTATTACCATTATGTTGTGTATTGATCGTGTTATTATTGTTAATCAAGATTATTCATTATTACTCACAAGACCGTATACTATTGCTGTATTTTTTGTAATTACCCCATCCATGTAGCCACAGGAGGTCCCCCTGTCAGTTTCTCTGAAACTTTGGGACCTCCTGCTGTAATAACGCTAACCATGTAACTCAACTGAACTATTTAATAAACTTGACTTGACTTGACTTGACTTGACTATCAGCCTAAAGAAAAAAAAAGCGCCGCACCACCGCCGGGTGGGCTCGGACCTCCAACCTTTCGGTTAACAGCAGATCGCGCTAGCCAATTGCGCCACGGAGACAATCGTGCTCCACTATCACCACCATCAGAACATATCTTCAAAGCTATCAGCGCAAAGAAAAAAACGCGCCGCACCACCACCGGGTGGGCTCGAACCTCCAACCTTTCGGTTAACAGCCGATCGCGCAAGCCAATTGCGCCACGGAGACAGTCCTGCTCCACTCTCACCACCATCAGAACATATCTTCAAAGGTATCAGCCCAAAGAAAAAAAAAGCGCCGCACCACCACCGGGTGAGCTCGAACCTCCGACTTTTCGATTAACAGCCGATTGCGCTAGCCAATTGCGCCACGGAGACAGTCCTGCTCCACTCTCACCACCATCAGAACATATCTTCAAAGCTATCAGCGCAAAGAAAAAAGCAACACACCACTCCCGGGAGGGATCGAAACTCCCACCTTTCGGTTAACAGCCGATCGCGCTAGCCAATTGCGCCACGGAGACAGTCCTGCTCTACTCTCACCACCATCAGAACATACCTTCAAAGCTCTCAGCCCAAAGAAAAAAAAAGCGCCGCACCACCGCCGGGTGGGCTCGAAACTCCAACCTTTCGGTTAACAGCCGATTGCGCAAGCCAATTGCGCCACGGAGACAGTCCTGCTCCACTCTCACCACCATCGGAACATATGTTTAAAGCTGTCAGCCCAAAGAAAAAAAGCGCCATACCACCACCGGGTGGGCTCGAACCTCCGACCTTTTGGTTAACAGCCGATCGCGCTAGCCAATTGCGCCATGGAGACAGTCCTGCTCCACTCTCACCACCATCAGAACATATCTTCAAAGCTATCAGCCCAAAGAAAAAAAAGCGCCGCACCACCACCGGGTGGGCTCGAACCTCCAACTTTTCGGTTAACAGCCGATCACGCTAGCCAATTGCGCCACGGAGACAGTCCTGCTCCACTCTCACCACCATCAGAACATATCTACAAAGCTATCAGCCCACAGGAAAAAAAGCGCCGCACAACCACCGGGTAGGCTCGAACCTCCAACTTTTCGGTTAACAGCCGATCGCGCTAGCCAATTGCGCCACGGAGACAGTCCTGCTCCACTCTCACCACCGTAAGAACATATCTTCAAAGCTATTAGCCCAAAGAAAAAAAAGCGCCGCACCACCACCGGGTGGGCTCGATCCTCCAACTTTTCGGTTAGTAGCCGATCACGCTAGCCAATTGCGCCGCGGAGACAGTCGTGCTTCACTCTCACCACCGTCAGAACATTTCTTCAGAGCTATCACCCCAAAGAAAAAAAAAGCACCGCACCAGCACCGGTTGGGCTCGAACCTCCAACCTTTCGATTAACAGCCGATCGCGCTAGCCAACTGCGCCACGGAGACAGTCCTGCTCCACTCTCACCACCATCAGAACATATCTTCAAAGCTATCAGCCCAAAGACAAAAAGCGCCATACCGCCACCGGGTGGGCTCGAACCTCCGACCTTTTGGTTAACAGCCAATCGCGCTAGCCAATCGCGCCACGGAGACAGTCCTGCCCCACTTTCACCACCATCAGAACATATCTTCAAAGCTATCAGCCCACAGAAAAAAAAGCGCCGCACAACCACCGGGTAGGCTCGAACCTCCAACTTTTCGGTTAACAGCCGATCGCGCTAGCCAATTGCGCCACGGAGACAGTCCTGCTCCACTCTCACCACCATAAGAACATATCTTCAAAGCTATCAGCCCAAAGAAAAAAAAGCGCCGCACCACCACCGGGTGGGCTCGAACCTCCGACCTTTTGGATAACAGCCGATCGCTCTAGCTAATTGCGCCACGGAGACAGTCCTGCTCCACTCTCACCACCATCAGAACATATCTTCAAAGCTATCAGCCCAAATAAAAAAAGCGCCGCACCACCACCGGGTGGGCTCGAACCTCCAACTTTTCGGTTAACAGCCGATCACGCTAGCCAATTGCGCCACGGAGACAGTCCTGCTCCACTCTCACTACCGCCATAACATATCTTAAAAGCTATCAGCCCAAAGAAAAAAAAGCGCCGCACCACCACCGGGTGGGCTCGAACCTCAAACTTTTCGGTTAACAGCCGATCACGCTAGCCAATTGCGCCACGGAGACAGTTCTGCTCCACTCTCACCACCATCAGAACATATCTTCAAAGCTATCAGCCCACAGAAAAAAAAGCGCCGCACAACCACCGGGTAGGCTCGAACCTCCAACGTTTCGGTTAACAGCCGATCGCGCTAGCCAATTGCGCCACGAAGACAGTCCTGCTCCACTCTCACCACCATAAGAACATATCTTCAAAGCTATCAGCCCAAAGAAAAAAAGCGCCGCACCACCACCGGGTGGGCTCGAACCTCCAACCTTTCGGTTACCAGCCAATCGCGCTAGCCAATTGCCCCACGGAGACAGTCGTGCTCCACTCTCACCACCGTCAGAACATTTCTTCAGAGCTATCACCCCAAAGAAAAAAAAAAGCACCGCACCACTACCGGTAGGGCTCGAACCTCCAACCTTTCGGTTAACAGCCGATCGCGCTAGCCCATTGCGCCACGGAGACACTCCTGCTCCACTCTCACCACCATCAGAACATATCTTCAAAGCTATCAGCCCAAAGAAAAAAAGCGCCATACCACCACCGGGCGGGCTCGAACCTCCGACCTTTTGGTTAACAGCTGATCGCGCTAGCCAATCGCGCCATGGAGACAGTCCTGCTCCACTCTCACCACCATCACACATATCTTCAAAGCTATCAGCTCAAAGAAAAAAAAGCGCCGCACCACCTCCGGGTGGGCTCGAACCTCCAACTTTTCGGTTAACAGCCGATCACGCTAGCCAATTGCGCCACGGAGACAGTCCTGCTCCACTCTCACCACCATCAGAACATATCTTCAAAGCTATCAGCTCACAGAAAAAAAAGTGCCGCACAACCACAGGGTAGGCTCGAACCTCCAACTTTTTGGTTAACAGCCGATCGCGCTAGCCAATTGCGCCATGGAGACAGTCCTGCTCCACTCTCACCACCATAAGAACATATCTTCAAAGCTATCAGCCCAAAGAAAAAAAAAGCGCCGCACCACCACCGGGTCGGCTCGAACCTCCGACCTTTTGGATAACAGCCGATCGCTCTAGCTAATTGCGCCACGGAGACAGTCCTGCTCCACTCTCACCACCATCAGAACATATCTTCAAAGCTATCAGCCCAAAGAAAAAAAAGCGCCGCACCACCACCGGGTGGGCTCGAACCTCCAACTTTTCGGTTAACAGCCGATCACGCTAGCGAATTGCGCCACGGAGACAGTCCTGCTCCACTTTCACCACCGCCATAACATATCTTCAAAGCTATCAGCCCAAAGAAAAAAAAGCGCCGCACCACCACCGGGTGGGCTCGAACCTCCAACTTCTCGGTTAACAGCCGATCACGCTAGCCAATTGCGCCACGGAGACAGTTCTGCTCCACTCTCACCACCATCAGAACATATCTTCAAAGCTATCAGCCCACAGAAAAAAAAGCGCCGCACAACCACCGGGTAGGCTCGAACCTCCAACTTTTCGGTTAACAGCCGATCGCGCTAGCCAATTGCGCCACGGAGACAGTCCTGCTCCAATCTCACCACCATAAGAACATATCTTCAAAGCTGTCAGCCCAAAGAAAAAAAAGCGCCGCACCACCACCGGGTGGGCTCGAACTTCCAACCTTTCGGTTAACAGCCAATCGCGCTAGCCAATTGCCCCACAGAGACAGTCGTGCTCCTCTCTCACCACCGTCAGAACATTTCTTCAGAGCTATCACCCCCCCCAAAAAAAGCACCGCACCACCACCGGTTGGGCTCGAACCTCCAAACTTTCGGTTAACAGCCGATCGCACTAGCAAATTGCGCCACGGAAACAGTCCTGCTCCACTCTCACCACCATCAGAACATATCTTCAAAGCTATCAGCCCAAAGAAAAAAAGCGCCATACCACCACCGGGTGGGCTCGAACCTCCGACCTTTTGGTTAACAGCCGATCGCGCTAGCCAATCGCGCCATGGAGACAGTCCTGCTCCACTCTCACCACCATCACACATATCTTCAAAGCTATCAGCCCAAAGAAAAAAAAAGCGCCGCACCACCACCGGGTGGGCTCGAAACTCCAACTTTTCATTTAACAGCCGATCACGCTAGCCAATTGCGCCACGGAGGCAGTCCTGCTCCACTCTCACCACCATCAGAACATATCTTCAAAGCTATCAGCTCACAGAAAAAAAAAGCGCCGCACAACCACCGGGTAGGCTCGAACTTCCGACCTTTTGGTTAACAGCCGATCGCTCTAGCCAATTGCGCCACGGAGACAGTCCTGCTCCACTCTCACCACCATCAGAACATATCTTCAAAGCTATCAGCCCAAAGAAAAAAAAGCGCCGCACCACCACCGTGTGGGCTCCAACCTCCAACTTTTCGGTTAAGAGCCGATCACGCTAGCCAATTGCGCCACGGAGACAGTGCTGCTCCACTCTCACCACCATCATAACATATCTTTAAAGCTATCAGCCCAAAGAAAAAAAAGCGCCGCACCACCACCGGGTGGGCTCGAACCTCCAACTTTTCGGTTAACAGCCGATCACGCTAGCCAATTGCGCCACGGAGACAGTCCTGCTCCACTCTCACCACCATCAGAACATATCTTCAAAGCTATCAGCCCACAGAAAAAAAAGCGCCGCACCACCACCGGGTGGGCTCGAACCTCCGACCTTTTGGTTAACAGCCGATCGCTCTACCCAATATCGCCACGGAGACTGTCCTGCTCCACTCTCACCACCATCAGAACATATCTTCAAAGCTATCAGCCCAAAGAAAAAAAGCGCCGCACCAACACCGGGTGGGCTCGAACCTCCAACTTTTCGGTTAACAGCCGATTGCGCTAGCCAATTGCCCCACGGAGACAGTCGTGCTCCACTCTCACCACCATCAGAACATTTCTTCAGAGCGATCACCCCAAAGAAAAAAATAGCGCCGCACCACCACCGGTTGGGCTCGAACCTCCAACTTTTCGGTTAACAGCCGATCGCGCTAGCCAATTGCACCACGAAGACAGTCCTGCTCCACTCTCACCACCATCAGAACATATCTTCAAAGCCATTACCGCAAAGAAAAAAGCAACACACCACTCCCGGGAGGGCTCGAAACTCCAACCTTTCGGTTAACAGCCGATCGCGCTAGCCCATTGCGCCACGGAGGCAGTCTTGCTCCACTCTCACCATCATCAGAACATATCTTCAAAGCTATCAGCGCAAAGAAAAAAAAGCGCCGCACCCCCACCGGTTGGGCTCGAACCTCCAACCTTTCGGTTAACAGCCGATCGCGCTAGCGAATTGCGCCACAAAGACAGTCCTGCTCCACTCTCACCACCATCAGAACATATCTTCAAAGCTATTACCGCAAAGAAAAAAGCAACACACCACTCCCGGGGGGGGGCTCAAAACTCCAACCTTTCGATCAACAGCTGATCGCGCTAGCCCATTGCGCCACGGAGACAGTCTTGCTCCACTCTCACCACCATCAGAACATATCTTCAAAGCTATCAGCGCAAAGAAAAAAGCAACACACCACTCCCGAGAGGCCTCGAAACTCCAACCTTTCGATCAACAGCCGATCGCGCTAGCCAATCGCGCCATGGAGACAGTCCTGCTCCACTCTCACCACCATCACACATATCTTCAAAGCTATCAGCCCAAAGAAAAAAAAAGCGCCGGACCACCACTGGGTGGGCTCGATCCTCCAACTTTTCATTTAACAGCCGATCACGCTAGCCAATTGCGCCACGGAGACAGTCCTGCTCCACTCTCACCACCATCAGAACATATCTTCAAAGCTATCAGCCCAAAGAAAAAAAAGCGCCGCACCACCACCGAGTGGGCTCGAACCTCCAACTTTTCGGTTAAGAGCCGATTGCGCTAGCCCATTGCGCCACGGAGACAGTCTTGCTCCACTCTCACCACCATCAGAACATATCTTCAAAGCTATCAGCGCAAAGAAAAAAGCAACACACCACTCCCGAGAGGGCTCGAAACTCCAACCTTTCGATCAACAGCTGATCGCGCTAGCCCATTGCGCCACGGAGACAGTCTTGCTCATCTCTCACCACCATCAGAACATATCTTCAAAGCTATCAACCCAAAGAAAAAAAGCACCCCACCACCACCGGGTGGGCTCGAACCTCCAACTTTTCGGTTAACAGCCGATCGCGCTGTCCAATTGCGCCACAAAGACAGTCCTGCTCCACTCTCACCACCATCAGAACATATCTTCAAAGCTATTACCGCAAAGAAAAAAGCAACACACCACTCCCGGGAGGGCTCAAAACTCCAACCTTTCGGTTAACAGCCGATTGCGCTAGCCCATTGCGCCACGGAGACAGTCTTGCTCCACTCTCACCACCATCAGAACATATCTTCAAAGCTATCAGCGCAAAGAAAAAAGCAACACACCACTCCCGGGAGGGCTCAAAACTCCAACCTTTCGGTCAACAGCCGATCGCGCTAGCCAATTGCGCCACGGAGACAGTCTTGCTCCACTCTCACCATCATCAGAACATATCTTCAAAGCTATCAGCCCAAAGAAAAAAAGCACCCCACCACCACCGGTTGGGCTCGAACCTCCAACTTTTCGGTTAACAGCCGATCACGCTAGCCAATTGCGCCACGGAGGCAGTCCTGCTCCACTCTCACCACCATGAGAACATATCTTCAAAGCTATCAGCCCACAGAAAAAAAAGCGCCGCACAACCACCGGGTAGGCTCGAACCTCCGACCTTTTGTTTAACAGCCGATCGCTCTAGCTAATTGCTCCACGGAGACAGTCCTGCTCCACTCTCACCACCATCAGAACATATCTTCAAAGCTATCAGCCCAAAGAAAAAAAAAGCGCCGCACCACCACCGGGTGGGCTCGAACCTCCAACTTTTCGGTTAAGAGCCGATTGCGCTAGCCCATTGCGCCACGAAGACAGTCTTGCTCCACTCTCACCACCATCAGAACACATCTTCAAAGCTATCAGCGCAAAGAAAAAAGCAACACACCACTCCCGAGAGGGCTCGAAACTTCAACCTTTCGATCAACAGCTGATCGCGCTAGCCCATTGCGCCACGGAGACAGTCTTGCTCATCTCTCACCACCATCAGAACATATCTTCAAAGCTATCAGCCCAAAGAAAAAAAGCACCCCACCACCACCAGTTGGGCTCGAACCTCCAACTTTTCGGTTAACAGCCGATCGCGCTGGCCAATTGCGCCACGGAGACAGTCTTGCTCCACTCTCACCACCATCAGAACATAACTTCAAAGCTATCAGCGCAAAGAAAAAAGCAACACACCACTCCCGGGAGGGCTCAAAACTCCAACCTTTCGGTCAACAGCCGATCGCGCTAGCCCATTGCGCCACGGAGACAGCTTGCTCCACTCTCACCATCATCAGAACATATCTTCAAAGCTATCAGTGCAAAGAAAAAAAAGCGCCGCACCCCCACCGGTTGGGCTCGAACCTCCAACCTTTAGGTTAACAGCCGATCGCGCTAGCCAATTGCGCCACGAAGACAGTCCTGCTCCACTCTCACCACCATCAGAACATATCTTCAAAGCTATTACCGCAAAGAAAGAAGCAACACACCACTCCCGGGAGGGCTCAAAACTCCAACCTTTCGGTTACCAGCCGATTGCCGTAGCCCATTGCGCCACGGAGACAGTCTTGCTCCACTATCACCACCATCAGAACATATCTTCAAAGCTATCAGCGCAAAGAAAAAAGTAACACACCACTCCCGGGAGGGCTCAAAACTCCAACCTTTCGGTCAACAGCCGATCGCGCTAGCCCATTGCGCCACGGAGACAGTCTTGCTCATCTCTCACCACCATCAGAACATATCTTCAAAGCTATCAGCCCAAAGAAAAAAAGCACCGCACCACCACCGGGTGGGCTCGAACCCCCAACCTTTCGGTTAACAGCCGATCGCGCTAGCCAATTGCGCCACTGAGACAGTCCGTTCCACTCTCACCACCATCAGAGCATATCTTCAAAGCTATCAGCCCAAAGAAAAAAAACCACCGCACCACCACCGCGGGGGCTCGAACCTCCAACCTTTCGGTTAACAGCCAATCGCGCTAGCCAGTTGCGCCACGGAGACAGTCCTGCTCCACTCTCACCACCATCAGAACATATCTTCAAAGCTATCAGCCCAAAGAAAAAAAAGCGCCGCACCACCACCGGGTGGGCTCGAACCTCCAACTTTTCGGTTAACAGCCGATCACGCTAGCCAATTGCGCCACGGAGACAGTCCTGCTCCACTCTCACCACCATCAGAACATATCTTCAAAGCTATCAGCGCAAAGAAAAAAGCAACACACCACTCCCGGGAGGGATCGAAACTCCAACCTTTCAGTTAACAGCCGATCGCGCTAGCCAATTGTGCCACGGAGACAGTCCTGCTCTACTCTCACCACCATCAGAACATATCTTCAAAGCTATCAGCCCCAAAAAAAGCGCCGCACCACCGCCGGGTGGGCTCGAAACTCCAACCTTTCGGTTAACAGCCGATCGCGCTAGCCAATTGCGCCACGGAGACAGTCCTGCTCCACTCTCACCACCATCAGAACATATCTTCAAAGCTATCAGCCCAAAGAAAAAAAGCGCCATACAACCACCGGGTGGGCTCGAACCTCCGACCTTTTGATTAACAGCCGATCGCGCTAGCCAATTTGGCCATGGAGACAGTCCTGCTCCACTCTCACCACCATCAGAACATATCTCAAAGCTATCAGCCCAAAGAAAAAAAAAGCGCCGCACTACCACCGGGTGGGCTCGAACCTCCAACTTTTCGGTTAACAGCCGATCACGCTAGCCAATTGCGCCATGGATACAGTCCTGCTCCACTCTCACCACCATCAGAACATATCTTCAAAGCTATCAGCCCACAGAGAAAAAAGCGCCACACAACCACCGGGTAGGCTCGAACCTCCCACTTTTCGGTTAACTGCCGATCGCACTAGCCAATTGCGCCACGGAGACAGTCCTGCTCCACTCTCACCACCATAAGAACATATCTTCAAAGCTATCAGCCCAAAGAAAAAAAAGCGCCGCACCACCACTGGGTGGGCTCGAACCTCCGACCTTTTGGTTAACAGCCGATCGCGCTAGCCAATTGCGCCACGGAGACGGTCCTGCTCCAGTCTCACCACCATCAGAACATATCTTCAAAGCTATCTGCGCAAAGAAAAAAAAGCGCCGCACCACCACCGGTTGGGCTCGAACCTCCAACCTTTCGGTTAACAGCCGATCGCGCTAGCCAATTGCGCCACGGAAACAGTCCTGCTCCACTCTCACCACCATAAGAACATATCTTCAAAGCTATCACCCCAAAGAGAAAAAAGCACCGCACCACCACCGGTTGGGCTCGAATCTCCAACCTTTCGGTTAACAGCCGATCGCGCTAGCCAATCGCGCCATGGAGACAGTCCTGCTCCACTCTCACCACCATCACACATATCTTCAAAGCTATCAGCCCAAAGAAAAAAAAGCGCCGCACCACCTCTGGGTGGGGTCGAACCTCCAACTTTTCGGTTAACAGCCGATCACGCTAGCCAATTGCGCCACGGAGACAGTCCTGCTCCACTCTCACCACCATCAGAACATCTTCAAAGCTATCAGCGCAAAGAAAAAAGCAACACACCACTCCCGGGAGGGATCGAAACTCCAACCTTTCAGTTAACAGCCGATCGCGCTAGCCAATTGCGCCACGGAGACAGTCCTGCTCTACTCTCACCATCATCAGAACATATCTTCAAAGCTATCAGCCCCAAAAAAAGCGCCGCACCACCGCCGGGTGGGCTCGAAACTCCAACCTTTCGGTTAACAGCCGATCGCGCTAGCCAATTGCGCCACGGAGACAGTCCTGCTCCACTCTCACCACCATCAGAACATATCTTCAAAGCTATCAGCCCAAAGAAAAAAAGCGCCATACCACCACCGGGTGGGCTCGAACCTCCAACTTTTCGGTTAACAGCCGATCACGCTAGCCAATTGCGCCATGGAGACAGTCCTGCTCCACTCTCACCACCATCAGAACATATCTTCAAAGCTATCAGCCCACAGAGAAAAAAGCGCCGCACAACCACCGGGTAGGCTCGAACCTCCCACTTTTCGGTTAACAGCCGATCGCACTAGCCAATTGCGCCACGGAGACAGTCCTGCTCCACTCTCACCACCATAAGAACATATCTTCAAAGCTATCAGCCCAAAGAAAAAAAAGCGCCGCACCACCACTGGGTGGGCTCGAACCTCCGACCTTTTGGTTAACAGCCGATCGCGCTAGCCAATTGCGCCACGGAGACGGTCCTGCTCCAGTCTCACCACCATCAGGACATATCTTCAAAGCTATCTGCGCAAAGAAAAAAAGCGCCGCACCACCACCGGTTGCGCTCGAACCTCCAACCTTTCGGTTAACAGCCGATCGCGCTAGCCAATTGCGCCACGGAAACAGTCCTGCTCCACTCTCACCACCATAAGAACATATCTTCAAAGCTATCAGCCCAAAGAAAAAAAGCGCTGCACCACCACCGGGTGGGCTCGAACCTCCGACCTTTTGGATAACAGCCGATCGCTCTAGCTAATTGCGCCACGGAGACAGTCCTGCTCCACTCTCACCACCATCAGAACATATCTTCAAAGCTATCAGCCCAAAGAAAAAAAAGCGCCGCACCACCACCGGGTGGGCTCGAACCTCCAACTTTTCGGTTAACAGCCGATCACGCTAGCCAATTGCGCCACGGAGACAGTCGTGCTTCACTCTCACCACCGTCAGAACATTTCTTCAGAGCTATCACCCCAAAGAGAAAAAAGCACCGCACCACCACCGGTTGGGCTCGAACCTCCAACCTTTCGGTTAACAGCCGATCGCGCTAGCCAATCGCGCCATGGACACAGTCCTGCTACACTCTCACCACCATCACACATATCTTCAAAGCTATCAGCCCAAAGAAAAAAAAAGCGCCGCACCACCACCGGGTGGGCTCGAACCTCCAACTTTTCGGTTAACAGCCGATCACGCTAGCCAATTGCGCCACAGAGACAGTCCTGCTCCACTTTCACCACCATCAGAACATATCTTCAAAGCTATCAGCCCACAGAAAAAAAAGCGCCGCACAACCACCGGGTAGGCTCGAACCTCCAACTTTTCAGTTAACAGCCGATCGCGCTAGCCAATTGCGCCACGGAGACAGTCCTGCTCCACTCTCACCACCATAAGAACATATCTTCAAAGCTATCAGCCCAAAGAAAAAAAAGTGCCGCACCACCACCGGGTGGGCTCGAACCTCCGACCTTTTGGATAACAGCCGATCGCTCTAGCTAATTGCGCCACGGAGACAGTCCTGCTCCACTCTCACCACCATCAGAACATACCTTCAAAGCTATCAGCCCAAAGAAAAAAAGCGCCGCACCACCACCGGGTGGGCTCGAACTTCCAACTTTTCGGTTAACAGCCGATCACGCTAGCCAATTGCGCCACGGAGACAGTTCTGCTCCACTCTCACCACCATCAGAACATATCTTCAAAGCTATCAGCCCACAGAAAAAAAGCGCCGCACAACCACCGGGTAGGCTCGAACCTCCAACTTTTCGGTTAACAGCCGATCGCGCTAGCCCATTGCGCCACGGAGACAGTCCTGCTCTACTCTCACCACCATCAGAACATATCTTCAAAGGTATCAGCCCAAAGAAAAAAAAGCGCTGCACCACCACTGGGTGAGCTCGAACATCCGGCTTTTCGGTTAACAGCTGATCGCGCTAGCCAATTGCGCCACGGAGACAGTCCTGCTTCACTCTCACCACCATCAGAACATAACTTCAAAGCTATCAGCCCAAAGAAAAATAACCACCGCACCACCACCGGGTGGGCTCGAACCTCCAACCTTTCGGTTAACAGCCAATCGCGCTAGCCAATTGCGCCACGGAGACAGTCCTGCTCCACTCTCACCACCATCAGTACATATCTTCAAAGCTATCAGCACAAAGAAAAAAAAGCGCCGCACCACCACCGGGTGGGCTCGAACCTCCAACCTTTCGGTTAACAGCCGATCGCGCTAGCCAACTGCGCCACAGAGACAGTCGTGCTCCACTCTCACCACCATCAGAACATATCTTCAAAGCTATCAGCGCAAAGAAAAAAGCAACACACCACTCCCGGGAGGGATCGAAACTCCAACCTTTCTGTTAACAGCCGATCGCGCTAACCAATTGCGCCACGGAGACAGTCCTGCTCCACACTCACCACCATCAGAACATATCTTCAAAGCTATCAGCCCAAAGAATAAAAGCGCCATACCATCACCGGGTGGGCTCGAACCTCCGACCTTTTGGTTAACAGCCGATCGTGCTAGCCAATTGCGCCATGGAGACAGCCCTGCTCCACTCTCACCACCATCAGAACATATCTTGAAAGCTATCAGCCCCAAGAAAAAAAGCGCCGCACCACCACCGGGTGGGCTCGAACCTCCAACCTTTCGGTTAACAGACGATCGCGCAAGCCAATTGCGCCACGGAGACAGTCCTGCTCCACTCTCACCACCATCAGAACATATCTTCAAAGCTATCCGCCCAAAGAAAAAAAAAGCACCGCACCACCACCGATTGGGCTCGAACCTCCGACCTTTTGGTTAACAGCCCATCGCGCTAGCCGATTGCGCACGGAGACAGTCCTGCTCCACTCTCACCACCATCAGAACATATCTTCAAAGCTATCAGAAAACAGAAAAAAAAGCGCCGCACCACCACCGGGTGGGCTCGAACCTCCAACCTTTCGGTTAATAGCCGATCGCGCAAGCCAATTGCGCCACGGAGACAGTCCTGCTCAACTCTCACCATCACCAGAACATATCTTCAAAGCTATCAGCCCAAAGAAAAAAAAGCACCGCACCACCACCGGGAGGGCTCGAACCTCCAACTTTCCGGTTAACAGCCGATCACGCTAGCCAATTTGGCCACGGAGTCAGTCCTGCTCCACTCTCACCACCATCAGAAAATATCTTCAAAGCAATCAGCCCAAAGAAAAAAAAGCGCCGCACCACCACCGGGTGGGCTCAAACCTCCAACTTTTCGGTTAACAGCCGATCACGCTAGCCAATTGCGCAACGGAGACAGTCCTGCCCACTCTCACCGCCATCAGAACATATCTTCAAAGCTATCAGCCCACAGAAAAAAAGCGCCGCGCAACCACCGGGTAGGCTCGAACCTCCAACTTTTAGGTTAACAGCCGATCGCGCTAGCCAATTGCGCTACGGAGACAGTCCTGCTCAACTCTCACCACCATAAGAACATATCTTCAAAGCTATCAGCCCAAAGAAAAAAAAGCGCCGCACCACCACCGGTTGCGCTCGAACCTCCAACCGTTCGGTTAACAGCCGATCGCGCTAGCCAATTGCGCCAAGAAGACAGTCCTGCTCCACTCTCACCACCATCAGAACATATCTTCAAAGCTATTACCGCAAAGAAAAAAGCAACACACCACTCCCGGGAGGGCTCGAAACTCCAACCTTTCGGTTAACACCCGATCGCGCTAGCCCATTGCGCTACGGAGGCAGTCTTGCTCCACTCTCACCATCATCAGAACATATCTTCAAAGCTAAAAGCCCAAAGAAAAAAAAGCGCCATACCACCACCAGGTGGGCTCGAACCTCCGACCTTTTGATTAACAGCCCATCGCGCTAGCCAATTGCGCCATGGAGACAGTCCTGCACCACTCTCACCACCATCAGAACATATCTTCAAAGCTATCAGCCCAAAGAAAAAAAACGCCGCACCACCACCGGGTGGGCTCGAACCTCCAACTTTTCGGTTAACAGCCGATCACGCTAGCCAATTGCGCTACGGAGACAGTCCTGCTTCACTCTCACCACCATCAGAACATATCTTCAAAGCTATCAGCACAAAGAAAAAAAAAGCGCCCCAGCACCACCGGGTGGGCTCGAACCTCCAACTTTTCGGTTAACAGCCGATCACGCTAGCCAATTGCGCCACGGAGACAGTCCTGCTTCACTCTCACCACCATCATAACATATCTTCAAAGCTATCAGCCAAAAAAAAAGCGCCGCACCACCACCGGGTGGGCTCGAAACTCCAACCTTTTGGTTAACTGCCGATCGCGCTAGCCAATGGCGCCACGGAGACAGTCCTGCTCCACTCTTACCACCATTGGAACATATCTTTAAAGCTATCAGCCCAAAGAAAAAAAAAAGCGCCGCACCACCAACGGGTGGACTCGAACCTCAAACTTTCCGGTTAACAGCCGATCACGCTAGCCAATTGCGCCACGGAGACAGTCCTGCTCCACTCTCACCATCATCAGAACATATCTTCAAAGCTATCAGCACAAAGAAAAAAAAGCGCCCCAGCATCACCGGGTGGGCTCGAACTTCCAACCTTTCGGTTAACAGCCGATCGCGCTAGCCAACTGCGCCAAGGAGACAGTCGTGCTCCACTCTCACCACCATCAGAACATATCTTCAAAGCTATCAGCGCAAAGAAAAAAGCAACACACCACTCCAGGGAGGGCTCGAAACTCCAACCTTTCGGTTAACAGCCGATCGCGCTAGCCAATGGCGCCACGGAGACAGTCCTGCTCCACTCTTACCACCATTAGAACATATCTTCAAAGCTATCAGCCCAAAGAAAAAAAAAGCGCCGCACCACCAACGGGTGGGCTCGAACCTTCAACTTTCCGGTTAACAGCCGATCACGCTAGCCAATTGGGCCACGCAGACAGTCCTGCTCCACTCTCACCACCATCAGAAAATATCTTCAAAGCTATTACCGCAAAGAAAAAAGCAACACACCCCTCCCGGGAGGGCTCGAAACTCCAACCTTTCGGTTAACAGCCGATCGCGCTAGCCCATTGCGCTACGGAGGCAGTCTTGCTCCACTCTCACCATCATCAGAACATATCTTCAAAGCTATCAGCGCAAGGAAAAAAAGCGCTGCACCACCACCAGGTGGGCTCGAACCTCCAACCTTTCGGTTAACAGCCGATCGCGCTAGCCCATTGCGCCACGGAGACAGTCTTGCTCCACTCTCACCACCATCAGAACATATCTTCAAAGCCATCAGCGCAAAGAAAAAAGCAACACACGACTCCCGGGAGGGCTCGAAACTCCAACCTTTCGGTCAACAGCCGATCACGCTAGCCAATTGCGCCATGGAGACAGTCCTGCTCCACTCTCACCACCATCAGAACATATCTTCAAAGCTATCAGCCCACAGAAAAAAGCGCCGCGCAACCACCGGGTAGGCTCGAACCTCCAACTTTTCGGTTAACAGCCAATCGCGCTAGCCAATTGCGCCACGGAGACAGTCCTGCTCCACTCTCATCATCATCAGAACATAACTTCAAAGCTATCAGCGCAAGGAAAAAAAAGCGCTGCACCACCACCAGGTGGGCTAGAACCTCCAACTTTTCGGTTAACAGCCGATCACGCTAGCCAATTGCTCCACGGAGACAGTCTTGCTCCACTCTCACCACCATCAGAACATATCTTCAAAGCTATCAGCACAAAGAAAAAAGCAACACACCACTCCCGGGAGGGCTCGAAACTCCAACCTTTCGGTTAACAGCCGATCGCGCTAGCCCATTGCGCTACGGAGGCAGTCTTGCTCCACTCTCACCATCATCAAAACATATCTTCAAAGCTATCAGCGCAAGAAAAAAAAGCGCTGCACCACCACCAGGTGGGCTCGAACCTCCAACCTTTCGGTTAACAGCCGATCGCGCTAGCCCATTGCGCCACGGAGACAGTCTTGCTCAACTCTCACCACCATCAGAACATATCTTCAAAGCTGTCAGCGCAAAGAAAAATGCAACACACCACTCCCGGGAGGGCTCGAAACTCCAACCTTTCGGTCAGCAGCCGATCGCGCTAGCCCATCGCGCCACGGAGACAGTACTGCTCCACTCTCACCACCATCAGAACATATCTTCAAAGCTATCAGCCCAAAGAAAAAAAAGCGCCATACCACCACCGGGTGGGCTCGAACCTCCGACCTTTTGATTAACAGCCCATCGCGCTAGCCAATTGCGCCATGGAGAAAGTCCTGCACTACTCTCACCACCATCAGAACATATCTTCAAAGCTATCAGCCCAAAGAAAAAAAAGCGCCGCACCACCACCAGGTGGGCTCGAACCTCCAACTTTTCGGTTAACAGCCGATCACGCTAGCCAATTGCGCCAAGGAGACAGTCGTGCTCCACTCTCACCATCATCAGAACATATCTTCAAAGCTATCAGCGCAAAGAAAAAAGCAACACAACACTCCAGGAGGGCTCGAACCTCCAACCTTTCGGTTAACAGCCGATCGCGCTAGCCCATTGCGCCACGGAGACAGTCTTGCTCCACTCTCACCACCATCAGAACATATCTTCAAAGCTATCAGCGCAAAGAAAAAAGCAACACACCACTCCCGGGAGGGCTCGAAACTCCAACCTTTCGGTTAACAGCCGATCACGCTAGCCCATTGCGCTACGGAGGCAGTCTTGCTCCACTCTCACCATCATCAGAACATATCTTCAAAGCTATCAGCGCAAGGAAAAAAAGCGCTGCACCACCACCATGTGGGCTCGAACCTCCAACCTTTCGGTTAACAGCCGATCGCGGTAGCCCTTTGCGCCACGGAGACAGTCTTGCTCCACTCTCACCACCATCAGAACATATCTTCAAAGCTCTCAGCGCAAAGACAAAAGCAACAAACCACTCCCGGGAGGGCTCGAAACTCCAACCTTTCGGTCAACAGCCGATCGCGCTAGCCAATTGCGCCACGGAGACAGTACTGCTCCACTCTCACCACCATCAGAACATATCTTCAGAGCTATCAGCCCAAAGAAAAAAAAGCGCCATACCACCACCGGGTGGGCTCGAACCTCCGACCTTTTGATTAACGGCCCATCGCGCTAGCCAATTGCGCCATGGAGAAAGTCCTGCACCACTCAACCACCATCAGAACATATCGTCAAAGCTATCAGCCCAAAGAAAAAAAAGCGCCGCACCACCAACGGGTGGACTCGAACCTCCAACTTTCCGGTTAACAGCCGATCACGCTAGCCAATTGCGCCACGGAGACAGTCCTGCTCCACTCTCACCACCATCAGAACTTATCTTCAAAGCTATCAGCACAAAGAAAAAAAGCGCCCCAGCATCACCGGGTGGGCTCGAACCTCCAACCTTTCGTTTAACAGCCGATCGCGCTAGCCAACTGCGCCACGAAGACAGTCCTGCTCCACTCTCACCACCATCAGAACATATCTTCAAAGCTATAACCGCAAAAAAAAAGCAACACACCACTCCCGGAAGGGCTCGAAACTCCAACCTTTCGGTTAAAAGCCGATCACGCTAGCCAATTGCGCCACGGAGACAGTCCTGCTTCACTCTCATCACCATCAGAACATATCTTCAAAGCTATCAGCACAAAGAAAAAAAAGCGCCCCAGCATCACCGGGTGGGCTCGAACTTCCAACCTTTCGGTTAACAGCCGATCGCGCTAGCCAACTGCGCCAAGGAGACAGTCGTGCTCCACTCTCACCACCATCAGAACATATCTTCAAAGCTATCAGCGCAAAGAAAAAAGCAACACACCACTCCAGGGAGGGCTCGAAACTCCAACCTTTCGGTTAACAGCCGATCGCGCTAGCCAATGGCGCCACGGAGACAGTCATGCTCCACTCTTACCACCATTACAACATATCTTCAAAGCTATCAGCCCAAAGAAAAAAAAGCGCCGCACCACCAACGGGTGGGCTCGAACCTCCAACTTTCCGGTTAACAGCCGATCACGCTAGCCAATTGCGCCACGGAGACAGTCCTGCTTCACGCTCACCCCCATCAGAACATATCTTCAAAGCTATCAGCCCAAAGAAAAAAAAGCGCTGCACCACCACCGGGTGGGGTGTGCTCGAAACTCCAACCTTTCGGTTAACTGCCGATTGCGCTAACCAATGGCGCCACGGAGACAGTCCTTCTCCACTCTTACCACCATTAGAACATATCTTCAGAGCTATCAGCCCAAAGAAAAAAAGCGCCATACCACCACCGGGTGGGCTCGAACCTCCGACCTTTTGATTAACGGCCCATCGCGCTAGCCAATTGCGCCATGGAGAAAGTCCTGCACCACTCAACCACCATCAGAACATATCGTCAAAGCTATCAGCCCAAAGAAAAAAAAGCGCCGCACCACCAACGGGTGGACTCGAACCTCCAACTTTCCGGTTAACAGCCGATCACGCTAGCCAATTGCGCCACGGAGACAGTCCTGCTCCACTCTCACCACCATCAGAACTTATCTTCAAAGCTATCAGCACAAAGAAAAAAAGCGCCCCAGCATCACCGGGTGGGCTCGAACCTCCAACCTTTCGTTTAACAGCCGATCGCGCTAGCCAACTGCGCCACGAAGACAGTCCTGCTCCACTCTCACCACCATCAGAACATATCTTCAAAGCTATAACCGCAAAGAAAAAAGCAACACACCACTCCCGGAAGGGCTCGAAACTCCAACCTTTCGGTTAAAAGCCGATCACGCTAGCCAATTGCGCCACGGAGACAGTCCTGCTTCACTCTCATCACCATCAGAACATATCTTCAAAGCTATCAGCACAAAGAAAAAAAAGCGCCCCAGCATCACCGGGTGGGCTCGAACTTCCAACCTTTCGGTTAACAGCCGATCGCGCTAGCCAACTGCGCCAAGGAGACAGTCGTGCTCCACTCTCACCACCATCAGAACATATCTTCAAAGCTATCAGCGCAAAGAAAAAAGCAACACACCACTCCAGGGAGGGCTCGAAACTCCAACCTTTCGGTTAACAGCCGATCGCGCTAGCCAATGGCGCCACGGAGACAGTCCTGCTCCACTCTTACCACCATTAGAACATATCTTCAAAGCTATCAGCCCAAAGAAAAAAAAGCGCCGCACCACCAACGGGTGGGCTCGAACCTCCAACTTTCCGGTTAACAGCCGATCACGCTAGCCAATTGCGCCACGGAGACAGTCCTGCTTCACGCTCACCCCCATCAGAACATATCTTCAAAGCTATCAGCCCAAAGAAAAAAAAGCGCTGCACCACCACCGGGTGGGGTGGGCTCGAAACTCCAACCTTTCGGTTAACTGCCGATTGCGCTAACCAATGGCGCCACGGAGACAGTCCTTCTCCACTCTTACCACCATTAGAACATATCTTCAAAGCTATCAGCCCAAGGAAAAAAAAGCGCCGCACCACCAACGGGTGGACTCGAAGCTCCAACTTTCCGGTTAACAGCCGATCACGCTAGCCAATTGCGCCACGGAGACAGTCCTGCTCCACTCTCACCACCATCAGAACTTATGTTCAAAGCTATCAGCACAAAGAAAAAAAAAAGCGCCCCAGCATCACCGGGTGGGCTCGAACTTCCAACCTTTCGGTTAACAGCCGATCGCGCTAGCCAGCTGCGCCAAGGAGACAGTCGTGCTCCACTCTCACCACCATCAGAACATATCTTCAAAGCTATCAGCGCAAAGAAAAAAGCAACACACCACCACCGGGTGGGCTCAAACCTCCAACTTTTCGGTTAACAGCCGATCACGCTAGCGAATTGCGCCACGGAGACAGTCCTGCTCCACTCTCACCACCATCAGAACATATCTTCAAAGCTATCAGCCCACAGAAAAAAAGCGCCGCGCAACCACCGGCTAGGCTCGAACCTCCAACTTTTCGGTTAACAGCCGATCGCCCTAGCCAATTGCGCCACGGAGACAGTCCTGCTCCACTCTCACCATCATCAGAACATATCTTCAAAGCTATCAGCGCAAGGAAAAAAAAGCGCTGCACCACCAACGGGTGGGCTCGAACCTCCAACTTTCCGGTTAACAG
The DNA here is from genome assembly GCF_043290135.1 of Rhipicephalus microplus. Lineage (NCBI taxonomy): Eukaryota > Metazoa > Arthropoda > Arachnida > Ixodida > Ixodidae > Rhipicephalus > Rhipicephalus microplus. Next base: position 291,328,714 of record NC_134702.1, read on the forward strand.
CCGATCACGCTAGCCAATTGCGCCACAGAGACAGTCCTGCTTCACTCTCACCCCCATCAGAACATATCTTCAAAGCTATCAGCCCAAAGAAAAAAAAGCGCCGCACCACCACCGGGTGGGCTCGAAACTCACACCTTTCGGTTAACTGCTGATTGCGCTAGCCAATGGCGCCACGGAGACAGTCCTGCTCCACTCTTACCACCATTAGAACATATCTTCAAAGCTATCAGCCCAAAGAAAAAAAAGCGCCGCACCACCAACGGGTGGACTCGAACCTCCAACCTTTCGGTTAACAGCCGATCGCGCTAGTCCATTGCGCCACGGAGACAGTCTTGCTCCACTCTCACCACCATCAGAACATATCTTCAAAGCTATCAGCGCAAAGAAAAAAGCAACACACCACTCCCGGGAGGGCTCGAAACTCCAACCTTTCGGTTAACAGCCGATCACGCTAGCCCATTGCGCTACGGAGGCAGTCTTGCTCCACTCTCACCATCATCAGAACATATCTTCAAAGCTATCAGCGCAAGGAAAAAAAAGCGCTGCACCACCACCATGTGGGCTCGAACCTCCAACCTTTCGGTTAACAGCCGATCGCGGTAGCCCTTTGCGCCACGGAGACAGTCTTGCTCCACTCTCACCACCATCAGAACATATCTTCAAAGCTCTCAGCGCAAAGACAAAAGCAACAAACCACTCCCGGGAGGGCTCGAAACTCCAACCTTTCGGTCAACAGCCGATCGCGCTAGCCAATTGCGCCACGGAGACAGTACTGCTCCACTCTCACCACCATCAGAACATATCTTCAGAGCTATCAGCCCAAAGAAAAAAAAGCGCCATACCACCACCGGGTGGGCTCGAACCTCCGACCTTTTGATTAACGGCCCATCGCGCTAGCCAATTGCGCCATGGAGAAAGTCCTGCACCACTCAACCACCATCAGAACATATCGTCAAAGCTATCAGCCCAAAGAAAAAAAAGCGCCGCACCACCAACGGGTGGACTCGAACCTCCAACTTTCCGGTTAACAGCCGATCACGCTAGCCAATTGCGCCACGGAGACAGTCCTGCTCCACTCTCACCACCATCAGAACTTATCTTCAAAGCTATCAGCACAAAGAAAAAAAGCGCCCCAGCATCACCGGGTGGGCTCGAACCTCCAACCTTTCGTTTAACAGCCGATCGCGCTAGCCAACTGCGCCACGAAGACAGTCCTGCTCCACTCTCACCACCATCAGAACATATCTTCAAAGCTATAACCGCAAAGAAAAAAGCAACACACCACTCCCGGAAGGGCTCGAAACTCCAACCTTTCGGTTAAAAGCCGATCACGCTAGCCAATTGCGCCACGGAGACAGTCCTGCTTCACTCTCATCACCATCAGAACATATCTTCAAAGCTATCAGCACAAAGAAAAAAAAGCGCCCCAGCATCACCGGGTGGGCTAGAACTTCCAACCTTTCGGTTAACAGCCGATCGCGCTAGCCAACTGCGCCAAGGAGACAGTCGTGCTCCACTCTCACCACCATCAGAACATATCTTCAAAGCTATCAGCGCAAAGAAAAAAGCAACACACCACTCCAGGGAGGGCTCGAAACTCCAACCTTTCGGTTAACAGCCGATCGCGCTAGCCAATGGCGCCACGGAGACAGTCCTGCTCCACTCTTACCACCATTAGAACATATCTTCAAAGCTATCAGCCCAAAGAAAAAAAAGCGCCGCACCACCAACGGGTGGGCTCGAACCTCCAACTTTCCGGTTAACAGCCGATCACGCTAGCCAATTGCGCCACGGAGACAGTCCTGCTTCACGCTCACCCCCATCAGAACATATCTTCAAAGCTATCAGCCCAAAGAAAAAAAAGCGCTGCACCACCACCGGGTGGGGTGGGCTCGAAACTCCAACCTTTCGGTTAACTGCCGATTGCGCTAACCAATGACGCCACGGAGACAGTCCTTCTCCACTCTTACCACCATTAGAACATATCTTCAGAGCTATCAGCCCAAAGAAAAAAAAGCGCCATACCACCACCGGGTGGGCTCGAACCTCCGACCTTTTGATTAACGGCCCATCGCGCTAGCCAATTGCGCCATGGAGAAAGTCCTGCACCACTCAACCACCATCAGAACATATCGTCAAAGCTATCAGCCCAAAGAAAAAAAAGCGCCGCACCACCAACGGGTGGACTCGAACCTCCAACTTTCCGGTTAACAGCCGATCACGCTAGCCAATTGCGCCACGGAGACAGTCCTGCTCCACTCTCACCACCATCAGAACTTATCTTCAAAGCTATCAGCACAAAGAAAAAAAGCGCCCCAGCATCACCGGGTGGGCTCGAACCTCCAACCTTTCGTTTAACAGCCGATCGCGCTAGCCAACTGCGCCACGAAGACAGTCCTGCTCCACTCTCACCACCATCAGAACATATCTTCAAAGCTATAACCGCAAAGAAAAAAGCAACACACCACTCCCGGAAGGGCTCGAAACTCCAACCTTTCGGTTAAAAGCCGATCACGCTAGCCAATTGCGCCACGGAGACAGTCCTGCTTCACTCTCATCACCATCAGAACATATCTTCAAAGCTATCAGCACAAAGAAAAAAAAGCGCCCCAGCATCACCGGGTGGGCTCGAACTTCCAACCTTTCGGTTAACAGCCGATCGCGCTAGCCAACTGCGCCAAGGAGACAGTCGTGCTCCACTCTCACCACCATCAGAACATATCTTCAAAGCTATCAGCGCAAAGAAAAAAGCAACACACCACTCCAGGGAGGGCTCGAAACTCCAACCTTTCGGTTAACAGCCGATCGCGCTAGCCAATGGCGCCACGGAGACAGTCCTGCTCCACTCTTACCACCATTAGAACATATCTTCAAAGCTATCAGCCCAAAAGAAAAAAAAGCGCCGCACCACCAACGGGTGGGCTCGAACCTCCAACTTTCCGGTTAACAGCCGATCACGCTAGCCAATTGCGCCACGGAGACAGTCCTGCTTCACGCTCACCCCCATCAGAACATATCTTCAAAGCTATTAGCCCAAAGAAAAAAAAGCGCTGCACCACCACCGGGTGGGGTGGGCTCGAAACTCCAACCTTTCGGTTAACTGCCGATTGCGCTAACCAATGGCGCCACGGAGACAGTCCTTCTCCACTCTTACCACCATTAGAACATATCTTCAAAGCTATCAGCCCAAGGAAAAAAAAAGCGCCGCACCACCAACGGGTGGACTCGAACCTCCAACTTTCCGGTTAACAGCCGATCACGCTAGCCAATTGCGCCACGGAGACAGTCCTGCTCCACTCTCACCACCATCAGAACTTATGTTCAAAGCTATCAGCACAAAGAAAAAAAAGCGCCCCAGCATCACCGGGTGGGCTCGAACTTCCAACCTTTCGGTTAACAGCCGATCGCGCTAGCCAGCTGCGCCAAGGAGACAGTCGTGCTCCACTCTCACCACCATCAGAACATATCTTCAAAGCTATCAGCGCAAAGAAAAAAGCAACACACCACCACCGGGTGGGCTCAAACCTCCAACTTTTCGGTTAACAGCCGATCACGCTAGCGAATTGCGCCACGGAGACAGTCCTGCTCCACTCTCACCACCATCAGAACATATCTTCAAAGCTATCAGCCCACAGAAAAAAAGCGCCGCGCAACCACCGGCTAGGCTCGAACCTCCAACTTTTCGGTTAACAGCCGATCGCGCTAGCCAATTGCGCCACGGAGACAGTCCTGCTCCACTCTCACCATCATCAGAACATATCTTCAAAGCTATCAGCGCAAGGAAAAAAAAGCGCTGCACCACCAACGGGTGGGCTCGAACCTCCAACTTTCCGGTTAACAGCCGATCACGCTAGCCAATTGCGCCACAGAGACAGTCCTGCTTCACTCTCACCCCCATCAGAACATATCTTCAAAGCTATCAGCCCAAAGAAAAAAAAGCGCCGCACCACCACCGGGTGGGCTCGAAACTCACACCTTTCGGTTAACTGCTGATTGCGCTAGCCAATGGCGCCACGGAGACAGTCCTGCTCCACTCTTACCACCATTAGAACATATCTTCAAAGCTATCAGCCCAAAGAAAAAAAAGCGCCGCACCACCAACGGGTGGACTCGAACCTCCAACCTTTCGGTTAACAGCCGATCGCGCTTGTCCATTGCGCCACGGGACAGTCTTGCTCCACTCTCACCACCATCAGAACATATCTTCAAAGCTATCAGCGCAAAGAAAAAAGCAATACACCACTCCCGGGAGGGCTCGAAATCCAACCTTTCGGTCAACAGCCGATCACGCTAGCCAATTGCGCCACGGAGACAGTCCTGCTCCACTCTCACCACCATCAGAACATATCTTCAAAGCTATCAGCCCACAGAAAAAAAGCGCCGCGCAACCACCGCTTAGGCTCGAACCTCCAACTTTTCGGTTAACAGCCGATCGCGCTAGCCAATTGCGCCACGGAGACAGTCCTGCTCCACTCTCACCATCATCAGAACATATCTTCAAAGCTATCAGCGCAAGGAAAAAAAAGCGCTGCACCACCACCAGGTGGGCTCGAACCTCCAACCTTTCGGTTAACAGCAGATCGCGCTAGCCCATTACGCCACGGAGACAGTCTTGCTCCTTTCTCACCACCATCAGAACATATCTTCAAAGCTATCAGCGCAAAGAAAAAAGCAACACACCACTCCCGGGAGGGCTCGAAACTCCAACCTTTCGGTTAACAGCCGATCACGCTAGCCCATTGCGCTACGGAGGCAGTCTTGCTCCACTCTCACCATCATCAGAACATATCTTCAAAGCTATCAGCGCAAGGAAAAAAAAGCGCTGCACCACCACCAGGTGGGCTCGAACCTCCAACCTTTCGGTTAACAGCCGATCGCGCTAGCCCATTGCGCCACGGAGACAGTCTTGCTCCACTCTCACCACCATCAGAACATATCTTCAAAGCTATCAGCGCAAAGAAAAAAGCAACAAACCACTCCCGGGAGGGCTCGAAACTCCAACCTTTCGGTCAACAGCCGATCGCGCTAGCCAATTGCGCCACGGAGACAGTACTGCTCCACTCTCACCACCATCAGAACATATCTTCAGAGCTATCAGCCCAAAGAAAAAAAAGCGCCATACCACCACCGGGTGGGCTCAAACCTCCGACCTTTTGATTAACAGCCCATCGCGCTAGCCAATTGCGCCATGGAGAAAGTCCTGCACCACTCGCACCACCATCAGAACATATCTTCAAAGCTATCAGCCCAAAGAAAAAAAAGCGCCGCACCACCACCGGGTGGGCTCGAACCTCCAACTTTTCGGTTAACAGCCGATCACGCTAGCCAATTGCGCCAAGGAGACAGTCGTGCTCCACTCTCACCACCATCAGAACATATCTTCAAAGCTATCAGCGCAAAGAAAAAAGCAACACACCACTCCAGGAGGGCTCGAAACTCCAACCTTTCGGTTAACAGCCGATCGCGCTAGCCAATTGCGCCACGGAGACAGTCCTGCTTCACTCTCACCACCATCAGAACATATCTTCAAAGCTATCAGCGCAAAGAAAAAAGCAATACACCACTCCCGGGAGGGCTCGAAATCCAACTTTTCGGTTAACTGCCGATCGCGCCAGCCAATGGCGCCACGGAGACAGTCCTGCTCCACTCTTACCACCATTAGAACATATCGTCAAAGCTATCAGCCCAAAGAAAAAAAAGCGCCGCACCACCAACGGGTGGACTCGAACCTCCAACTTTACGGTTAACAGCCGATCACGCTAGCCAATTGCGCAGCGGAGACAGTCCTGCTCCACTCTCACCACCATCAGAACTTATCTTCAAAGCTATCAGCACAAAGAAAAAAAGCGCCCCAGCATCACCGGGTGGGGTCGAACCTCCAACCTTTCGTTTAACAGCCGATCGCGCTAGCCAATTGCGCCACGAAGACAGTCCTGCTCCACTCTCACCACCATCAGAACATATCTTCAAAGCTATTACCGCAAAGAAAAAAGCAACACACCACTCCCGGAAGGGCTCGAAACTCCAACCTTTCGGGTAACAGCCGATCACGCTAGCCAATTGCGCCACGGAGACAGTCCTGCTTCACTCTCACCACCATCAGAACATATCTTCAAAGCTATCAGCACAAAGAAAAAAAAGCGCCCCAGCATCACCGGGTGGGCTCGAACTTCTAACCTTTCGGTTAACAGCCGATCGCGCTAGCCAACTGCGCCAAGGAGACAGTCGTGCTCCACTCTCACCACCATCAGAACATATCTTCAAAGCTATCAGCGCAAAGAAAAAAGCAACACACCACTCCAGGGAGGGCTCGAAACTCCAACCTTTCGGTTAACAGCTGATCGCGCTAGCCAATGGCGCCACGGAGACAGTCCTGCTCCACTCTTACCACCATTAGAACATATCTTCAAAGCTATCAGCCCAAAGAAAAAAAAGCGCCGCACCACCAACGGGTGGGCTCGAACCTCCAACTTTCCGGTTAACAGCCGATCACGCTAGCCAATTGCGCCACGGAGACAGTCCTGCTCCACTCTCACCACCATCAGAACTTATGTTCAAAGCTATCAGCACAAAGAAAAAAAGCGCCCCAGCATCACCGGGTGGGCTCGAACTTCCAACCTTTCGGTTAACAGCCGATCGCGCTAGCCAGCTCCGCCAAGGAGACAGTCGTGCTCCACTCTCACCACCACCAGAACATATCTTCAAAGCTATCAGCGCAAAGAAAAAAGCAACATACCACCACCGGGTGGGCTCAAACCTCCAACTTTTCGGTTAACAGCCGATCACGCTAGCCAATTGCGCCACGGAGACAGTCCTGCTCCACTCTCACCACCATCAGAACATATCTTCAAAGCTATCAGCCCACAGAAAAAAAGCGCCGCGCAACCACTGGGTAGGCTCGAACCTCCAACTTTTCGGTTAACAGCCGATCGCGCTAGCCAATTGCGCCACGGAGACAGTCCTGCTCCACTCTCACCATCATCAGAACATATCTTCAAAGCTATCAGCGCAAGGAAAAAAAAGCGCTGCACCACCACCAGGTGGGCTCCAACCTCCAACCTTTCGGTTAACAGCCGATCGCGCTAGCCCATTGCGCCACGGAGACAGTCTTGCTCCACTCTCACCACCATCAGAACATATCTTCAAAGCTATCAGCGCAAAGAAAAAAGCAACACACCACTCCCGGGAGGGCTCGAAACTCCAACCTTTCGGTTAACAGCCGATCGCGCTAGCCCATTGCGCTACGGAGGCAGTCTTGCTCCACTCTCACCATCATCAGAACATATCTTCAAAGCTGTCAGCGCAAGGAAAAAAAAGCGCTGCACCACCACCAGGTGGGCTCGAACCTCCAACCTTTCGGTTAACAGCCGATAGCGCTAGCCCATTGCGCCAAGGAGACAGTCTTGCTCCACTCTCACCACCATCAGAACATATCTTCAAAGCTATCAGCGCAAAGAAAAAAGCAACACACCACTCCCGGGAGGGCTCGAAACTCCAACCTTTCGGTCAACAGCCGATCGCGCTAGCCAATTGCGCCACAGAGACAGTACTGCTCCACTCTCACCACCATCAGAACATATCTTCAAAGCTATCAGCCCAAAGAAAAAAAAGCGCCATACCACCACCGGGTGGGCTCGAACCTCCGACCTTTTGATTAACAACCCATCGCGCTAGCCAATTGCGCCATGGAGACAGTCCTGCACCACTCTCACCACCATCAGAACATATCTTCAAAGCTATCAGCCCAAAGAAAAAAAAAGCGCCGCACCACCACCGGATGGGCTCGAACCTCCAACTTTTTGGTTAACAGCCGATCACGCTAGCCAATTGCACCACGGAGACAGTCCTGCTTCACTCTCACCACCATCAGAACATATCTTCAAAGCTATCAGCACAAAGAAAAAAAAGCGCCCCAGCATCACCGGTTGGGCTCGAACTTCCAACCTTTCGGTTAACAGCCGATCGCGCTAGCCAACTGCGCCACGGAGACAGTCGTGCTCCACTCTCACCACCATCAGAACGTATCTTCAAAGCTATCAGCGCAAAGAAAAAAGCAACACACCACTCCAGGAGGGCTCGAAACTCCAACCTTTCGGTTAACAGCCGATCGCGCTAGCCAATGGCGCCACAGAGACAGTGCTGCTCCACTCTTACCACCATTAGAACATATCTTCAAAGCTATCAGCCCAAAGAAAAAAAAGCGCCGCACCACCAACGGGTGGGCTCGAATCTCCAAATTTCCGGTTAACAGTCGATCACGCTAGCCAATTGCGCCACGGAGACAGTCCTGCTCCACTCTCACCACCATCAGAACATATCTTCAAAGCTATCAGCCCAAAGAAAAAAAAGCGTCGCACCACCACAGGGTGGGCTCGAGCCTCCAACTTTTCGGTTAACAGCCGATCACGCTAGCCAATTGCGCCACGGAGACAGTCCTGCTCCACTCTCACCACCATCAGAACATATCTTCAAAGCTATCAGCCCAAAGAAAAAAAAGCGCCGCACCACCAACGGGTGGGCTCGAACCTCCAAATTTCCGGTTAACAGCTGATCACGCTAGCCAGTTGCGCCACGGAGACAGTCCTGTTCCACTCTCACCACCATCAGAACATATCTTCAAAGCTATCAGCCCAAAAAAAAAAGTGCCGCAACACCACCGGGTGGGCTCGAGCCTCCAACTTTTCGGTTAACAGCCGATCACGCTAGCCAATTGCGCCACGGAGACAGTCCTGCTCCACTCTCACCACCATCAGAACATATCTTCAAAGCTATCAGCCCACAGAAAAAAAGCGCCGCACCACCCCCGGGTGGGCTCGAACCTCCAACTTTTCGGTTAACAGCCGATCACGCTAGCCAATTGCGCCACGGAGACCGTCCTGCTTCACTCTCACCACCATCATAACATATCTTCAAAGCTATCAGCACAGAGAAAAAAAAGCGCCGCACCACCACCGGGTGGGCTCAAACTACCAACTTTTCGGTTAACAGCCGATCACGCTAGCGAATTGCGCCACGGAGACAGTCCTGCTCCACACTCACCATCATCAGAACATATACTCAAAGCTATCAGCCCAAAGAAAAAAAGCGCCGCACCAGCACCGTGTGGGCTCGAACCTCCAACTTTTCGGTTAACAGCCGATCACGCTAGCCAATTGCGCCACGGAGACAGTCCTGCTTCACTCTCACCACCATCATAACATATCTTCAAAGCTATCAGCCCAAAGAAAAAAAAGCGCCGCACCACCACCGGGTGGGCTCGAAACTCCAACCTTTCGGTTAACTGCCGATCGCGCTAGCCAATGGCGCCACGGAGACAGTCCTGCTCCTCTCTTACCACCATTAGAACATATCTTCAAAGCTATCAGCTCAAAGAAAAAAAAAGCGCCGGACCACCAACGGGTGGACTCGAACCTCCAACTTTCCGGTTAACAGCCGATCACGCTAGCCAATTGCGCCACGGAGACAGTCCTGCTCCACTCTCACCACCATCAGAACTTATCTTCAAAGCTATCAGCACAAAAAAAAGCGCCCCAGCATCACCGGGTGGGCTTGAACCTCCAACCTTTCGTTTAACAGCCGATCGCGCTAGCCAATTGCGCCACGAAGACAGTCCTGCTCCACTCTCACCACCATCAGAACATATCTTCAAAGCTATTACCGCAAAGAAAAAAGCAACACACCACTCCCGGAAGGGCTCGAAACTCCAACCTTTCGGTTAACAGCCGATCACGCTAGCCAATTGCGCCACGGAGACAGTCCTGCTTCACTCTCACCACCATCAGAACATATCTTCAAAGCTATCAGCACAAAGAAAAAAAAGCGCCCCAGCATCACCGGGTGGGCTCGAACTTCCAACCTTTCGGTTAACAGCCGATCGCGCTAGCCAACTGCGCCAAGGAGACAGTCGTACTCCACTCTCACCACCATCAGAACATATCTTCAAAGCTATCAGCGCAAAGAAAAAAGCAACACACCACTCCAGGGAGGGCTCGAAACTCCAACCTTTCGGTTAACAGCCGATCGCGCTAGCCAATGGCGCCACGGAGACAGTCCTGCTCCACTCTTACCACCATTAGAACATATCTTCAAAGCTATCAGCCCAAAGAAAAAAAAGCGCCGCACCACCAACGGGTGGGCTCGAACCTCCAACTTTCCGGTTAACAGCCGATTACGCTAGCCAATTGCGCCACAGAGACAGTCCTGCTTCACTCTCACCCCCATCAGAACATATCTTCAAAGTTATCAGCCCAAAGAAAAAAAAGCGCCGCACCACCACCGGTTGGGCTCGAAACTCCAACCTTTCGGTTAACTGCTGATTGCGCTAGCCAATGGCGCCACGGAGACAGTCCTGCTCCACTCTTACCACCATTAGAACATATCTTCAAAGCTATTAGCCCAAAGAAAAAAAAGCGCCGCACCACCAACGGGTGGACTCGAACCTCCAACTTACGGTTAACAGCCGTTCACGCTAGCCAATTGCGCCACGGAGACAGTCCTGCTCCACTCTCACCATCATCAGAACATATCTTCAAAGCTATCAGCGCAAGGAAAAAAAAGCGCTGAGCCACAACCAGGTGGGCTCGAACCTCCAACCTTTCGGTTAACAGCCGATCGCGCTAGCCCATTGCGCCACGGAGACAGTCTTGCTCCACTCTCACCACCATCAGAACATATCTTCAAAGCTATCAGCGCAAAGAAAAAAGCAACACACCACTCCCGGGAGGGCTCGAAACTCCAACCTTTCGGTTAACAGCCGATCACGCTAGCCCATTGCGCTACGGAGGCAGTCCTGCTCCACTCTCACCATCATCAGAACATATCTTCAAAGCTATCAGCGCAAGGAAAAAAAGCGCTGCACCATTACCAGGTGGGCTCGAACCTCCAACCTTTCGGTTAACAGCCGATCGCGCTAGCCCATTGCGCCACGGAGACAGTCTTGCTCCTTTCTCACCACCATCAGAACATATCTTCAAAGCTATCAGCGCAAAGAAAAAAGCAACAAACCACTCCCGGGAGGGCTCGAAACTCCAACCTTTCGGTCAACAGCCGATCGCGCTAGCCAATTGCGCCACGGAGACAGTACTGCTCCACTCTCACCACCATCAGAACATATCTTCAGAGCTATCAGCCCAAAGAAAAAAAAGCGCCATACCACCACCGGGTGGGCTCGAACCTCCGACCTTTTGATTAACAGCCCATCGCGCTAGCCAATTGCGCCATGGAGAAAGTCCTGCACCACTCGCACCACCATCAGAACATATCTTCAAAGCTATCAGCCCAAAGAAAAAAAAGCGCCGCACCACCACCGGGTGGGCTCGAACCTCCAACTTTTCGGTTAACAGCCGATCACGCTAGCCAATTGCGCCAAGGAGACAGTCGTGCTCCACTCTCACCACCATCAGAACATATCTTCAAAGCTATCAGCGCAAAGAAAAAAGCAACACACCACTCCAGGAGGGCTCGAAACTCCAACCTTTCGGTTAACAGCCGATCGCGCTAGCCAATTGCGCCACGGAGACAGTCCTGCTTCACTCTCACCACCATCATAACATATCTTCAAAGCTATCAGCCCAAAGAAAAAAAAGCGCCGCACCACCACCGCGTGGGCTCGAAACTCCAACCTTTCGGTTAACTGCCAATCGCGCTAGCCAATGGCGCCACGGAGACAGTCCTGCTGCACTCTTACAACCATTAGAACATATCGTCAAAGCTATCAGCCCAAAGAAAAAAAAAGCGCCGCACCACCAACGGGTGGACTCGAACCTCCAACTTTCCGGTTAACAGCCGATCACGCTAGCCAATTGCGCCACGCAGACAGTCCTGCTCCACTCTCACCACCATCAGAACTTATCTTCAAAGCTATCAGCACAAAAAAAGCGCCCCAGCATCACCGGGTGGGCTCGAACCTCCAACCTTTCGTTTAACAGCCGATCGCGCTAGCCAATTGCACCACGAAGACAGTGCTGCTCCACTCTCACCACCATCAGAACATATCTTCAAAGCTATTACCGCAAAGAATAAAGCAACACACCACTCCCGGAAGGGCTCGAAACTCCAACCTTTCGGTTAACAGCCGATCACGCTAGCCAATTGCGCCACGGAGACAGTCCTGCTTCACTCTCACCACCATCAGAACATATCTTCAAAGCTATCAGCACAAAGAAAAAAAGCGCCCCAGCATCACCGGGTGGGCTCGAACTTCCAACCTTTCGGTTAACAGCCGATCGCGCTAGCCAACTGCGCCAAGGAGACAGTCCTGCTCCACTCTCACCACCATCAGAACATATCTTCAAAGCTATCAGCGCAAAGAAAAAAGCAACACACCCCTCCAGGGAGGGCTCGAAACTCCAAACTTTCGGTTAACAGCCGATCGCGCTAGCCAATGGCGCCACGGAGACAGTCCTGCTCCACTCTTACCACCATTGGAACATATCTTCAAAGCTATCAGCCCAAAGAAAAAAAAAGCGCCGCAACACCAACGGGTGGACTCGAACCTCCAACTTTCCGGTTAACAGCCGATCACGCTAGCCAATTGCGCCACGGAGACAGTCCTGCTCTACTCTCACCACCATCAGAACTTATCTTCAAAGCTATCAGCACAAAGAAAAAAAAGCGCCCCAGCATCACCGGGTGGGCTCGAACCTCCAACCTTTCGGTTAACAGCCGATCGCGCTAGCCAGCTGCGCCAAGGAGACAGTCGTGCTCCACTCTCACCACCATCAGAACATATCTTCAAAGCTATCAGCGCAAAGAAAAAAGCAACACACCACCACCGGGTGGGCTCAAACCTCCAACTTTTCGGTTAACAGCCGATCACACTAGCCAATTGCGCCACGGAGACAGTCCTGCTCCACTCTCACCACCATCAGAACTTATCTTCAAAGCTATCAGCCCACAGAAAAAAAAGCGCCGCGCAACCACCGGGTAGGCTCGAACCTCCAACTTTTCGGTTAACAGCCGATCGCGCTAGCCAATTGCGCCACGGAGACAGTCCTGCTCCACTCTCACCATCATCAGAACATATCTTCAAAGCTATCAGCGCAAGGAAAAAAAAGCGCTGCACCACTACCAGGTGGGCTCGAACCTCCAACCTTTCGGTTAACAGCCGATCGCGCTAGCCCATTGCGCCACGGAGACAGTCTTGCTCCACTCTCACCACCATCAGAACATATCTTCAAAGCTATCAGCGCAAAGAAAAAAGCAACACACCACTCCCGGGAGGGCTCGAAACTCCAACCTTTCGGTTAACAGCCGATCGCGCTAGCCCATTGCGCTACGGAGGCAGTCTTGCTCCACTCTCACCATCATCAGAACATTTCTTCAAAGCTATCAGCGCAAGGAAAAAAAAGCGCTGCACCACCACCAGGTGGGCTCGAACCTCCAACCTTTCGGTTAACAGCCGATCGCGCTAGCCCATTGCGCCACGGAGACAGTCTTGCTCCACTTTCACCACCATCAGAACATATCTTCGAAGCTATCAGCGCAAAGAAAAAAGCAACACACCACTCCCGGGAGGGCTCGAAACTCCAAGCTTTCGGTCAACAGCCGATCGCGCTAGCCAATTGCGCCACAGAGACAGTACTGCTCCACTCTCACCACCATCAGAACATATCTTCAAAGCTATCAGCCCAAAGAAAACAAAGCGTCATACCACCACCGGGTGGGCTCGAACCTCCGACCTTTTGATTAACAACCCATCGCGCTAGCCAATTGCGCCATGTAGACAGTCCTGCACCACTCTCACCACCATCAGAACATATCTTCAAAGCTATCAGCCCAAAGAAAAAAAAGCGCCGCACCACCACCGGATGGGCTCAAACCTCCAACTTTTCGGTTAACAGCCGATCACGCTAGCCAATTGCGCCACGGAGACAGTCCTGCACCACTCTCACCACCATCAGAACATATCTTCAAAGCTATCAGCACAAAGAAAAAAAAAGCGCCCCAGCATCACCGGTTGGGCTCGAACTTCCAACCTTTCGGTTAACAGGCGATCGCGCTAGCCAACTGCGCCAAGGAGACAGTCGTGCTCCACTCTCACCACCATCAGAACATATCTTCAAAGCTATCAGCGCAAAGAAAAAAGCAACACACCCCTCCAGGGAGGGCTCGAAACTCCAACCTTTCGGTTAACAGCCGATCGCGCTAGCCAATTGCGCCACGGAGACAGTCCTGCTCCACTCTCACCATCATCAGAACATATCTTCAAAGCTATCAGCGCAAGGAAAAAAAAGCGCTGCACCACCACCAGGTGGGCTCCAACCTCCAACCTTCCGGTTAACAGCCGATCACGCTAGCCAATTGCGCCACGGAGACAGTCCTGCTCCACTCTCACCACCATCAGAACATATCTTCAAAGCTATCAGCCCAAAGAAAAAAAGCGCCGCACCACCACCGGGTGGGCTCGAGCCTCCAACTTTTCGGTAAACAGCCGATCACGCTAGCCAATTGCGCCACGGAGACAGTCCTGCTCCACTCTCACCACCATCAGAACATATCTTCAAAGCTATCAGCCCACAGAAAAAAAAAGCGCCGCACCACCACCGGGTGGGCTCGAACCTCCAACTTTTCGGTTAACAGCCGATCACGTTAGCCAATTGCGCCACGGAAACCGTCCTGCTTCACTCTCACCACCATCATAACATATCTTCAAAGCTATCAGCCCAAAGACAAAAAAAGCGCCGCACCACCACCGGGTGGGCTCAAACTACCAACTTTTCGGTTAACAGCCGATCACGCTAGCGAATCGCGCCACGGAGACAGTCCTGCTCCACTCTCACCACCATCAGAACATATATTCAAAGCTATCAGCCCAAAGAAAAAAAGCGCCGCACTACCACCGTGTGGGCTCGAACCTCCAACTTTTCGGTTAACAGCCGATCACGCTAGCCAAATGCGTCACGGAGACAGTCCTGCTTCACTCTCACCACCATCAGAACATATCTTCAAAGCTATCAGCCCAAAGAAAAAAAAGCGCCGCACCACCAACGGGTGGGCTCGAATCTCCAAATTTCCGGTTAACAGCCTATCACGCTAGCCAATTGCGCCACGGAGACAGTCCTGCTCCACTCTCACCACCATCAGAACATATCTTCAAAGCTATCAGCCCAAAGAAAAAAAAGCGCCGCACCACCACCGGGTGGGCTCGAGCCTCCAACTTTTCGGTTAACAGCCAATCACGCTAGCCAATTGTGCCACGGAGACAGTCCTGCTCCACTCTCACCACCATCAGAACATATCTTCAAAGCTATCAGCCCACAGAAAAAAAAGCGCCGCACCACCACCGGGTGGGCTCGAACCTCCAACCTATCGGTTAACAGCCGATCGCGCTAGCCAACTGCGCCACGAAGACAGTCCTGCTCCACTTTCACCACCATCAGAACATATCTTCAAAGCTATTACCGCAAAGAAAAAAGCAACACACCACTCCCGGAAGGGCTCGAAACTCCAACCTTTCGGTTAAGAGCCGATCACGCTAGCCAATTGCGCCACGGAGACAGTCCTGCTTCACTCTCACCACCATCAGAACATATCTTCAAAGATATCAGCACAAAGAAAAAAAAGCGCCCCAGCATCACCGGGTGGGCTCGAACTTCCAACCTTTCGGTTAACAGCCGATCGCGCTAGCCAACTGCGCCAAGGAGACAGTCGTACTCCACTCTCACCACCATTAGAACATATCTTCAAAGCTATCAGCGCAAAGAAAAAAGCAACACACCACTACAGGGAGGGCTTGAAACTCCAACCTTTCGGTTAACAGCCGATCGCGCTAGCCAATGGCGCCACGGAGACAGTCCTGCTCCACTCTTACCACCATTAGAACATATCTTCAAAGCTTTCAGCCCAAAGAAAAAAAAGCGCCGCACCACCAACGGGTGGGCTCGAACCTCCAACTTTCCGGTTAACAGCCGATTACGCTAGCCAATTGCGCCACAGAGACAGTCCTGCTTCACTCTCACCCCCATCAGAACATATCTTCAAAGTTATCAGCCCAAAGAAAAAAAAGCGCCGCACCACCACCGGGTGGGCTCGAAACTCCAACCTTTCGGTTAACTGCTGATTGCGCTAGCCAATGGCGCCACGGAGACAGTCCTGCTCCACTCTTACCACCATTAGAACATATCTTCGAAGCTATCAGCCCAAAGAAAAAAAAGCGCCGCACCACCAACGGGTGGACTCGAACCTCCAACTTTCGCTTAACAGCCGTTCACGCTAGCCAATTGCGCCACGGAGACAGTCCTGCTCCACTCTCACCATCATCAGAACATATCTTCAAAGCTATCAGCCCAAGGAAAAAAAAGCGCTGCACCACCACCAGGTGGGCTCGAACCTCCAACCTTTCGGTTAACAGCCGATCGCGCTAGCCCATTGCACCACGGAGACAGTCTTGCTCCACTCTCAACACCATCAGAACATATCTTCAAAGCTATCAGCGCAAAAAAAAGAAGCAACACACCACTCCCGGGAGGGCTCGAAACTCCAACCTTTCGGTCAACAGCCGATCACGCTATCCAATTGCGCCACGGAGACAGTCCTGCTCCACTCTCACCACCATCAGAACATATCTTCAAAGCTATCAGCCCACAGAAAAAAAGCGCCGCGTAACCACCGCTTAGGCTCGAACCTCCAACTTTTCGGTTAACAGCCGATCGCGCTAGCCAATCGCGCCACGGAGACAGTCCTGCTTCACTCTCACCACCATCAGAACATATCTTCAAAGCTATCAGCACAAAGAAAAAAAGCGCCCCAGCATCACCGGGTGGGCTCGAACTTCCAACCTTTCGGTTAACAGCCGATCGCGCTAGCCAACTGCGCCAAGGAGACAGTCGTACTCCACTCTCACCACCATCAGAACATATCTTCAAAGCTATCAGCGCAAAGAAAAAAGCAACACACCACTCCAGGGAGGGCTCGAAACTCCAACCTTTCGGTTACCAGCCGACCGCGCTAGCCAATGGCGCCACGAAGACAGTCCTGCTCCACTCTTACCACCATTAGAACATATCTTCAAAGCTATCAGCCCAAAGAAAAAAAAGCGCCGCACCACCACCGGGTGGGCTCGAACCTCCAACTTTTCGGTTAACAGCCGATCACGCTAGCCAATTGCGCCAAGGAGACAGTCGTGCTCCACTCTCACCACCATCAGAACATATCTTCAAAGCTATCAGCGCAAAGAAAAAAGCAACACACCACTCCAGGAGGGCTCGAAACTCCAACCTTTCGGTCAACAGCCGATCGCGCTAGCCAATTGCGCCACGGAGACAGTACTGCTCCACTCTCACCACCATCAGAACATATCTTCAGAGCTATCAGCCCAAAGAAAAAAAAGCGCCATACCACCACCGGGTGGGCTCGAACCTCCGACCTTTTGATTAACAGCCCATCGCGCTAGCCAATTGCGCCATGGAGAAAGTCCTGCACCACTCGCACCACCATCAGAACATATCTTCAAAGCTATCAGCCCAAAGAAAAAAAAGCGCCGCACCACCACCGGGTGGGCTCGAACCTCCAACTTTTCGGTTAACAGCCGATCACGCTAGCCAATTGCGCCAAGGAGACAGTCGTGCTCCACTCTCACCACCATCAGAACATATCTTCAAAGCTATCAGCGCAAAGAAAAAAGCAACACACCACTCCAGGAGGGCTCGAAACTCCAACCTTTCGGTTAACAGCCGATCGCGCTAGCTAATTGCGCCACGGAGACAGTCCTGCTTCACTCTCACCACCATCATGACATATCTTCAAAGCTATCAGCCCAAAGAAAAAAAAGCGCCGCACCACCACCGCGTGGGCTCGAAACTCCAACCTTTCGGTTAACTGCCAATCGCGCTAGCCAATGGCGCCACGGAGACAGTCCTGCTCCACTCTTACCACCATTAGAACATATCGTCAAAGCTATCAGCCCAAAGAAAAAAAAAGCGCCGCACCACCAACGGGTGGACTCGAACCTCCAACTTTCCGGTTAACAGCCGATCACGCTAGCCAATTGCGCCACGGAGACAGTCCTGCTCCACTCTCACCACCATCAGAACTTATCTTCAAAGCTATCAGCACATAGAAAAAAAAGCGCCCCAGCATCACCGGGTGGGCTCGAACCTCCAACCTTTCGTTTAACAGCCGATCGCGCTAGCCAATTGCGCCACGAAGACAGTCCTGCTCCACTCTCACCACCATCAGAACATATCTTCAAAGCTATTACCGCAAAGAATAAAGCAACACACCACTCCCGGAAGGGCTCGAAACTCCAACCTTTCGGTTAACAGCCGATCGCGCTAGCCAATGGCGCCACGGAGACAGTCCTGCTCCACTCTTACCACCATTAGAACATATCTTCAAAGCTATCAGCCCAAAGAAAAAAAAGCGCCGCACCACCAACGGGTGGGCTCGAGCCTCCAACTTTTCGGTTAACAGCCGATCACGCTAGCCAATTGCGCCACGGAGACAGTCCTGCTCCACTCTCACCACCATCAGAACATATCTTCAAAGCTATCAGCCCAAAGAAAAAAAAAGCGCCGCACCACCAACGGGTGGGCTCGAACCTCTAAATTTCCGGTTAACAGCTGATCACGCTAGCCAGTTGCGCCACGGAGACAGTCCTGTTCCACTCTCACCACCATCAGAACATATCTTCAAAGCTATCAGCCCAAAGAAAAAAAAGTGCCGCAACACCACCGGGTGGGCTCGAGCCTCCAACTTTTCGGTTAACAGCCGATCACGCTAGCCAATTGCGCCACGGAGACAGTCCTGCTCCACTCTCACCACCATCAGAACATATCTTCAAAGCTATCAGCCCACAGAAAAAAAGCGCCGCACCACCCCCGGGTGGGCTCGAACCTCCAACTTTTCGGTTAACAGCCGATCACGCTAGCCAATTGCGCCACGGAGACCGTCCTGCTTCACTCTCACCACCATCATAACATATCTTCAAAGCTATCAGCACAAAGAAAAAAAAGCGCCGCACCACCACCGGGTGGGCTCAAACTACCAACTTTTCGGTTAACAGCCGATCACGCTAGCGAATTGCGCCACGGAGACAGTCCTGCTCCACTCTCACCACCATCAGAACATATATTCAAAGCTATCAGCCCAAAGAAAAAAAGCGCCGCACCAGCACCGTGTGGGCACGAACCTCCAACTTTTCGGTTAACAGCCGATCACGCTAGCCAATTGCGCCACGGAGACAGTCCTGCTTCACTCTCACCACCATCATAACATATCTTCAAAGCTATCAGCCCAAAGAAAAAAAAGCGCCGCACCACCACCAGGTGGGCTCGAAACTCCAACCTTTCGGTTAACTGCCGATCGCGCTAGCCAATGGCGCCACGGAGACAGTCCTGCTCCACTCTTACCACCATTAGAACATATCTTCAAAGCTATCAGCTCAAAGAAAAAAAAAGCGCCGCACCACCAACGGGTGGACTCGAACCTCCAACTTTCCGGTTAACAGCCGATCACGCTAGCCAATTGCGCCACGGAGACAGTCCTGCTCCACTCTCACCACCATCAGAACTTATCTTCAAAGCTATCAGCACAAAAAAAAGCGCCCCAGCATCACCGGGTGGGCTTGAACCTCCAACCTTTCGTTTAACAGCCGATCGCGCTAGCCAATTGCGCCACGAAGACAGTCCTGCTCCACTCTCACCACCATCAGAACATATCTTCAAAGCTATTACCGCAAAGAAAAAAGCAACACACCACTCCCGGAAGGGCTCGAAACTCCAACCTTTCGGTTAACAGCCGATCACGCTAGTCAATTGCGCCACGGAGACAGTCCTGCTTCACTCTCACCACCATCAGAACATATCTTCAAAGCTATCAGCACAAAGAAAAAAAAGCGCCCCAGCATCACCGGGTGGGCTCGAACTTCCAACCTTTCGGTTAACAGCCGATCGCGCTAGCCAACTGCGCCAAGGAGACAGTCGTACTCCACTCTCACCACCATCAGAACATATCTTCAAAGCTATCAGCGCAAAGAAAAAAGCAACACACCATTCCAGGGAGGGCTCGAAACTCCAACCTTTCGGTTAACAGCCGATCGCGCTAGCCAATGGCGCCACGAAGACAGTCCTGCTCCACTCTTACCACCATTAGAACATATCTTCAAAGCTATCAGCCCAAAGAAAAAAAAGCGCCGCACCACCAACGGGTGGGCTCGAACCTCCAACTTTCCGGTTAACAGCCGATTACGCTAGCCAATTGCGCCACAGAGACAGTCCTGCTTCACTCTCACCCCCATCAGAACATATCTTCAAAGTTATCAGCCCAAAGAAAAAAAAGCGCCGCACCACCACCGGTTGGGCTCGAAACTCCAACCTTTCGGTTAACTGCTGATTGCGCTAGCCAATGGCGCCACGGAGACAGTCCTGCTCCACTCTTACCACCATTAGAACATATCTTCAAAGCTATTAGCCCAAAGAAAAAAAAAGCGCCGCACCACCAACGGGTGGACTCGAACCTCCAACTTTCGGTTAACAGCCGTTCACGCTAGCCAATTGCGCCACGGAGACAGTCCTGCTCCACTCTCACCATCATCAGAACATATCTTCAAAGCTATCAGCGCAAGGAAAAAAAAGCGCTGCACCACAACCAGGTGGGCTCGAACCTCCAACCTTTCGGTTAACAGCCGATCGCGCTAGCCCATTGCGCCACGGAGACAGTCTTGCTCCACTCTCACCACCATCAGAACATATCTTCAAAGCTATCAGCGCAAAGAAAAAAGCAACACACCACTCCCGGGAGGGCTCGAAACTCCAACCCTTCGGTTAACAGCCGATCACGCTAGCCCATTGCGCTACGGAGGCAGTCCTGCTCCACTCTCACCATCATCAGAACATATCTTCAAAGCTATCAGCGCAAGGAAAAAAAGCGCTGCACCATTACCAGGTGGGCTCGAACCTCCAACCTTTCGGTTAACAGCCGATCGCGCTAGCCCATTGCGCCACGGAGACAGTCTTGCTCCTTTCTCACCACCATCAGAACATATCTTCAAAGCTATCAGCCCAAAGAAAAAAGCAACAAACCACTCCCGGGAGGGCTCGAAACTCCAACCTTTCGGTCAACAGCCGATCGCGCTAGCCAATTGCGCCACGGAGACAGTACTGCTCCACTCTCACCACCATCAGAACATATCTTCAGAGCTATCAGCCCAAAGAAAAAAAAGCGCCATACCACCACCGGGTGGGCTCGAACCTCCGACCTTTTGATTAACAGCCCATCGCTCTAGCCAATTGCGCCATGGAGAAAGTCCTGCACCACTCGCACCACCATCAGAACATATCTTCAAAGCTATCAGCCCAAAGAAAAAAAAGCGCCGCACCACCACCGGGTGGGCTCGAACCTCCAACTTTTCGGTTAACAGCCGATCACGCTAGCCAATTGCGCCAAGGAGACAGTCGTGCTCCACTCTCACCACCATCAGAACTTATCTTCAAAGCTATCAGCGCAAAGAAAAAAGCAACACACCACTCCAGGAGGGCTCGAAACTCCAACCTTTCGGTTAACAGCCGATCGCGCTAGCCAATTGCGCCACGGAGACAGTCCTGCTTCACTCTCACCACCATCATAACATATCTTTAAAGCTATCAGCCCAAAGAAAAAAAAGCGCCGCACCACCACCGCGTGGGCTCGAAACTCCAACCTTTCGGTTAACTGCCAATCGCGCTAGCCAATGGCGCCACGGAGACAGTCCTGCTGCACTCTTACCACCATTAGAACATATCGTCAAAGCTATCAGCCCAAAGAAAAAAAAGCGCCGCACCACCAACGGGTGGACTCGAACCTCCAACTTTCCGGTTAACAGCCGATCACGCTAGCCAATTGCGCCACGGAGACAGTCCTGCTCCACTCTCACCACCATCAGAACTTATCTTCAAAGCTATCAGCACAAAGAAAAAAAAGCGCCCCAGCATCACCGGGTGGGCTCGAACCTCCAACCTTTCGTTTAACAGCCGATCGCGCTAGCCAATTGCGCCACGAAGACAGTCCTGCTCCACTCTCACCACCATCAGAACATATCTTCAAAGCTATTACCGCAAAGAATAAAGCAACACACCACTCCCGGACGGGCTCGAAACTCCAACCTTTCGGTTAACAGCCGATCACGCTAGCCAATTGCGCCACGGAGACAGTCCTGCTTCACTCTCACCACCATCAGAACATATCTTCAAAGCTATCAGCACAAAGAAAAAAAGCGCCCCAGCATCACCGGGTGGGCTCGAACTTCCAACCTTTCGGTTAACAGCCGATCGCGCTAGCCAACTGCGCCAAGGAGACAGTCGTGCTCCACTCTCACAACCATCAGAACATATCTTCAAAGCTATCAGCGCAAAGAAAAAAGCAACACACCACTCCAGGGAGGGCTCGAAACTCCAACCTTTCGGTTAACAGCCGATCGCGCTAGCCAATGGCGCCACGGAGACAGTCCTGCTCCACTCTTACCACCATTAGAACATATCTTCAAAGCTATCAGCCCAAAGAAAAAAAAGCGCCGCACCACCAACGGGTGGGCTCGAACCTCCAACTTTCCGGTTAACAGCCAATCACGCTAGCCAATTGCGCCACGGAGACAGTCCTGCTTCACGCTCACCCCCATCAGAACATATCTTCAAAGCTATCAGCCCAAAGAAAAAAAAGCGCCGCACCACCACCGGGTGGGCTCGAAACTCCAACCTTTCGGTTAACTGCCGATTGCGCTAGCCAATAGCGCCACGGAGACAGTCCTGCTCCACTCTTACCACCATTAGAACATATCTTCAAAGCTATCAGCCCAAAGAAAAAAAAAGCGCCGCACCACCAACGGGTGGACTCGAACCTCCAACTTTCCGGTTAACAGCCGATCACGCTAGCCAATTGCGCCACGGAGACAGTCCTGCTCCACTCTCACCACCATCAGAACTTATCTTCAAAGCTATCAGCACAAAGAAAAAAAAAGCGCCCCAGCATCACCGGGTGGGCTCGAACTTCCAACCTTTCGGTTAACAGCCGATCGCGCTTGCCAGCTGCGCCAAGGAGACAGTCGTGCTCCACTCTCACCACCATCAGAACATATCTTCAAAGCTATCAGCGCAAAGAAAAAAGAAACACACCACCACCGGGTGGGCTCAAACCTCCAACTTTTCGGTTAACAGCCGATCACGCTAGCCAATTGCGCCACGGAGACAGTCCTGCTCCACTCTCACCACCATCAGAACATATCTTCAAAGCTATCAGCCCACAGAAAAAAAAGCGCCGCGCAACCACCGGGTAGGCTCGAACCTCCAACCTTTCGGTTAACAGCCGATCGCGCTAGCCCAATGCGCCACGGAGACAGTCTTGCTCCACTCTCACCACCATCAGAACATATCTTCAAAGCTATCAGCGCAAAGAAAAAAGCAACACACCACTCCCGGGAGGGCTCGAAACTCCAACCTTTCGGTTAACAGCCGATCGCGCTAGCCCATTGCGCTACGGAGGCAGTCTTGCTGCACTCTCACCATCATCAGAACATATCTTCAAAGCTATCAGCGCAAGGAAAAAAAAGCGCTGCACCACCACCAGGTGGGCTCGGACCTCCAACCATTCGGTTAACAGCCGATCGCGCTAGCCCATTGCGCCACGGAGACAGTCTTGCTCCACTCTCACCACCATCAGAACATATCTTCAAAGCTATCAGCGCAAAGAAAAAAGCAACACACCACTCCCGGGAGGGCTCGAAACTCCAACCTTTCGGTCAACAGCCGATCGCGCTAGCCAATTGCGCCACAGAGACAGTACTGCTCCACTCTCACCACCATCAGAACATATCTTCAAAGCTATCAGCCCAAAGAAAAAAAAGCGCCATACCACCACCGGGTGGGCTCGAACCTCCGACCTTTTGATTAACAACCCATCGCGCTAGCCAATTGCGCCATGTAGACAGTCCTGCACCACTCTCACCACCATCAGAACATATCTTCAAAGCTATCAGCCCAAAGAAAAAAAAGCGCCGCACCACCACCGGATGGGCTCGAACCTCCAACTTTTCGGTTAACAGCCGATCACGCTAGCCAATTTTCCACGGAGACAGTCCTGCTTCACTCTCACCACCATCAGAACATATCTTCAAAGCTATCAGCCCAAGGAAAAAAAAGCGCTGCACCACCACCAGGTGGGCTCGAACCTCCAACCTTTCGGTTAACAGCCGATCGCGCTAGCCCATTGCGCCACGGAGACAGTCTTGCTCCACTCTCACCACCTTCAGAACATATCTTCAAAGCTATCAGCGAAAAGAAAAAAGCAACACACCACTCCCGGGAGGGCTCGAAACTCCAACCTTTCGGTCAACAGCCGATCACGCTATCCAATTGCGCCACGGAGACAGTCCTGCTCCACTCTCACCACCATCAGAACATATCTTCAAAGCTATCAGCCCACAGAAAAAAAGCGCCGCGTAACCACCGCTTAGGCTCGAACCTCCAACTTTTCGGTTAACAGCCGATCGCGCTAGCCAATTGCGCCACGGAGACAGTCCTGCTCCACTCTCACCATCATCAGAACATATCTTCAAAGCTATCAGCGCAAGGAAAAAAAAGCGCTGCACCACCACCAGGTGGGCTCGAACCTCCAACCTTTCGGTTAACAGCCGATCGCGCTAGCCCATTGCGCCATGGAGACAACCTTGCTCCTTTCTCACCAACATCAGAACATATCTTCAAAGCTATCAGCGCAAAGAAAAAAGCAACAAACCACTCCCGGGAGGGCTCGAAACTCCAACCTTTCGGTCAACAGCCGATCGCGCTAGCCAATTGCGCCACGGAGACAGTACTGCTCCACTCTCACCACCATCAGAACATATCTTCAGAGCTATCAGCCCAAAGAAAAAAAAGCGCCATACCACCACCGGGTGGGCTCGAACCTCCGACCTTTTGATTAACAGCCCATTGCGCTAGCCAATTGCGCCATGGAGAAAGTCCTGCACCACTCGCACCACCATCAGAACATATCTTCAAAGCTATCAGCCCAAAGAAAAAAAAGCGCCGCACCACCACCGGGTGGGCTCGAACCTCCAACTTTTCGGTTAACAGCCGATCACGCTAGCCAATTGCGCCAAGGAGACAGTCGTGCTCCACTCTCACCACCATCAGAACATATCTTCAAAGCTATCAGCGCAAAGAAAAAAGCAACACACCACTCCAGGAGGGCTCGAAACTCCAACCTTTCGGTTAACAGCCGATCGCGCTAGCCAATTGCGCCACGGAGACAGTCCTGCTTCACTCTCACCACCATCATAACATATCTTCAAAGCTATCAGCCCAAAGAAAAAAAAGCGCCGCACCACCACCGCGTGGGCTCGAAACTCCAACCTTTCGGTTAACTGCCAATCGCGCTAGCCAATGGCGCCACGGAGACAGTCCTGCTCCACTCTTACCACCATTAGAACATATCGTCAAAGCTATCAGCCCAAAGAAAAAAAAGCGCCGCACCACCAACGGGTGGACTCGAACCTCCAACTTTCCGGTTAACAGCCGATCACGCTAGCCAATTGCGCCACGGAGACAGTCCTGCTCCACTCTCACCACCATCAGAACTTATCTTCAAAGCTATCAGCACAAAGAAAAAAAGCGCCCCAGCATCACCGGGTGGGCTCGAACCTCCAACCTTTCGTTTAACAGCCGATCGCGCTAGCCAATTGCGCCACGAAGACAGTCCTGCTCCACTCTCACCACCATCAGAACATATTTATTTATTTTATTTATTTATTTATTTAAATACTCTCAATGCCATTTGCGGCGTTACAGAGAGGAGTGGTTACAAGTTAGAGATGGCAGTCTTGAATGATGCATGATCAGGGTTGCTGGCGATGGAGGCAGGAAGGTGGTTCCATTCGGATGAAGTCTTCGGCACGTAGGAGTGGAAGTATATGTTGGTATGGCAGAGTGGCACATGGACTTTGAAGTTATGGTCGATGCGAGATGAAACGTAAGAAGGTGACGAGAACAATGTGCCCTTTATTTCAGGATTCATAAAAAAAATTTTGTGAAAGAGACAGAGTCGGGCCTGTTTCCTCCTGTTAGAAAGGGTAGGAAGGTCTAGAGAATTTTTAATTGATGAGATGCTAGCGGTACGGGAGTAATTAGCGACAATGAAGCGAGCTGAGCGATTTTGGATGGCTTCCAGTGCATTAACAAGTGAACAAGAATGAGGATCCCAGATTGATGAGGCGTATTCGAGTTTAGATCTGACTAGTGTTTTATAAAGAAGAAGTTTTAATGAAACAGGTGCTAATGAAAAGTTACGGCGCAAGAAGCCGAGAGTGCGGTTAGCATTGTTAATCACATAACTGACATGATTATTCCATGTTAAATTGTTATCTATGTGAACACCAAGATATTTGTAAGTATTGACAGACGACAACAGAAAATTAGAAATTGAATAAACAGGGCTAGTGCAGTCAGTACTTCCTCGAGAGATCCTCATTATTTTGCACTTGCCAATATTTAGTTTCATTGACCAGAGTGAGCACCAAGATGTAATGTTGTCAAGATCAGATTGAAGTAGTGATGAATCATGAGAGTTAGATATTATGCGGTAGATGACACAATCGTCGGCAAATAGCCTGATTGTTGATGTAATGCTGGATGGAAGGTCATTAATATAAATTAGAAAGAGTAAGGGTCCAAGGACAGAACCTTGCGGCACACCAGAGATTACTGAACAATTGCGTGAGTCATGATCGTTAGCTGTTACATGTTGGGTTCTGTTAGATAAGAAGCATTCGATCCATCGTAATGTGTTTGAGTCAATATTTAGCATGCTTAGTTTTAGTAGGAGTAAACGGTGAGAAACGGTGTCAAAAGCTTTTTGAAAATCAAGGAAAATGCAATCGATAATGGAGCCAGTGTCAGAAGCTGAAAATAAGTCGTTGGTGAAGAGAAGTAGTTGGGTTTCACATGAGTAGTGTTTCCTAAAACCATGCTGACTGTTGTGAAAGAAGTTATTTTCTTCGAGAAATATAATTAAGTTAGAATAGATTATGTGTTCGAGAAGCTTACATGGAATACTAGTCAAAGTGATGGGCCTGTAGTTAGAAGGATTAGATGAGTCACCTGGTTTAGGCACAGGAACCACCTTCCCCGCCTTCCAGTCACTGGGCAATGAGGCATTTTGTAATGACTGTGAAAAGAGCTGTGAAAAAATGACTGAACAATAAGTGGCAGTCTGTTTGAGAAATTGGGGAGCGATTCCATCTATGCCAGGTGCCGAGGCTTTCATTTTTAATATGAGGTGAAATAGCCCCAATTGATCAATGATGATTGGTTCCATTCGGGGATATCCAGGATCGGCTTGAATTGGTAAATGATTGGAGTTGTCAACGGAAAATGATTTTTTAAATACGTCTTGCAAAGCCTCGCAGCACCTGTCACTTGCAATCGCCAAACCAAGTTCGTCACAAAGATCAATGTTCTTATTTTTTGGACCATTTACTAGACACCAAAACTTACGAGGGTTAGACTGTAGAAGAGAGGGAAGGGTATCGCTGAAGAAACTATGTTTAGCTACTGCATAAGCTTTTTTGTATTCTAATGTTGCGTTGTGATAAGCCGCCCATCTCTCCGTGGTGTCAGATAATGAAGCGCTGCGGTAAAGTCGTTTTTTTTTATTACGTAAGCGAAGAAGTGCTGATGTGAACCACGGAGAGCGGAACGCCGTTCGAACAGTTCGTAAAGGAACATAACAATCTATAAGTGAATTAAACTTATTTTTGAACGATACCCAGTTCTCCTCTACAGTGTTATCAGCGGCACATGCAATGTATTTTTCAGTGAAAACTTCCAACTCAGTACATATAGATGCATAATCAGCTTTCGCATAATCTTTTATAACTTTAGTTGCGTGCATAGGACGCTGTGGTTGCATTGCGCAGGTGAAGTGTACAATGCGATGATCACTAAGCCCGGGTAGGTAGTGAATCGATGAAATGACCGAAGGATTAGTTGTGAAAACCAAATCAAGTATATTTGAAGAAAATGCTGTGATGCGCGTGGGTTCATGGATTACTTGGGTTAAATTAAAATCATTGCATATGTTTAAAAAGCAATTACCTTCCGCTGAAAGACAGCTAGCCGTTCCATCCCCACTGCCCCAAGTAACTTCTGGGAAATTAAAATCGCCCATGACAAATATATGAGAATTTGGGTACCTGACAGAAACTGCGTGCAAACAGTCATGGAAGTTTTCGCAAAAGTCTGAGGGGCAGCGAGGCGGTCGGTAGCAAACGCACAAAATCACGTCCTGATACGCAAATCGAACGCACGCGCATACGATTTCTAGTGGCGAACTTATGGGAACAATATGAGAGGAAAATCTATCTGATATCGCGATAAGAACACCGCCCCCTGTTCTTGTTATTCGATCTGATCTGTAAAAATTGTAGGTGTTTTTGCAGTGTAAAACCTCAGTGTTGCGAATTTTACTTGACAACCAAGTTTCTGTTAACACTACTATGTCCGCAGAACAGTCATCAATTATAGAAGATAACTCGTCACGTTTACTTAGCACACTTCTAATATTTGTAAACAAGACTGAAACTGGTTCAGGTGTTGTGGCACGTTTAGTAGGTTGGGATTGCTAGGAAGAGGGAAGAACACTGCTAGGAATATTGGTACTTGAAGGGGAAAGTGAAGAAGTAAATTCACGGGTAAGTTCACAAACGCTGTCGGTTTGACTGCAGTAAACGAAGCATTTTTTGTTAATGAATAACTTGTTGTAACGCACTGCAAACTGTTGACCAGTCGACTTTCCGTACTCGTACAATTTTTTACGCGTGTTCCTAGTTTCTTTGCAAAAATCTTCACTTAAGCTGACACCAATACCTTTTAATTTGGCCTTATTTGCCATAATGCTTTCCTTAACCTTAAAATTAGAAAGCTTTACAATTACAGGACGGCACTTCTTATTTGCGTATGAACCAAGCCTATGCGCACGTGAAATGGCATCGGTCGGCAGTTGGAGACCTAGAGTGGACATAATCTCGCGAACCTTATCTTCGGACTGCGACCATGTTTCGGCTGCAGCATCAGGTATTCCGAAGAATAGAAGGTTTTCTCGCCGTGACCTATCCTCGAAATCATCTAGGCGTGAACGTAATTCAGCGTTCGCCCCACGAACAGTATCACTTATAGTTTGCTGCAGGTTACTTGGAGGCATTTTGTCGAAGGAATTTACACGAGCTTCTACAGCAACCAATCTTGAGTTAATATCTGACACAGTTTGCTCCAAAATCGCCTGACTGGACTTCAATTCATCAAGAACTGTTTTTAATTCTTTATGGCGTGCGTCAACGTGCGCATTAATTGCCTTCACGACTTCAGCCAGCTCATCAGGAAGACTAGAAGAATTATTGGGACCTGGATTGGATTCGACGTCACCACTCAAAAGCAATAGTTTCACAACATGAACACATTTGCAAATACATAAAAAAAGTACACTTGGGCATGGTACAAGCAGCAGACACAGGTTGTTTGACTTTTTAGAGTGGCATGAGTGAAATTTACCAACCTGGAGTAGAAGAAAAAACGGGTTCTTAGTCGACTGCATAGCTGCTGCTCGACCATGCCCACTGAAGTCGCGCGGGGGATGACGGCTGCTTATAAACTTGTGGCTGGGTGATGACGATGCTGATGAGCATTCGGAGATTATCGGAGTGACAACAGGCAGGCTTGTTGTGCTATCAAACACGGGGCACTGCCAAGCATGATTCCAAGCCGAAGAAGAAGACTGCAGAAGCGTTGGCGGTCCGCCCTGAACAACATGCACCCGTGACGCGAGGCACCACGAAGAGAACCTCGCCGTGACGTTCCAGTTGGAAGCGCCCTTCGAAGGTAGGTGAAAGCCGTCCGTTAGAGCTTCTTTGCAGGGGGCGGAAGCCAGCATCGTCAGCAACTGGAGTAGAAGAAAAAACGGGTTCTTAGTCGACTGCATAGCTGCTGCTCGACCATGCCCACTGAAGTCGCGCGGGGGATGACGGCTGCTTATAAACTTGTGGCTGGGTGATGACGATGCTGATGAGCATTCGGAGATTATCGGAGTGACAACAGGCAGGCTTGTTGTGCTATCAAACACGGGGCACTGCCAAGCATGATTCCAAGCCGAAGAAGAAGACTGCAGAAGCGTTGGCGGTCCGCCCTGAACAACATGCACCCGTGACGCGAGGCACCACGAAGAGAACCTCGCCGTGACGTTCCAGTTGGAAGCGCCCTTCGAAGGTAGGTGAAAGCCGTCCGTTAGAGCTTCTTTGCAGGGGGCGGAAGCCAGCATCGTCAGCAACTGGAGTAGAAGAAAAAACGGGTTCTTAGTCGACTGCATAGCTGCTGCTCGACCATGCCCACTGAAGTCGCGCGAGGGATGACGGCTGCTTATAAACTTGTGGCTGGGTGATGACGATGCTGATGAGCATTCGGAGATTATCGGAGTGACAACAGGCAGGCTTGTTGTGCTATCAAACACGGGGCACTGCCAAGCATGATTCCAAGCCGAAGAAGAAGACTGCAGAAGCGTTGGCGGTCCGCCCTGAACAACATGCACCCGTGACGCGAGGCACCACGAAGAGAACCTCGCCGTGACGTTCCAGTTGGAAGCGCCCTTCGAAGGTAGGTGAAAGCCGTCCGTTAGAGCTTCTTTGCAGGGGGCGGAAGCCAGCATCGTCAGCAACTGGAGTAGAAGAAAAAACGGGTTCTTAGTCGACTGCATAGCTGCTGCTCGACCATGCCCACATATCTTCAAAGCTATTATCTTCAAAGCTATTACCGCAAAGAATAAAGCAACACATATCTTCAAAGCTATTACCGCAAAGAATAAAGCAACACACCACTCCCGGAAGGGCTCGAAACTCCAACCTTTCGGTTAACAGCCGATCACGCTAGCCAATTGCGCCACGGAGACAGTCCTGCTTCACTCTCACCACCATCAGAACATATCTTCAAAGCTATCAGCACAAAGAAAAAAAAGCGCCCCAGCATCACCGGGTGGGCTCGAACTTCCAACCTTTCGGTTAACAGCCGATCGCGCTAGCCAACTGCGCCAAGGAGACAGTCGTGCTCCACTCTCACAACCATCAGAACATATCTTCAAAGCTATCAGCGCAAAGAAAAAAGCAACACACCACTCCAGGGAGGGCTCGAAACTCCAACCTTTCGGTTAACAGCCGATCGCGCTAGCCAATGGCGCCACACGGACAGTCCTGCTCCACTCTTACCACCATTATAACATATCTTCAAAGCTATCAGCCCAAAGAAAAAAAAGCGCCGCACCACCAACGGGTGGGCTCGAACCTCCAACTTTCCGGCTAACAGCCGATCACGCTAGCCAATTGCGCCACGGAGACAGTCCTGCTTCACGCTCACCCCCATCAGAGCATATCTTCAAAGCTATCAGCCCAAAGAAAAAAAAGCGCCGCACCACCACCGGGTGGGCTCGAAACTCCAACCTTTCGGTTAACTGCCGATTGCGCTAGCCAATGGCGCCACGGAGACAGTCCTGCTCCACTCTTACCACCATTAGAACATATTTTCAAAGCTATCAGCCCAAAGAAAAAAAAAGCGCCGCACCACCAACGGGTGGACTCGAACCTCCAACTTTCCGGTTAACAGCCGATCACGCTAGCCAATTGCGCCATGGAGACAGTCCTGCTCCACTCTCACCACCATCAGAACATATCTTCAAAGCTATCAGCGCAAAGAAAAAAGCAACACACCACTCCAGGGAGGGCTCGAAACTCCAACCTTTCGGTTAACAGCCGATCGCGCTAGCCAATGGCGCCACGGAGACAGTCCTGCTCCACTCTTACCACCATTAAACATATCTTCAAAGCTATCAGCCCGAAGAAAAAAAAGCGCCGCACCACCAACAGGTGGGCTCGAACCTCCAACTTTCCGGTTAACAGCCGATCACGCTAGCCAATTGCGCCACAGAGACAGTCCTGCTTCACTCTCACCCCCATCAGAACATATCTTCAAAGTTATCAGCCCAAAGAAAAAAAAGCGCCGCACCACCACCGGGTGGGCTCGAAACTCCAACCTTTCGGTTAACTGCTGATTGCGCTAGCCAATGGCGCCACGGAGACAGTCCTGCTCCACTCTTACCACCATTAGAACATATCTTCAAAGCTTTCAGCCCAAAGAAAAAAAAAGCGCCGCACCACCAACGGGTGGACTCGAACCTCCAACTTTCCGGTTAACAGCCGATCACGCTAGCCAATTGCGCCACGGAGACAGTCCTGCTCCACTCTCACCATCATCAGAACATATCTTCAAAGCTATCAGCCCAAGGAAAAAAAAGTGCTGCACCACCACCAGGTGGGCTCGAACCTCCAACCTTTCGGTTAACAGCCGATCACGCTAGCCCATTGCGCCACGGAGACAGTCTTGCTCCACTCTCACCACCATCAGAACATATCTTCAAAGCTATTACCGCAAAGAATAAAGCAACACACCACTCCCGGAAGGGCTCGAAACTCCAACCTTTCGGTTAACAGCCGATCACGCTAGCCAATTGCGCCACGGAGACAGTCCTGCTTCACTCTCACCACCATCAGAACATATCTTCAAAGCTATCAGCACAAAGAAAAAAAAGCGCCCCAGCATCACCGGGTGGGCTCGAACTTCCAACCTTTCGGTTAACAGCCGATCGCGCTAGCCAACTGCGCCAAGGAGACAGTCGTGCTCCACTCTCACAACCATCAGAACATATCTTCAAAGCTATCAGCGCAAAGAAAAAAGCAACACACCACTCCAGGGAGGGCTCGAAACTCCAACCTTTCGGTTAACAGCCGATCGCGCTAGCCAATGGCGCCACACGGACAGTCCTGCTCCACTCTTACCACCATTATAACATATCTTCAAAGCTATCAGCCCAAAGAAAAAAAAGCGCCGCACCACCAACGGGTGGGCTCGAACCTCCAACTTTCCGGCTAACAGCCGATCACGCTAGCCAATTGCGCCACGGAGACAGTCCTGCTTCACGCTCACCCCCATCAGAACATATCTTCAAAGCTATCAGCCCAAAGAAAAAAAAGCGCCGCACCACCACCGGGTGGGCTCGAAACTCCAACTTTCCGGTTAACAGCCGATCACGCTAGCCAATTGCGCCATGGAGACAGTCCTGCTCCACTCTCACCACCATCAGAACATATCTTCAAAGCTATCAGCGCAAAGAAAAAAGCAACACACCACTCCAGGGAGGGCTCGAAACTCCAACCTTTCGGTTAACAGCCGATCGCGCTAGCCAATGGCGCCACGGAGACAGTCCTGCTCCACTCTTACCACCATTAGAACATATCTTCAAAGCTATCAGCCCGAAGAAAAAAAAGCGCCGCACCACCAACGGGTGGGCTCGAACCTCCAACTTTCCGGTTAACAGCCGATCACGCTAGCCCATTGCGCCACGGAGACAGTCTTGCTCCACTCTCACCACCATCAGAACATATCTTCAAAGGTATCAGCGCAAAGAAAAAAGCAACACACCACTCCCGGGAGGGCTCGAAACTCCAACCTTTCGGTCAACAGCCGATCACGCTATCCAATTGCGCCACGGAGACAGTCCTGCTCCACTCTCACCACCATCAGAACATATCTTCAAAGCTATCAGCCCACAGAAAAAAAGCGCCGCGCAACCACCGCTTAGGCTCGAACCTCCAACTTTTCGGTTAACAGCCGATCGCGCTAGCCAATTGCGCCACGGAGACAGTCCTGCTCCACTCTCACCATCATCAGAACATATCTTCAAAGCTATCAGCGCAAGGAAAAAAAAGCGCTGCACCACCACCAGGTGGGCTCGAAACTCCAACCTTTCGGTTAACATCCGATCGCGCTAGCCCATTGCGCAACGGAGACAGTCTTGCTCCACTCTCACCACCATCAGAACATATCTTCAAAGCTATCAGCGCAAAGAAAAAAGCAACACACCACTCCCGGGAGGGCTCGAAACTCCAACCTTTCGGTTAACAGCCGATCACGCTAGCCCATTGCGCTACGGAGGCAGTCTTGCTCCACTCTCACCATCATCAGAACATATCTTCAAAGCTATCAGCGCAAGGAAAAAAAAGCGCTGCACCACCACCAGGTGGGCTCGAACCTCCAACCTTTCGGTTAACAGCCGATCGCGCTAGCCCATTGCGCCACGGAGACAGTCTTGCTCCTTTCTCACCACCATCAGAACATATCTTCAAAGCTATCAGCGCAAAGAAAAAAGCAACAAACCACTCCCGGGAGGGCTCGAAACTCCAACCTTTCGGTCAACAGCCGATCGCGCTAGCCAATTGCGCCACGGAGACAGTACTGCTCCACTCTCACCACCATCAGAACATATCTTCAGAGCTATCAGCCCAAAGAAAAAAAAGCGCCATACCACCACCGGGTGGGCTCGAACCTCCGGCCTTATGATTAACAGGCCATCGCGCTAGCCAAGTGCGCCATGGAGAAAGTCCTGCACCACTCGCACCACCATCAGAACATATCTTCAAAGCTATCAGCCCAAAGAAAAAAAAGCGCCGCACCACCACCGGGTGGGCTCGAACCTCCAACTTTTCGGTTAACAGCCGATCACGCTAGCCAATTGCGCCAAGGAGACAGTCGTGCTCCACTCTCACCACCATCAGAACATATCTTCAAAGCTATCAGCGCAAAGAAAAAAGCAACACACCACTCCAGGAGGGCTCGAAACTCCAACCTTTCGGTTAACAGCCGATCGCGCTAGCCAATTGCGCCACGGAGACAGTCCTGCTTCACTCTCACCACCATCATAACATATCTTCAAAGCTATCAGCCCAAAGAAAAAAAAGCGCCGCACCACCACCGGGTGTGCTCGAAACTCCAAGCTTTCGGTTAACTGCCAATCGCGCTAGCCAATGGCGCCACGGAGACAGTCCTGCTCCACTCTTACCACCATTAGAACATATCGTCAAAGCTATCAGCCCAAAGAAAAAAAAGCGCCGCACCACCAACGGGTGGACTCGAACCTCCAACTTTCCGGTTAACAGCCGATCACGCTAAATAATTGCGCCACGAAGACAGTCCTGCTCCACTCTCACCATCATCAGAACATATCTTCAAAGCTATCAGCGCAAGGAAAATAAAGCGCTGCACCACCACCAGGTGGGCTCGAACCTCGAACCTTTCGGTTAACAGCAGATCGCGCTAGCCCATTGCGCCACGGAGACAGTCTTGCTCCACTCTCACCACCATCAGAACATATCTTCAAAGCTATTACCGCAAAGAAAAAAGCAACACACCACTCCCGGAAGGGCTCGAAACTCCAACCTTTCGGTTAACAGCCGATAACGCTAGCCAATTGCGCCACGGAGACAGTCGTGCTTCACTATCACCACCATCAGAACATATCTTCAAAGCTATCAGCACAAAGAAAAAAAAGCGCCCCAGCATCACCGGGTGGGCTCGAACTTCCAACCTTTCGGTTAACAGCCGATCGCGCTAGCCAACTGCGCCAAGGAGACAGTCCTGCTCCACTCTCACCACCATCAGAACATATCTTCAAAGCTATCAGCCCACAGAAAAAAAAGCGCCGCACCACCACCGGGTGGGCTCGAACCTCCAACCTATCGGTTAACAGCCGATCGCGCTAGCCCATTGCGCCACGGAGACAGTCTTGCTCCACTCTCACCACCATCAGAACATATCTTCAAAGCTATCAGCGCAAAGAAAAAAGCAACACACCACTCCCGGGAGGGCTCCAAACTCCAATCTTTCGGTCAACAGCCGATCGCGCTAGCCAATTGCGCCACGGAGACAGTACTGCTACACTCTCACCACCATCAGAACATGTCTTCAAAGCCTTCAGACCAAAGAAAAAAAAGCGCCATACCACCACCAGGTGGGCTCGAACCTCCGACCTTTTGATTAACAGCCCATCGCGCTAGCCAATTGCGCCATGGAGACAGTCCTGCACCACTCTCACCACCATCAGAACATATCTTCAAAGCTATCAGCCCAAAGAAAAAAAAGCGCCGCACCACCACCGCTTAGGCTCGAACCTCCAACTTTTCGGTTAACAGCCGATCGCTCTAGCCAATTGCGCCACGGAGACAGTCCTGCTCCACTCTCACCATCATCAGAACATATCTTCAAAGCTATCAGCGCAAGGAAAAAAAAGCGCTGCACGACCACCAGGTGGGCTCGAACCTCGAACCTTTCGGTTAACAGCCGATCGCGCTAGCCCATTACGCCACGGAGACAGTCTTGCTCCTCTCTCACCACCATCAGAACATATCTTCAAAGCTATCAGCGCAAAGAAAAAAGCAACACACCACTCCCGGGAGGGCTCGAAACTCCAACCTTTCGGTTAACAGCGGATCACGCTAGCCCATTACGCTACGGAGGCAGTCTTGCTCCACTCTCACCATCATCAGAACATATCTTCAAAGCTATCAGCGCAAGGAAAAAAAAGCGCTGCACCACCACCAGGTGGGCTCGAACCTCCAACCTTTCGGTTAACAGCCGATCGCGCTATCCCATTGCGCCACGGAGACAGTCTTGCTCCTTTCTCACCACCATCAGAACATATCTTCAAAGCTATCATCGCAAAGAAAAAAGCAACAAACCACTCCCGGGAGGGCTCGAAACTCCAACCTTTCGGTCAACAGCCGATCGCGCTAGCCAATTGCGCCACGGAGACAGTACTGCTCCACTCTCACCACCATCAGAACATATCTTCAGAGCTATCAGCCCAAAGAAAAAAAAGCGCCATACCACCACCGGGTGGGCTCGAACCTCCGACCTTTTGATTAACAGCCCATCGCGCTAGCCAATTGCGCCATGGAGAAAGTCCTGCACCACTCGCACCACCATCAGAACATATCTTCAAAGCTATCAGCCCAAAGAAAAAAAGCGCCGCACCACCACCGGGTGGGCTCGAACCTCCAACTTTTCGGTTAACAGCCGATCACGCCAGCCAATTGCACCAAGGAGACAGTCGTGCTCCACTCTCACCACCATCAGAACATATCTTCAAAGCTATCAGCGCAAAGAAAAAAGCAACACACCACTCCAGGAGGGCTCGAAACTCCAACCTTTCGGTTAACAGCCGATCGCGCTAGCCAATTGCGCCACGGAGACAGTCCTGCTTCACTCTCACCACCATCATAACATATCTTCAAAGCTATCAGCCCAAAGAAAAAAAAGCGCCGCACCACCGGGTGGGCTCGAAACTCCAACCTTTCGGTTAACTGCCAATAGCGCTAGCCAATGGCGCCACGGAGACAGTCCTGCTCCACTCTTACCACCATTAGAACATATCGTCAAAGCTATCAGCCCAAAGAAAAAAAAGCGCCGCACCACCAACGGGTGGACTCGAACCTCCAACTTTCCGGTTAACAGCCGATCACGCTAGCCAATTGCGCCACGGAGACAGTCCTGCTTCACTCTCACCACCATCATAACATATCTTCAAAGCTATCAGCCCAAAGAAAAAAAAGCGCCGCACCACCACCGGGTGGGCTCGAAACTCCAACCTTTCGGTTAACTGCCGATCGCGCAAGCCAATGGCGCCATGGAGACAGTCCTGCTCCACTCTTACCACCATTATAACATATCTTCAAAGCTATCAGCTCAAAGAAAAAAAAAGCGCCGCACCACCAACGGGTGGACTCGAACCTCCAACTTTCCGGTTAACAGCCGATCACGCTAGCCAATTGCGCCACGGAGACAGTCCTGCTCCACTCTCACCACCATCAGAACTTATCTTCAAAGCTATCAGCACAAAAAAAGCGCCCCAGCATCACCGGGTGGGCTCGAACCTCCAACCTTTCGTTTAACAGCCGATCGCGCTAGCCAATTGCGCCACGAAGACAGTCCTGCTCCACTCTCACCACCATCAGAACATATCTTCAAAGCTATTACCTCAAAGAAAAAAAGCAACACACCACTCCCGGAAGGGCTCGAAACTCCAACCTTTCGGTTAACAGCCGATCACGCTAGCCAATTGCGCCACGGAGACAGTCCTGCTTCACTCTCACCACCATCAGAACATATCTTCAAAGCTATCAGCACAAAGAAAAAAA
The DNA here is from genome assembly GCF_043290135.1 of Rhipicephalus microplus. NCBI lineage: Eukaryota > Metazoa > Arthropoda > Arachnida > Ixodida > Ixodidae > Rhipicephalus > Rhipicephalus microplus. Next base: position 291,366,740 of record NC_134702.1, read on the forward strand.
AGCGCCCCAGCATCACCGTGTGGGCTCGAACTTCCAACCTTTCAGGTAACAGCCGATCGCGCTAGCCAACTGCGCCAAGGAGACAGTCGTGCTCCACTCTCACCACCATCAGAACATATCTTCAAAGCTATCAGCGCAAAGAAAAAAGCAACACACCACTCCAGGGAGGGCTCGAAACTCCAACCTTTCGGTTAACAGCCGATCGCGCTAGCCAATGGCGCCACGGAGACAGTCCTGCTCCACTCTTACCACCATTAGAACATATCTTCAAAGCTATCAGCCCAAAGAAAAAAAAGCGCCGCACCACCAACGGGTGGGCTCGAACCTCCAACTTTCCGGTTAACAGCCGATCACGCTAGCCAATTGCGCCACAGAGACAGTCCTGCTTCACTCTCACCCCCATCAGAACATATCTTCAAAGTTATCAGCCAAAAGAAAAAAAAGCGCCGCACCACCACCGGGTGGGCTCGAAACTCCAACCTTTCGGTTAACTGCTGATTGCGCTAGCCAATGGCGCGACGGAGACAGTCCTGCTCCACTCTTACCACCATTAGAACATATCTTCAAAGCTATCAGCCCAAAGAAAAAAAAAAGCGCCGCACCACCAACGGGTGGACTCGAACCTCCAACTTTCCGGTTAACAGCCGATCACGCTAGCCAATTGCGCCACGGAGACAGTCCTGCTCCACTCTCACCATCATCAGAACATATCTTCAAAGCTATCAGCCCAAGGAAAAAAAAGCGCTGCACCACCACCAGGTGGGCTCGAACCTCCAACCTTTCGGTTAACAGCCGATCGCGCTAGCCCATTGCGCCACGGAGACAGTCTTGCTCCACTCTCACCACCATCAGAATATATCTTCAAAGGTATCAGCGCAAAGAAAAAAGCAACACACCACTCCCGGGAGGGCTCGAAACTCCAACCTTTCGGTCAACAGCCGATCACGCTATCCAATTGCGCCACGAAGACAGTCCTGCTCCACTCTCACCACCATCAGAACATATCTTCAAAGCTATCAGCCCACAGAAAAAAAGCGCCGCGCAACCACCGCTTAGGCTCGAACCTCCAACTTTTCGGTTAACAGCCGATCGCGCTAGCCCATTGCGCCACGGAGACAGTCTTGCTCCTTTCTCACCACCATCAGAACATATCTTCAAAGCCATCAGCGCAAAGAAAAAAGCAACAAACCACTCCCGGGAGGGCTCGAAACTCCAACCTTTCGGTCAACAGCCGATCGCGCTAGCCAATTGCGCCATGGAGAAAGTCCTGCACCACTCGCACCACCATCAGAACATATCTTCAAAGCTATCAGCCCAAAGAAAAAAAAGCGCCGCACCACCACCGGGGGGGCTCGAACCTCCAACTTTTCGGTTAAAAGCCGATCACGCTAGCCAATTGCGCCAAGGAGACAGTCGTGCTCCACTCTCACCACCATCAGAACATATCTTCAAAGCTATCAGCGCAAAGAAAAAAGCAACACACCACTCCAGGAGGGCTCGAAACTCCAACCTTTCGGTTAACAGCCGATCGCGCTAGCCAATTGCGCCACGGAGACAGTCCTGCTTCACTCTCACGACCATCATAACATATCTTCAAAGCTATCAGCCCAAAGAAATAAAAGCGCCGCACCACCACCGGGTGGGCTCGAAACTCCAAGCTTTCGGTTAACTGCCAATCGCGCTAGCCAATGGCGCCACGGAGACAGTCCTGCTCCACTCTTACCACCATTAGAACATATCGTCAAAGCTATCAGCCCAAAGAAAAAAAAAGCGCCGCACCACCAACGGGTGGACTCGAACCTCCAACTTTCCGGTTAACAGCCGATCACGCTAGCCAATTGCGCCACGGAGACAGTCCTGCTCCACTCTCACCACCATCAGAACTTATCTTCAAAGCTATCAGCACAAAGAAAAAAAAGCGCCCCAGCATCACCGGGTGGGCTCGAACCTCCAACCTTTCGTTTAACAGCCGATCGCGCTAGCCAATTGCGCCATGAAGACAGTCCTGCTCCACTCTCACCCCCATCAGAACATATCTTCAAAGCTATTACCGCAAAGAAAAAAGCAACACACCACTCCCGGAAGGGCTCGAAACTCCAACCTTTCGGTTAACAGCCGATCACGCTAGCCAATTGCGCCACGGAGACAGTCCTGCTTCACTCTCACCACCATCAGAACATATCTTCAAAGCTATCAGCACAAAGAAAAAAAGCGCCCCAGCATCACCGGGTGGGCTCGAACTTCCAACCTTTCGGTTAACAGCCGATCGCGCTAGCCAACTGCGCCAAGGAGACAGTCGTGCTCCACTCTCACCACCATCAGAACATATCTTCAAAGCTATCAGCCCACAGAAAAAAAAGCGCCGCACCACCACCGGGTGGGCTCGAACCTCCAACCTATCGGTTAACAGCCGATCGCGCTAGCCAATTGCGCCACGAAGACAGTCCTGCTCCACTCTCACCACCATCAGAACATATCTTCAAAGCTATTACCGCAAAGAAAAAAGCAACACACCACTCCAGGAGGGCTCGAAACTCCAACCTTTCGGTCAACAGCCGATCGCGCTAGCCAATTGCGCCACGGAGACAGTACTGCTCCACTCTCACCACCATCAGAACATATCTTCAGAGCTATCAGCCCAAAGAAAAAAAAGCGCCGCACCACCACCGCGTGGGCTCGAAACTCCAACCTTTCGGTTAACTGCCGATCGCGCTAGCCAATGGCGCCACGGAGACAGTCCTGCTCCACTCTTACCACCATTAGAACATATCGTCAAAGCTATCTGCTCAAAGAAAAAAAAAGCGCCGCACCACCAACGGGTGGACTCGAACCTCCAACTTTCCGGTTAACAGCCGATCACGCTAGCCAATTGCGCCACGGAGACAGTCCTGCTCCACTCTCACCACCATCAGAACTTATCTTCAAAGCTATCAGCACAAAAAAAGCGCCCAAGCATCACCGGGTGGGCTCGAACCTCCAACCTTTCGTTTAACAGCCGATCGCGCTAGCCGATTGCGCCACGAAGACAGTCCTGCTCCACTCTCACCACCATCAGAACATATCTTCAAAGCTATTACCTCAAAGAAAAAAGCAACACACCACTCCCGGAAGGGCTCGAAACTCCAACCTTTCGGTTAACAGCCGATCACGCTAGCCAATTGCGCCACGGAGACAGTCCTGCTTCACTCTCACCACCATCAGAACATATCTTCAAAGCTATCAGCTCAAAGAAAAAAAAGCGCCCCAGCATCACCGGGTGGGCTCGAACTTCCAACCTTTCGGTTAACAGCCGATCGCGCTAGCCAACTGCGCCAAGGAGACAGTCGTGCTCCACTCTCACCACCATCAGAACCTATCTTCAAAGCTATCAGCGCAAAGAAAAAAGCAACACACCACTCCAGGGAGGGCTCGAAACTCCAACCTTTCGGTTAACAGCCGATCGCGCTAGCCAATGGCGCCACGGAGACAGTCCTGCTCCACTCTTACCACCATTAGAACATATCTTCAAAGCTATCAGCCCAAAGAAAAAAAAGCGCCACACCACCAACGGGTGGGCTCGAACCTCCAACTTTCCTGTTAACAGCCGATCACGCTAGCCAATTGCGCCACAGAGACAGTCCTGCTTCACTCTCACCCCCATCAGAACATATCTTCAAAGTTATCAGCCCAAAGAAAAAAAAGCAACGCACCACCACCGGGTGGGCTAGAAACTCCAACCTTTCGGTTAACTGCTGATTGCGCTAGCCAATGGCGCCACGGAGACAGTCCTGCTCCACTCTTACCACCATTAGAACATATCTTCAAAGCTATCAGCCCAAAGAAAAAAAAAGCGCCGCACCACCAACGGGTGGACTCGAACCTCCAACTTTCCGGTTAACAGCCGATCACGCTAGCCAATTGCGCCACGGAGACAGTCTTGCTCCACTCTCACCACCATCAGAACATATCTTCAAAGCTATCAGCGCAAAGAAAAAAGCAACACACCACTCCCGGGAGGGCTCGAAACTCCAACCTTTCGGTCAACAGCCGATCGCGCTAGCCAATTGCGCCACAGAGACAGTACTGCTACACTCTCACCACCATCAGAACATGTCTTCAAAGCCTTCAGCCCAAAGAAAAAAACCGCCATACCACCACCAGGTGGGCTCGAACCTCCGACCTTTTGATTAACAGCCCATCGCGCTAGCCAATTGCGCCATGGAGACAGTCCTGCACCACTCTCACCACCATCAGAACATATCTTCAAAGCTATCAGCCCAAAGAAAAAAAAGCGCCGCACCACCACCGCTTAGGCTGAAACCTCCAACTTTTCGGTTAACAGCCGATCGCTCTAGCCAATTGCGCCACGGAGACAGTCCTGCTCCACTCTCACCATCATCAGAAGATATCTTCAAAGCTATCAGCCCAAAGAAAAAAAAGCGCCGCACCACCACCGGGTGGGCTCAAACCTCCAACTTTTCGGATAACAGCCGATCACGCTAGCCAATTGCGCCAAGGAGACAGTCGTGCTCCACTCTCACCACCATCAGAACATATCTTCAAAGCTATCAGCGCAAAGAAAAAAGCAACACACCACTCCAGGAGGGCTCGAAACTCCAACCTTTCGGTTAACAGCCGATCGCGCTAGCCAATTGCGCCACGGAGACAGTCCTGCTTCACTCTCACCACCATCATAACATATCTTCAAAGCTATCAGCCCAAAGAAAAAAAAGCGCCGCACCACCACCGGGTGTGCTCGAAACTCCAAGCTTTCGGTTAACTGCCAATCGCGCTAGCCAATGACGCCACGGAGACAGTCCTGCTCCACTCTTACCACCATTAGAACATATCGTCAAAGCTATCAGCCCAAAGAAAAAAAAGCGCCGCACCACCAACGGGTGGACTCGAACCTCCAACTTTCCGGTTAACAGCCGATCACGCTAGCCAATTGCGCCAAAGAGACAGTCCTGCTCCACTCTCACCACCATCAGAACTTATCTTCAAAGCTATCAGCACAAAGAAAAAAAAGCGCCCCAGCATCACCGGGTGGGCTCGAACCTCCAACCTTTCGTTTAACAGCCGATCGCGCTAGCCAATTGCGCCACGAAGACAGTCCTGCTCCACTCTCACCCCCATCAGAACATATCTTCAAAGCTATTACCGCAAAGAAAGAAGCAACACACCACTCCCGGAAGGGCTCGAAACTCCAACCTTTCGGTTAACAGCCGATCACGCTAGCCAATTGCGCCACGGAGACAGTCCTGCTTCACTCTCACCACCATCAGAACATATCTTCAAAGCTATCAGCACAAAGAAAAAAAAGCGCCCCAGCATCACCGGGTGGGCTCGAACTTCCAACCTTTCGGTTAACAGCCGATCGCGCTAGCCAACTGCGCCAAGGAGACAGTCCTGCTCCACTCTCACCACCATCAGAACATATCTTCAAAGCTATCAGCCCAAGGAAAAAAAAAGCGCCGCACCACCACCGGGTGGGCTCGAGCCTCCAACTTTTCGGTTAACAGCCGATCACGCTAGCCAATTGCGCCACGGTGACAGTCCTGCTCCACTCTCACCACCATCAGAACATATCTTCAAAGCTATCAGCCCACAGAAAAAAAAGCGCCGCACTACCACCGGGTGGGCTCGAACCTCCAACCTATCGGTTAACAGCCAATCGCGCTAGCCCATTGCGCCACGCAGACAGTCTTGCTCCACTCTCACCACCATCAGAACATATCTTCAAAGCTATCAGCGCAAAGAAAAAAGCAACACACCACTCCCGGGAGGGCTCGAAACTCCAACCTTTCGGTCAACAGCCGATCGCGCTAGCCAATTGCGCCACGGAGACAGTACTGCTACACTCTCACCACCATCAGAACATGTCTTCAAAGCCTTCAGCGCAAAGAAAAAAAAGCGCCATACCACCACCAGGTGGGCTCGAACCTCCGACCTTTTGATTAACAGCCCATCGCGCTAGCCAATTGCGCCATGGAGACAGTCCTGCACCACTCTCACCACCATCAGAACATATCTTCAAAGCTATCAGCCCAAAGAAAATAAAGCGCCGCACCACCACCGCTTAGGCTCGAACCTCCAACTTTTCGGTTAACAGCCGATCGCTCTAGCCAATTGCGCCACGGAGACAGTCCTGCTCCACTCTCACCATCATCAGAACATATCTTCAAAGCTATCAGCGCAAGGAAAAAAAAAGCGCTGCACCACCACCAGGTGGGCTCGAACCTCGAACCTTTCGGTTAACAGCCGATCACGCTAGCCCATTGCGCTACGGAGGCAGTCTTGCTCCACTCTCACCATCATCAGAACATATCTTCAAAGCTATCAGCGCAAGGAAAAAAAAGCGCTGCACCACCACCAGGTGGGCTCGAACCTCCAACCTTTCGGTTAACAGCCGATCGCGCTAGCCCATTGCGCCACGGAGACAGTCTTGCTCCTTTCTCACCACCATCAGAACATATCTTCAAAGCTATCAGCGCAAAGAAAAAAGCAACAAACCACTCCCGGGAGGGCTCGAAACTCCAACCTTTCGGTCAACAGCCGATCGCGCTAGCCAATTGCGCCACGGAGACAGTACTGCTCCACTCTCACCACCATCAGAACATATCTTCAGAGCTATCAGCCCAAAGAAAAAAAAGCGCCATACCACCACCGGGTGGGCTCGAACCTCCGGCCTTATGATTAACAGGCCATCGCGCTAGCCAAGTGCGCCATGGAGAAAGTCCTGCACCACTCGCACCACCATCAGAACATATCTTCAAAGCTATCAGCCCAAAGAAAAAAAAGCGCCGCACCACCACCGGGTGGGCTCGAACCTCCAACTTTTCGGTTAACAGCCGATCACGCTAGCCAATTGCGCCAAGGAGACAGTCGTGCTCCACTCTCACCACCATCAGAACATATCTTCAAAGCTATCAGCGCAAAGAAAAAAGCAACACACCACTCCAGGAGGGCTCGAAACTCCAACCTTTCGGTTAACAGCCGATCGCGCTAGCCAATTGCGCCACGGAGACAGTCCTGCTTCACTCTCACCACCATCATAACATATCTTCAAAGCTATCAGCCCAAAGAAAAAAAAGCGCCGCACCACCACCGGGTGTGCTCGAAACTCCAAGCTTTCGGTTAACTGCCAATCGCGCTAGCCAATGGCGCCACGGAGACAGTCCTGCTCCACTCTCACCACCATCAGAACATATCTTCAAAGCTATCAGCCCACAGAAAAAAAAGCGCCGCACCACCACCGGGTGGGCTCGAACCTCCAACCTATCGGTTAACAGCCGATCGCGCTAGCCCATTGCGCCACGGAGACAGTCTTGCTCCACTCTCACCACCATCAGAACATATCTTCAAAGCTATCAGCGCAAAGAAAAAAGCAACACACCACTCCCGGGAGGGCTCCAAACTCCAACCTTTCGGTCAACAGCCGATCGCGCTAGCCAATTGCGCCACGGAGACAGTACTGCTACACTCTCACCACCATCAGAACATGTCTTCAAAGCCTTCAGACCAAAGAAAAAAAAGCGCCGCACCACCACCGGGTGGGCTCGAACCTCCAACCTATCGGTTAACAGCCGATCGCGCTAGCCCATTGCGCCACGGAGACAGTCTTGCTCCACTCTCACCACCATCAGAACATATCTTCAAAGCTATCAGCGCAAAGAAAAAAGCAACACACCACTCCCGGGAGGGCTCCAAACTCCAACCTTTCGGTCAACAGCCGATCGCGCTAGCCAATTGCGCCACGGAGACAGTACTGCTACACTCTCACCACCATCAGAACATGTCTTCAAAGCCTTCAGACCAAAGAAAAAAAAGCGCCATACCACCACCAGGTGGGCTCGAACCTCCGACCTTTTGATTAACAGCCCATCGCGCTAGCCAATTGCGCCATGGAGACAGTCCTGCACCACTCTCACCACCATCAGAACATATCTTCAAAGCTATCAGCCCAAAGAAAAAAAAGCGCCGCACCACCACCGCTTAGGCTCGAACCTCCAACTTTTCGGTTAACAGCCGATCGCTCTAGCCAATTGCGCCACGGAGACAGTCCTGCTCCACTCTCACCATCATCAGAACATATCTTCAAAGCTATCAGCGCAAGGAAAAAAAAAGCGCTGCACGACCACCAGGTGGGCTCGAACCTCGAACCTTTCGGTTAACAGCCGATCGCGCTAGCCCATTACGCCACGGAGACAGTCTTGCTCCTCTCTCACCACCATCAGAACATATCTTCAAAGCTATCAGCGCAAAGAAAAAAGCAACACACCACTCCCGGGAGGGCTCGAAACTCCAACCTTTCGGTTAACAGCGGATCACGCTAGCCCATTACGCTACGGAGGCAGTCTTGCTCCACTCTCACCATCATCAGAACATAACTTCAAAGCTATCAGCGCAAGGAAAAAAAAGCGCTGCACCACCACCAGGTGGGCTCGAACCTCCAACCTTTCGGTTAACAGCCGATCGCGCTATCCCATTGCGCCACGGAGACAGTCTTGCTCCTTTCTCACCACCATCAGAACATATCTTCAAAGCTATCAGCGCAAAGAAAAAAGCAACAAACCACTCCCGGGAGGGCTCGAAACTCCAACCTTTCGGTCAACAGCCGATCGCGCTAGCCAATTGCGCCACGGAGACAGTACTGCTCCACTCTCACCACCATCAGAACATATCTTCAGAGCTATCAGCCCAAAGAAAAAAAAGCGCCATACCACCACCGGGTGGGCTCGAACCTCCGACCTTTTGATTAACAGCCCATCGCGCTAGCCAATTGCGCCATGGAGAAAGTCCTGCACCACTCGCACCACCATCAGAACATATCTTCAAAGCTATCAGCCCAAAGAAAAAAAGCGCCGCACCACCACCGGGTGGGCTCGAACCTCCAACTTTTCGGTTAACAGCCGATCACGCCAGCCAATTGCACCAAGGAGACAGTCGTGCTCCACTCTCACCACCATCAGAACATATCTTCAAAGCTATCAGCGCAAAGAAAAAAGCAACACACCACTCCAGGAGGGCTCGAAACTCCAACCTTTCGGTTAACAGCCGATCGCGCTAGCCAATTGCGCCACGGAGACAGTCCTGCTTCACTCTCACCACCATCATAACATATCTTCAAAGCTATCAGCCCAAAGAAAAAAAAGCGCCGCACCACCGGGTGGGCTCGAAACTCCAACCTTTCGGTTAACTGCCAATCGCGCTAGCCAATGGCGCCACGGAGACAGTCCTGCTCCACTCTTACCACCATTAGAACATATCGTCAAAGCTATCAGCCCAAAGAAAAAAAAGCGCCGCACCACCAACGGGTGGACTCGAACCTCCAACTTTCCGGTTAACAGCCGATCACGCTAGCCAATTGCGCCACGGAGACAGTCCTGCTTCACTCTCACCACCATCATAACATATCTTCAAAGCTATCAGCCCAAAGAAAAAAAAGCGCCGCACCACCACCGGGTGGGCTCGAAACTCCAACCTTTCGGTTAACTGCCGATCGCGCAAGCCAATGGCGCCATGGAGACAGTCCTGCTCCACTCTTACCACCATTATAACATATCTTCAAAGCTATCAGCTCAAAGAAAAAAAAAGCGCCGCACCACCAACGGGTGGACTCGAACCTCCAACTTTCCGGTTAACAGCCGATCACGCTAGCCAATTGCGCCACGGAGACAGTCCTGCTCCACTCTCACCACCATCAGAACTTATCTTCAAAGCTATCAGCACAAAAAAAGCGCCCCAGCATCACCGGGTGGGCTCGAACCTCCAACCTTTCGTTTAACAGCCGATCGCGCTAGCCAATTGCGCCACGAAGACAGTCCTGCTCCACTCTCACCACCATCAGAACATATCTTCAAAGCTATTACCTCAAAGAAAAAAAGCAACACACCACTCCCGGAAGGGCTCGAAACTCCAACCTTTCGGTTAACAGCCGATCACGCTAGCCAATTGCGCCACGGAGACAGTCCTGCTTCACTCTCACCACCATCAGAACATATCTTCAAAGCTATCAGCACAAAGAAAAAAAAGCGCCCCAGCATCACCGTGTGGGCTCGAACTTCCAACCTTTCAGGTAACAGCCGATCGCGCTAGCCAACTGCGCCAAGGAGACAGTCGTGCTCCACTCTCACCACCATCAGAACATATCTTCAAAGCTATCAGCGCAAAGAAAAAAGCAACACACCACTCCAGGGAGGGCTCGAAACTCCAACCTTTCGGTTAACAGCCGATCGCGCTAGCCAATGGCGCCACGGAGACAGTCCTGCTCCACTCTTACCACCATTAGAACATATCTTCAAAGCTATCAGCCCAAAGAAAAAAAAAGCGCCGCACCACCAACGGGTGGGCTCGAACCTCCAACTTTCCGGTTAACAGCCGATCACGCTAGCCAATTGCGCCACAGAGACAGTCCTGCTTCACTCTCACCCCCATCAGAACATATCTTCAAAGTTATCAGCCAAAAGAAAAAAAAGCGCCGCACCACCACCTAGTGGGCTCGAAACTCCAACCTTTCGGTTAACTGCTGATTGCGCTAGCCAATGGCGCGACGGAGACAGTCCTGCTCCACTCTTACCACCATTAGAACATATCTTCAAAGCTATCAGCCCAAAGAAAAAAAAAAGCGCCGCACCACCAACGGGTGGACTCGAACCTCCAACTTTCCGGTTAACAGCCGATCACGCTAGCCAATTGCGCCACGGAGACAGTCCTGCTCCACTCTCACCATCATCAGAACATATCTTCAAAGCTATCAGCCCAAGGAAAAAAAAGCGCTGCACCACCACCAGGTGGGCTCGAACCTCCAACCTTTCGGTTAACAGCCGATCGCGCTAGCCCATTGCGCCACGGAGACAGTCTTGCTCCACTCTCACCACCATCAGAACATATCTTCAAAGGTATCAGCGCAAAGAAAAAAGCAACACACCACTCCCGGGAGGGCTCGAAACTCCAACCTTTCGGTCAACAGCCGATCACGCTATCCAATTGCGCCACGAAGACAGTCCTGCTCCACTCTCACCACCATCAGAACATATCTTCAAAGCTATCAGCCCACAGAAAAAAAGCGCCGCGCAACCACCGCTTAGGCTCGAACCTCCAACTTTTCGGTTAACAGCCGATCGCGCTAGCCCATTGCGCCACGGAGACAGTCTTGCTCCTTTCTCACCACCATCAGAACATATCTTCAAAGCCATCAGCGCAAAGAAAAAAGCAACAAACCACTCCCGGGAGGGCTCGAAACTCCAACCTTTCGGTCAACAGCCGATCGCGCTAGCCAATTGCGCCATGGAGAAAGTCCTGCACCACTCGCACCACCATCAGAACATATCTTCAAAGCTATCAGCCCAAAGAAAAAAAAGCGCCGCACCACCACCGGGTGGGCTCGAACCTCCAACTTTTCGGTTAAAAGCCGATCACGCTAGCCAATTGCGCCAAGGAGACAGTCGTGCTCCACTCTCACCACCATCAGAACATATCTTCAAAGCTATCAGCGCAAAGAAAAAAGCAACACACCACTCCAGGAGGGCTCGAAACTCCAACCTTTCGGTTAACAGCCGATCGCGCTAGCCAATTGCGCCACGGAGACAGTCCTGCTTCACTCTCACGACCATCATAACATATCTTCAAAGCTATCAGCCCAAAGAAAAAAAAGCGCCGCACCACCACCGGGTGGGCTCGAAACTCCAAGCTTTCGGTTAACTGCCAATCGCGCTAGCCAATGGCGCCGCGGAGACAGTCCTGCTCCACTCTTACCACCATTAGAACATATCGTCAAAGCTATCAGCCCAAAGAAAAAAAAAGCGCCGCACCACCAACGGGTGGACTCGAACCTCCAACTTTCCGGTTAACAGCCGATCACGCTAGCCAATTGCGCCACGGAGACAGTCCTGCTCCACTCTCACCACCATCAGAACTTATCTTCAAAGCTATCAGCACAAAGAAAAAAAAGCGCCCCAGCATCACCGGGTGGGCTCGAACCTCCAACCTTTCGTTTAACAGCCGATCGCGCTAGCCAATTGCGCCATGAAGACAGTCCTGCTCCACTCTCACCCCCATCAGAACATATCTTCAAAGCTATTACCGCAAAGAAAAAAGCAACACACCACTCCCGGAAGGGCTCGAAACTCCAACCTTTCGGTTAACAGCCGATCACGCTAGCCAATTGCGCCACGGAGACAGTCCTGCTTCACTCTCACCACCATCAGAACATATCTTCAAAGCTATCAGCACAAAGAAAAAAAGCGCCCCAGCATCACCGGGTGGGCTCGAACTTCCAACCTTTCGGTTAACAGCCGATCGCGCTAGCCAACTGCGCCAAGGAGACAGTCGTGCTCCACTCTCACCACCATCAGAACATATCTTCAAAGCTATCAGCCCACAGAAAAAAAAGCGCCGCACCACCACCGGGTGGGCTCGAACCTCCAACCTATCGGTTAACAGCCGATCGCGCTAGCCAATTGCGCCACGAAGACAGTCCTGCTCCACTCTCACCACCATCAGAACATATCTTCAAAGCTATTACCGCAAAGAAAAAAGCAACACACCACTCCAGGAGGGCTCGAAACTCCAACCTTTCGGTCAACAGCCGATCGCGCTAGCCAATTGCGCCACGGAGACAGTACTGCTCCACTCTCACCACCATCAGAACATATCTTCAGAGCTATCAGCCCAAAGAAAAAAAAGCGCCGCACCACCACCGCGTGGGCTCGAAACTCCAACCTTTCGGTTAACTGCCGATCGCGCTAGCCAATGGCGCCACGGAGACAGTCCTGCTCCACTCTTACCACCATTAGAACATATCGTCAAAGCTATCAGCTCAAAGAAAAAAAAAAGCGCCGCACCACCAACGGGTGGACTGGAACCTCCAACTTTCCGGTTAACAGCCGATCACGCTAGCCAATTGCGCCACGGAGACAGTCCTGCTCCACTCTCACCACCATCAGAACTTATCTTCAAAGCTATCAGCACAAAAAAAGCGCCCAAGCATCACCGGGTGGGCTCGAACCTCCAACCTTTCGTTTAACAGCCGATCGCGCTAGCCGATTGCGCCACGAAGACAGTCCTGCTCCACTCTCACCACCATCAGAACATATCTTCAAAGCTATTACCTCAAAGAAAAAAGCAACACACCACTCCCGGAAGGGCTCGAAACTCCAACCTTTCGGTTAACAGCCGATCACGCTAGCCAATTGCGCCACGGAGACAGTCCTGCTTCACTCTCACCACCATCAGAACATATCTTCAAAGCTATCAGCTCAAAGAAAAAAAAGCGCCCCAGCATCACCGGGTGGGCTCGAACTTCCAACCTTTCGGTTAACAGCCGATCGCGCTAGCCAACTGCGCCAAGGAGACAGTCGTGCTCCACTCTCACCACCATCAGAACCTATCTTCAAAGCTATCAGCGCAAAGAAAAAAGCAACACACCACTCCAGGGAGGGCTCGAAACTCCAACCTTTCGGTTAACAGCCGATCACGCTAGCCAATTGCGCCACAGAGACAGTCCTGCTTCACTCTCACCCCCATCAGAACATATCTTCAAAGTTATCAGCCCAAAGAAAAAAAAGCGCCGCACCACCACCGGGTGGGCTAGAAACTCCAACCTTTCGGTTAACTGCTGATTGCGCTAGCCAATGGCGCCACGGAGACAGTCCTGCTCCACTCTTACCACCATTAGAACATATCTTCAAAGCTATCAGCCCAAAGAAAAAAAAAGCGCCGCACCACCAACGGGTGGACTCGAACCTCCAACTTTCCGGTTAACAGCCGATCACGCTAGCCAATTGCGCCACGGAGACAGTCTTGCTCCACTCTCACCACCATCAGAACATATCTTCAAAGCTATCAGCGCAAAGAAAAAAGCAACACACCACTCCCGGGAGGGCTCGAAACTCCAACCTTTCGGTCAACAGCCGATCGCGCTAGCCAATTGCGCCACAGAGACAGTACTGCTACACTCTCACCACCATCAGAACATGTCTTCAAAGCCTTCAGCCCAAAGAAAAAAAGCGCCATACCACCACCAGGTGGGCTCGAACCTCCGACCTTTTGATTAACAGCCCATCGCGCTAGCCAATTGCGCCATGGAGACAGTCCTGCACCACTCTCACCACCATCAGAACATATCTTCAAAGCTATCAGCCCAAAGAAAAAAAAGCGCCGCACCACCACCGCTTAGGCTGAAACCTCCAACTTTTCGGTTAACAGCCGATCGCTCTAGCCAATTGCGCCACGGAGACAGTCCTGCTCCACTCTCACCATCATCAGAAGATATCTTCAAAGCTATCAGCCCAAAGAAAAAAAAGCGCCGCACCACCACCGGGTGGGCTCAAACCTCCAACTTTTCGGATAACAGCCGATCACGCTAGCCAATTGCGCCAAGGAGACAGTCGTGCTCCACTCTCACCACCATCAGAACATATCTTCAAAGCTATCAGCGCAAAGAAAAAAGCAACACACCACTCCAGGAGGGCTCGAAACTCCAACCTTTCGGTTAACAGCCGATCGCGCTAGCCAATTGCGCCACGGAGACAGTCCTGCTTCACTCTCACCACCATCATAACATATCTTCAAAGCTATCAGCCCAAAGAAAAAAAAGCGCCGCACCACCACCGGGTGTGCTCGAAACTCCAAGCTTTCGGTTAACTGCCAATCGCGCTAGCCAATGACGCCACGGAGACAGTCCTGCTCCACTCTTACCACCATTAGAACATATCGTCAAAGCTATCAGCCCAAAGAAAAAAAAGCGCCGCACCACCAACGGGTGGACTCGAACCTCCAACTTTCCGGTTAACAGCCGATCACGCTAGCCAATTGCGCCAAAGAGACAGTCCTGCTCCACTCTCACCACCATCAGAACTTATCTTCAAAGCTATCAGCACAAAGAAAAAAAAGCGCCCCAGCATCACCGGGTGGGCTCGAACCTCCAACCTTTCGTTTAACAGCCGATCGCGCTAGCCAATTGCGCCACGAAGACAGTCCTGCTCCACTCTCACCCCCATCAGAACATATCTTCAAAGCTATTACCGCAAAGAAAGAAGCAACACACCACTCCCGGAAGGGCTCGAAACTCCAACCTTTCGGTTAACAGCCGATCACGCTAGCCAATTGCGCCACGGAGACAGTCCTGCTTCACTCTCACCACCATCAGAACATATCTTCAAAGCTATCAGCACAAAGAAAAAAAAGCGCCCCAGCATCACCGGGTGGGCTCGAACTTCCAACCTTTCGGTTAACAGCCGATCGCGCTAGCCAACTGCGCCAAGGAGACAGTCCTGCTCCACTCTCACCACCATCAGAACATATCTTCAAAGCTATCAGCCCAAGGAAAAAAAAAGCGCCGCACCACCACCGGGTGGGCTCGAGCCTCCAACTTTTCGGTTAACAGCCGATCACGCTAGCCAATTGCGCCACGGAGACAGTCCTGCTCCACTCTCACCACCATCAGAACATATCTTCAAAGCTATCAGCCCACAGAAAAAAAAGCGCCGCACTACCACCGGGTGGGCTCGAACCTCCAACCTATCGGTTAACAGCCAATCGCGCTAGCCCATTGCGCCACGCAGACAGTCTTGCTCCACTCTCACCACCATCAGAACATATCTTCAAAGCTATCAGCGCAAAGAAAAAAGCAACACACCACTCCCGGGAGGGCTCGAAACTCCAACCTTTCGGTCAACAGCCGATCGCGCTAGCCAATTGCGCCACGGAGACAGTACTGCTACACTCTCACCACCATCAGAACATGTCTTCAAAGCCTTCAGCGCAAAGAAAAAAAAGCGCCATACCACCACCAGGTGGGCTCGAACCTCCGACCTTTTGATTAACAGCCCATCGCGCTAGCCAATTGCGCCATGGAGACAGTCCTGCACCACTCTCACCACCATCAGAACATATCTTCAAAGCTATCAGCCCAAAGAAAATAAAGCGCCGCACCACCACCGCTTAGGCTCGAACCTCCAACTTTTCGGTTAACAGCCGATCGCTCTAGCCAATTGCGCCACGGAGACAGTCCTGCTCCACTCTCACCATCATCAGAACATAGCTTCAAAGCTATCAGCGCAAGGAAAAAAAAAGCGCTGCACCACCACCAGGTGGGCTCGAACCTCGAACCTTTCGGTTAACAGCCGATCGCGCTAGCCCATTGCGCAACAGAGACAGTCTTGCTCCACTCTCACCACCATCAGAACATATCTTCAAAGCTATCAGCGCAAAGAAAAAAGCAACACACCACTCCCGGGAGGGCTCGAAACTCCAACCTTTCGGTTAACAGCCGATCACGCTAGCCCATTACGCTACGGAGGCAGTCTTGCTCCACTCTCACCATCATCAGAACATATCTTCAAAGCTATCAGCGCAAGGAAAAAAAAGCTCTGCACCACCACCAGGTGGGCTCGAACCTCCAACCTTTCGGTTAACAGCCGATCGCGCTAGCCCATTGCGCCACGGAGACAGTCTTGCTCCTTTCTCACCACCATCAGAACATATCTTCAAAGCTATCAGCGCAAAGAAAAAAGCAACAAACCACTCCCGGGAGGGCTCGAAACTCCAACCTTTCGGTCAACAGCCGATCGCGCTAGCCAATTGCGCCACGGAGACAGTACTGCTCCACTCTCACCACCATCAGAACATATCTTCAGAGCTATCAGCCCAAAGAAAAAAAAGCGCCATGCCACCACCGGGTGGGCTCGAACCTCCGACCTTTTGATTAACAGCCCATCGCGCTAGCCAATTGCGCCATGGAGAAAGTCCTGCACCACTCGCACCACCATCAGAACATATCTTCAAAGCTATCAGCCCAAAGAAAAAAAAGCGCCGCACCACCACCGGGTGGGCTCGAACCTCCAACTTTTCGGTTAACAGCCGATCACGCCAGCCAATTGCACCAAGGAGACAGTCGTGCTCCACTCTCACCACCATCAGAACATATCTTCAAAGCTATCAGCCCAAGGAAAAAAAAAAGCGCCGCACCACCACCGGGTGGGCTCGAGCCTCCAACTTTTCGGTTAACAGCCGATCACGCTAGCCAATTGCGCCACGGAGACAGTCCTGCTCCACTCTCACCGCCATCAGAACATATCTTCAAAGCTATCAGCCCACAGAAAAAAAAGCGCCGCACTACCACCGGGTGGGCTCGAACCTCCAACCTATCGGTTAACAGCCGATCGCGCTAGCCCATTGCGCCACGCAGACAGTCTTGCTCCACTCTCACCACCATCAGAACATATCTTCAAAGCTATCAGCGCAAAGAAAAAAGCAACACACCACTCCCGGGAGGGCTCGAAACTCCAACCTTTCGGTCAACAGCCGATCGCGCTAGCCAATTGCGCCACGGAGACAGTACTGCTACACTCTCACCACCATCAGAACATGTCTTCAAAGCCTTCAGCGCAAAGAAAAAAAAGCGCCATACCACCACCAGGTGGGCTCGAACCTCCGACCTTTTGATTAACAGCCCATCGCGCTAGCCAATTGCGCCATGGAGACAGTCCTGCACCACTCTCACCACCATCAGAACATATCTTCAAAGCTATCAGCGCAAAGAAAAAAGCAACACACCACTCCCGGGAGGGCTCGAAACTCCAACCTTTCGGTTAACAGCCGATCACGCTAGCCCATTACGCTACGGAGGCAGTCTTGCTCCACTCTCACCATCATCAGAACATATCTTCAAAGCTATCAGCGCAAGGAAAAAAAAGCTCTGCACCACCACCAGGTGGGCTCGAACCTCCAACCTTTCGGTTAACAGCCGATCGCGCTAGCCCATTGCGCCACGGAGACAGTCTTGCTCCTTTCTCACCACCATCAGAACATATCTTCAAAGCTATCAGCGCAAAGAAAAAAGCAACAAACCACTCCCGGGAGGGCTCGAAACTCCAACCTTTCGGTCAACAGCCGATCGCGCTAGCCAATTGCGCCACGGAGACAGTACTGCTCCACTCTCACCACCATCAGAACATATCTTCAGAGCTATCAGCCCAAAGAAAAAAAAGCGCCATACCACCACCGGGTGGGCTCGAACCTCCGACCTTTTGATTAACAGCCCATCGCGCTAGCCAATTGAGCCATGGAGAAAGTCCTGCACCACTCGCACCACCATCAGAACATATCTTCAAAGCTATCAGCTCAAAGAAAAAAAAGCGCCCCAGCATCACCGGGTGGGCTCGAACTTCCAACCTTTCGGTTAACAGCCGATCGCGCTAGCCAACTGCGCCAAGGAGACAGTCGTGCTCCACTCTCACCACCATCAGAACCTATCTTCAAAGCTATCAGCGCAAAGAAAAAAGCAACACACCACTCCAGGGAGGGCTCGAAACTCCAACCTTTCGGTTAACAGCCGATCGCGCTAGCCAATGGCGCCACGGAGACAGTCCTGCTCCACTCTTACCACCATTAGAACATATCTTCAAAGCTATCAGCCCAAAGAAAAAAAAGCGCCGCACCACCAACGGGTGGGCTCGAACCTCCAACTTTCCTGTTAACAGCCGATCACGCTAGCCAATTGCGCCACAGAGACAGTCCTGCTTCACTCTCACCCCCATCAGAACATATCTTCAAAGTTATCAGCCCAAAGAAAAAAAAGCGCCGCACCACCACCGGGTGGGCTAGAAACTCCAACCTTTCGGTTAACTGCTGATTGCGCTAGCCAATGGCGCCACGGAGACAGTCCTGCTCCACTCTTACCACCATTAGAACATATCTTCAAAGCTATCAGCCCAAAGAAAAAAAAAGCGCCGCACCACCAACGGGTGGACTCGAACCTCCAACTTTCCGGTTAACAGCCGATCACGCTAGCCAATTGCGCCACGGAGACAGTCTTGCTCCACTCTCACCACCATCAGAACATATCTTCAAAGCTATCAGCGCAAAGAAAAAAGCAACACACCACTCCCGGGAGGGCTCGAAACTCCAACCTTTCGGTCAACAGCCGATCGCGCTAGCCAATTGCGCCACAGAGACAGTACTGCTACACTCTCACCACCATCAGAACATGTCTTCAAAGCCTTCAGCCCAAAGAAAAAAGCGCCATACCACCACCAGGTGGGCTCGAACCTCCGACCTTTTGATTAACAGCCCATCGCGCTAGCCAATTGCGCCATGGAGACAGTCCTGCACCACTCTCACCACCATCAGAACATATCGTCAAAGCTATCAGCCCAAAGAAAAAAAAAGCGCCGCACCACCAACGGGTGGACTCGAACCTCCAACTTTCCGGTTAACAGCCGATCACGCTAGCCAATTGCGCCACGGAGACAGTCCTGCTCCACTCTCACCACCATCAGAACTTATCTTCAAAGCTATCAGCACAAAGAAAAAAAAGCGCCCCAGCATCACCGGGTGGGCTCGAACCTCCAACCTTTCGTTTAACAGCCGATCGCGCTAGCCAATTGCGCCATGAAGACAGTCCTGCTCCACTCTCACCCCCATCAGAACATATCTTCAAAGCTATTACCGCAAAGAAAAAAGCAACACACCACTCCCGGAAGGGCTCGAAACTCCAACCTTTCGGTTAACAGCCGATCACGCTAGCCAATTGCGCCACGGAGACAGTCCTGCTTCACTCTCACCACCATCAGAACATATCTTCAAAGCTATCAGCACAAAGAAAAAAAGCGCCCCAGCATCACCGGGTGGGCTCGAACTTCCAACCTTTCGGTTAACAGCCGATCGCGCTAGCCAACTGCGCCAAGGAGACAGTCGTGCTCCACTCTCACCACCATCAGAACATATCTTCAAAGCTATCAGCCCACAGAAAAAAAAGCGCCGCACCACCACCGGGTGGGCTCGAACCTCCAACCTATCGGTTAACAGCCGATCGCGCTAGCCAATTGCGCCACGAAGACAGTCCTGCTCCACTCTCACCACCATCAGAACATATCTTCAAAGCTATTACCGCAAAGAAAAAAGCAACACACCACTCCAGGAGGGCTCGAAACTCCAACCTTTCGGTCAACAGCCGATCGCGCTAGCCAATTGCGCCACGGAGACAGTACTGCTCCACTCTCACCACCATCAGAACATATCTTCAGAGCTATCAGCCCAAAGAAAAAAAAGCGCCGCACCACCACCGCGTGGGCTCGAAACTCCAACCTTTCGGTTAACTGCCGATCGCGCTAGCCAATGGCGCCACGGAGACAGTCCTGCTCCACTCTTACCACCATTAGAACATATCGTCAAAGCTATCAGCTCAAAGAAAAAAAAAAGCGCCGCACCACCAACGGGTGGACTGGAACCTCCAACTTTCCGGTTAACAGCCGATCACGCTAGCCAATTGCGCCACGGAGACAGTCCTGCTCCACTCTCACCACCATCAGAACTTATCTTCAAAGCTATCAGCACAAAAAAAGCGCCCAAGCATCACCGGGTGGGCTCGAACCTCCAACCTTTCGTTTAACAGCCGATCGCGCTAGCCGATTGCGCCACGAAGACAGTCCTGCTCCACTCTCACCACCATCAGAACATATCTTCAAAGCTATTACCTCAAAGAAAAAAGCAACACACCACTCCCGGAAGGGCTCGAAACTCCAACCTTTCGGTTAACAGCCGATCACGCTAGCCAATTGCGCCACGGAGACAGTCCTGCTTCACTCTCACCACCATCAGAACATATCTTCAAAGCTATCAGCTCAAAGAAAAAAAAGCGCCCCAGCATCACCGGGTGGGCTCGAACTTCCAACCTTTCGGTTAACAGCCGATCGCGCTAGCCAACTGCGCCAAGGAGACAGTCGTGCTCCACTCTCACCACCATCAGAACCTATCTTCAAAGCTATCAGCGCAAAGAAAAAAGCAACACACCACTCCAGGGAGGGCTCGAAACTCCAACCTTTCGGTTAACAGCCGATCACGCTAGCCAATTGCGCCACAGAGACAGTCCTGCTTCACTCTCACCCCCATCAGAACATATCTTCAAAGTTATCAGCCCAAAGAAAAAAAAGCGCCGCACCACCACCGGGTGGGCTAGAAACTCCAACCTTTCGGTTAACTGCTGATTGCGCTAGCCAATGGCGCCACGGAGACAGTCCTGCTCCACTCTTACCACCATTAGAACATATCTTCAAAGCTATCAGCCCAAAGAAAAAAAAAGCGCCGCACCACCAACGGGTGGACTCGAACCTCCAACTTTCCGGTTAACAGCCGATCACGCTAGCCAATTGCGCCACGGAGACAGTCTTGCTCCACTCTCACCACCATCAGAACATATCTTCAAAGCTATCAGCGCAAAGAAAAAAGCAACACACCACTCCCGGGAGGGCTCGAAACTCCAACCTTTCGGTCAACAGCCGATCGCGCTAGCCAATTGCGCCACAGAGACAGTACTGCTACACTCTCACCACCATCAGAACATGTCTTCAAAGCCTTCAGCCCAAAGAAAAAAAGCGCCATACCACCACCAGGTGGGCTCGAACCTCCGACCTTTTGATTAACAGCCCATCGCGCTAGCCAATTGCGCCATGGAGACAGTCCTGCACCACTCTCACCACCATCAGAACATATCTTCAAAGCTATCAGCCCAAAGAAAAAAAAGCGCCGCACCACCACCGCTTAGGCTGAAACCTCCAACTTTTCGGTTAACAGCCGATCGCTCTAGCCAATTGCGCCACGGAGACAGTCCTGCTCCACTCTCACCATCATCAGAAGATAGCTTCAAAGCTATCAGCCCAAAGAAAAAAAAGCGCCGCACCACCACCGGGTGGGCTCAAACCTCCAACTTTTCGGATAACAGCCGATCACGCTAGCCAATTGCGCCAAGGAGACAGTCGTGCTCCACTCTCACCACCATCAGAACATATCTTCAAAGCTATCAGCGCAAAGAAAAAAGCAACACACCACTCCAGGAGGGCTCGAAACTCCAACCTTTCGGTTAACAGCCGATCGCGCTAGCCAATTGCGCCACGGAGACAGTCCTGCTTCACTCTCACCACCATCATAACATATCTTCAAAGCTATCAGCCCAAAGAAAAAAAAGCGCCGCACCACCACCGGGTGTGCTCGAAACTCCAAGCTTTCGGTTAACTGCCAATCGCGCTAGCCAATGACGCCACGGAGACAGTCCTGCTCCACTCTTACCACCATTAGAACATATCGTCAAAGCTATCAGCCCAAAGAAAAAAAAGCGCCGCACCACCAACGGGTGGACTCGAACCTCCAACTTTCCGGTTAACAGCCGATCACGCTAGCCAATTGCGCCAAAGAGACAGTCCTGCTCCACTCTCACCACCATCAGAACTTATCTTCAAAGCTATCAGCACAAAGAAAAAAAAGCGCCCCAGCATCACCGGGTGGGCTCGAACCTCCAACCTTTCGTTTAACAGCCGATCGCGCTAGCCAATTGCGCCACGAAGACAGTCCTGCTCCACTCTCACCCCCATCAGAACATATCTTCAAAGCTATTACCGCAAAGAAAGAAGCAACACACCACTCCCGGAAGGGCTCGAAACTCCAACCTTTCGGTTAACAGCCGATCACGCTAGCCAATTGCGCCACGGAGACAGTCCTGCTTCACTCTCACCACCATCAGAACATATCTTCAAAGCTATCAGCACAAAGAAAAAAAAGCGCCCCAGCATCACCGGGTGGGCTCGAACTTCCAACCTTTCGGTTAACAGCCGATCGCGCTAGCCAACTGCGCCAAGGAGACAGTCCTGCTCCACTCTCACCACCATCAGAACATATCTTCAAAGCTATCAGCCCAAGGAAAAAAAAAGCGCCGCACCACCACCGGGTGGGCTCGAGCCTCCAACTTTTCGGTTAACAGCCGATCACGCTAGCCAATTGCGCCACGGAGACAGTCCTGCTCCACTCTCACCACCATCAGAACATATCTTCAAAGCTATCAGCCCACAGAAAAAAAAGCGCCGCACTACCACCGGGTGGGCTCGAACCTCCAACCTATCGGTTAACAGCCAATCGCGCTAGCCCATTGCGCCACGCAGACAGTCTTGCTCCACTCTCACCACCATCAGAACATATCTTCAAAGCTATCAGCGCAAAGAAAAAAGCAACACACCACTCCCGGGAGGGCTCGAAACTCCAACCTTTCGGTCAACAGCCGATCGCGCTAGCCAATTGCGCCACGGAGACAGTACTGCTACACTCTCACCACCATCAGAACATGTCTTCAAAGCCTTCAGCGCAAAGAAAAAAAAGCGCCATACCACCACCAGGTGGGCTCGAACCTCCGACCTTTTGATTAACAGCCCATCGCGCTAGCCAATTGCGCCATGGAGACAGTCCTGCACCACTCTCACCACCATCAGAACATATCTTCAAAGCTATCAGCCCAAAGAAAATAAAGCGCCGCACCACCACCGCTTAGGCTCGAACCTCCAACTTTTCGGTTAACAGCCGATCGCTCTAGCCAATTGCGCCACGGAGACAGTCCTGCTCCACTCTCACCATCATCAGAACATAGCTTCAAAGCTATCAGCGCAAGGAAAAAAAAAGCGCTGCACCACCACCAGGTGGGCTCGAACCTCGAACCTTTCGGTTAACAGCCGATCGCGCTAGCCCATTGCGCAACACAGACAGTCTTGCTCCACTCTCACCACCATCAGAACATATCTTCAAAGCTATCAGCGCAAAGAAAAAAGCAACACACCACTCCCGGGAGGGCTCGAAACTCCAACCTTTCGGTTAACAGCCGATCACGCTAGCCCATTACGCTACGGAGGCAGTCTTGCTCCACTCTCACCATCATCAGAACATATCTTCAAAGCTATCAGCGCAAGGAAAAAAAAGCTCTGCACCACCACCAGGTGGGCTCGAACCTCCAACCTTTCGGTTAACAGCCGATCGCGCTAGCCCATTGCGACACGGAGACAGTCTTGCTCCTTTCTCACCACCATCAGAACATATCTTCAAAGCTATCAGCGCAAAGAAAAAAGCAACAAACCACTCCCGGGAGGGCTCGAAACTCCAACCTTTCGGTCAACAGCCGATCGCGCTAGCCAATTGCGCCACGGAGACAGTACTGCTCCACTCTCACCACCATCAGAACATATCTTCAGAGCTATCAGCCCAAAGAAAAAAAAGCGCCATGCCACCACCGGGTGGGCTCGAACCTCCGACCTTTTGATTAACAGCCCATCGCGCTAGCCAATTGCGCCATGGAGAAAGTCCTGCACCACTCGCACCACCATCAGAACATATCTTCAAAGCTATCAGCCCAAAGAAAAAAAAGCGCCGCACCACCACCGGGTGGGCTCGAACCTCCAACTTTTCGGTTAACAGCCGATCACGCCAGCCAATTGCACCAAGGAGACAGTCGTGCTCCACTCTCACCACCATCAGAACATATCTTCAAAGCTATCAGCCCAAGGAAAAAAAAAAGCGCCGCACCACCACCGGGTGGGCTCGAGCCTCCAACTTTTCGGTTAACAGCCGATCACGCTAGCCAATTGCGCCACGGAGACAGTCCTGCTCCACTCTCACCGCCATCAGAACATATCTTCAAAGCTATCAGCCCACAGAAAAAAAAGCGCCGCACTACCACCGGGTGGGCTCGAACCTCCAACCTATCGGTTAACAGCCGATCGCGCTAGCCCATTGCGCCACGCAGACAGTCTTGCTCCACTCTCACCACCATCAGAACATATCTTCAAAGCTATCAGCGCAAAGAAAAAAGCAACACACCACTCCCGGGAGGGCTCGAAACTCCAACCTTTCGGTCAACAGCCGATCGCGCTAGCCAATTGCGCCACGGAGACAGTACTGCTACACTCTCACCACCATCAGAACATGTCTTCAAAGCCTTCAGCGCAAAGAAAAAAAAGCGCCATACCACCACCAGGTGGGCTCGAACCTCCGACCTTTTGATTAACAGCCCATCGCGCTAGCCAATTGCGCCATGGAGACAGTCCTGCACCACTCTCACCACCATCAGAACATATCTTCAAAGCTATCAGCGCAAAGAAAAAAGCAACACACCACTCCCGGGAGGGCTCGAAACTCCAACCTTTCGGTTAACAGCCGATCACGCTAGCCCATTACGCTACGGAGGCAGTCTTGCTCCACTCTCACCATCATCAGAACATATCTTCAAAGCTATCAGCGCAAGGAAAAAAAAGCTCTGCACCACCACCAGGTGGGCTCGAACCTCCAACCTTTCGGTTAACAGCCGATCGCGCTAGCCCATTGCGCCACGGAGACAGTCTTGCTCCTTTCTCACCACCATCAGAACATATCTTCAAAGCTATCAGCGCAAAGAAAAAAGCAACAAACCACTCCCGGGAGGGCTCGAAACTCCAACCTTTCGGTCAACAGCCGATCGCGCTAGCCAATTGCGCCACGGAGACAGTACTGCTCCACTCTCACCACCATCAGAACATATCTTCAGAGCTATCAGCCCAAAGAAAAAAAAGCGCCATACCACCACCGGGTGGGCTCGAACCTCCGACCTTTTGATTAACAGCCCATCGCGCTAGCCAATTGAGCCATGGAGAAAGTCCTGCACCACTCGCACCACCATCAGAACATATCTTCAAAGCTATCAGCTCAAAGAAAAAAAAGCGCCCCAGCATCACCGGGTGGGCTCGAACTTCCAACCTTTCGGTTAACAGCCGATCGCGCTAGCCAACTGCGCCAAGGAGACAGTCGTGCTCCACTCTCACCACCATCAGAACCTATCTTCAAAGCTATCAGCGCAAAGAAAAAAGCAACACACCACTCCAGGGAGGGCTCGAAACTCCAACCTTTCGGTTAACAGCCGATCGCGCTAGCCAATGGCGCCACGGAGACAGTCCTGCTCCACTCTTACCACCATTAGAACATATCTTCAAAGCTATCAGCCCAAAGAAAAAAAAGCGCCGCACCACCAACGGGTGGGCTCGAACCTCCAACTTTCCTGTTAACAGCCGATCACGCTAGCCAATTGCGCCACAGAGACAGTCCTGCTTCACTCTCACCCCCATCAGAACATATCTTCAAAGTTATCAGCCCAAAGAAAAAAAAGCGCCGCACCACCACCGGGTGGGCTAGAAACTCCAACCTTTCGGTTAACTGCTGATTGCGCTAGCCAATGGCGCCACGGAGACAGTCCTGCTCCACTCTTACCACCATTAGAACATATCTTCAAAGCTATCAGCCCAAAGAAAAAAAAAGCGCCGCACCACCAACGGGTGGACTCGAACCTCCAACTTTCCGGTTAACAGCCGATCACGCTAGCCAATTGCGCCACGGAGACAGTCTTGCTCCACTCTCACCACCATCAGAACATATCTTCAAAGCTATCAGCGCAAAGAAAAAAGCAACACACCACTCCCGGGAGGGCTCGAAACTCCAACCTTTCGGTCAACAGCCGATCGCGCTAGCCAATTGCGCCACAGAGACAGTACTGCTACACTCTCACCACCATCAGAACATGTCTTCAAAGCCTTCAGCCCAAAGAAAAAAGCGCCATACCACCACCAGGTGGGCTCGAACCTCCGACCTTTTGATTAACAGCCCATCGCGCTAGCCAATTGCGCCATGGAGACAGTCCTGCACCACTCTCACCACCATCAGAACATATCTTCAAAGCTATCAGCCCAAAGAAAAAAAAGCGCCGCACCACCACCGCTTAGGCTGAAACCTCCAACTTTTCGGTTAACAGCCGATCGCTCTAGCCAATTGCGCCACGGAGACAGTCCTGCTCCACTCTCACCATCATCAGAAGATATCTTCAAAGCTATCAGCCCAAAGAAAAAAAAGCGCCGCACCACCACCGGGTGGGCTCAAACCTCCAACTTTTCGGATAACAGCCGATCACGCTAGCCAATTGCGCCAAGGAGACAGTCGTGCTCCACTCTCACCACCATCAGAACATATCTTCAAAGCTATCAGCGCAAAGAAAAAAGCAACACACCACTCCAGGAGGGCTCGAAACTCCAACCTTTCGGTTAACAGCCGATCGCGCTAGCCAATTGCGCCACGGAGACAGTCCTGCTTCACTCTCACCACCATCATAACGTATCTTCAAAGCTATCAGCCCAAAGAAAAAAAAGCGCCGCACCACCACCGGGTGTGCTCGAAACTCCAAGCTTTCGGTTAACTGCCAATCGCGCTAGCCAATGACGCCACGGAGACAGTCCTGCTCCACTCTTACCACCATTAGAACATATCGTCAAAGCTATCAGCCCAAAGAAAAAAAAGCGCCGCACCACCAACGGGTGGACTCGAACCTCCAACTTTCCGGTTAACAGCCGATCACGCTAGCCAATTGCGCCAAAGAGACAGTCCTGCTCCACTCTCACCACCATCAGAACTTATCTTCAAAGCTATCAGCACAAAGAAAAAAAAGCGCCCCAGCATCACCGGGTGGGCTCGAACCTCCAACCTTTCGTTTAACAGCCGATCGCGCTAGCCAATTGCGCCACGAAGACAGTCCTGCTCCACTCTCACCCCCATCAGAACATATCTTCAAAGCTATTACCGCAAAGAAAGAAGCAACACACCACTCCCGGAAGGGCTCGAAACTCCAACCTTTCGGTTAACAGCCGATCACGCTAGCCAATTGCGCCACGGAGACAGTCCTGCTTCACTCTCACCACCATCAGAACATATCTTCAAAGCTATCAGCACAAAGAAAAAAAAGCGCCCCAGCATCACCGGGTGGGCTCGAACTTCCAACCTTTCGGTTAACAGCCGATCGCGCTAGCCAACTGCGCCAAGGAGACAGTCCTGCTCCACTCTCACCACCATCAGAACATATCTTCAAAGCTATCAGCCCAAGGAAAAAAAAAGCGCTGCACCACCACCGGGTGGGCTCGAGCCTCCAACTTTTCGGTTAACAGCCGATCACGCTAGCCAATTGCGCCACGGAGACAGTCCTGCTCCACTCTCACCACCATCAGAACATATCTTCAAAGCTATCAGCCCACAGAAAAAAAAGCGCCGCACTACCACCGGGTGGGCTCGAACCTCCAACCTATCGGTTAACAGCCAATCGCGCTAGCCCATTGCGCCACGCAGACAGTCTTGCTCCACTCTCACCACCATCAGAACATATCTTCAAAGCTATCAGCGCAAAGAAAAAAGCAACACACCACTCCCGGGAGGGCTCGAAACTCCAACCTTTCGGTCAACAGCCGAACGCGCTAGCCAATTGCGCCACGGAGACAGTACTGCTACACTCTCACCACCATCAGAACATGTCTTCAAAGCCTTCAGCGCAAAGAAAAAAAAGCGCCATACCACCACCAGGTGGGCTCGAACCTCCGACCTTTTGATTAACAGCCCATCGCGCTAGCCAATTGCGCCATGGAGACAGTCCTGCACCACTCTCACCACCATCAGAACATATCTTCAAAGCTATCAGCCCAAAGAAAATAAAGCGCCGCACCACCACCGCTTAGGCTCGAACCTCCAACTTTTCGGTTAACAGCCGATCGCTCTAGCCAATTGCGCCACGGAGACAGTCCTGCTCCACTCTCACCATCATCAGAACATATCTTCAAAGCTATCAGCGCAAGGAAAAAAAAGCTCTGCACCACCACCAGGTGGGCTCGAACCTCCAACCTTTCGGTTAACAGCCGATCGCGCTAGCCCATTGCGCCACGGAGACAGTCTTGCTCCTTTCTCACCACCATCAGAACATATCTTCAAAGCTATCAGCGCAAAGAAAAAAGCAACAAACCACTCCCGGGAGGGCTCGAAACTCCAACCTTTCGGTTAACAGCCGATCACGCTAGCCCATTACGCTACGGAGGCAGTCTTGCTCCACTCTCACCATCATCAGAACATATCTTCAAAGCTATCAGCGCAAGGAAAAAAAAGCTCTGCACCACCACCAGGTGGGCTCGAACCTCCAACCTTTCGGTTAACAGCCGATCGCGCTAGCCCATTGCGCCACGGAGACAGTCTTGCTCCTTTCTCACCACCATCAGAACATATCTTCAAAGCTATCAGCGCAAAGAAAAAAGCAACAAACCACTCCCGGGAGGGCTCGAAACTCCAACCTTTCGGTCAACAGCCGATCGCGCTAGCCAATTGCGCCACGGAGACAGTACTGCTCCACTCTCACCACCATCAGAACATATCTTCAGAGCTATCAGCCCAAAGAAAAAAAAGCGCCATACCACCACCGGGTGGGCTCGAACCTCCGACCTTTTGATTAACAGCCCATCGCGCTAGCCAATATCGCCATGGAGAAAGTCCTGCACCACTCGCACCACCATCAGAACATATCTTCAAAGCTATCAGCCCAAAGAAAAAAAAGCGCCGCACCACCACCGGGTGGGCTCGAACCTCCAACTTTTCGGTTAACAGCCGATCACGCCAGCCAATTGCACCAAGGAGACAGTCGTGCTCCACTCTCACCACCATCAGAACATATCTTCAAAGCTATCAGCGCAAAGAAAAAAGCAACACACCACTCCACGAGGGCTCGAAACTCCAACCTTTCGGTTAACAGCCGATCGCGCTAGCCAATTGCGCCACGGAGACAGTCCTGCTTCACTCTCACCACCATCATAACATATCTTCAAAGCTATCAGCCCAAAGAAAAAAAAGCGCCGCACCACCACCGGGTGGGCTCGAAACTCCAACCTTTCGGTTAACTGCCAATCGCGCTAGCCAATGGCGCCACGGAGACAGTCCTGCTCCACTCTTACCACCATTAGAACATATCGTCAAAGCTATCAGCCCAAAGAAAAAAAAAAGCGCCGCACCACCAACGGGTGGACTCGAACCTCCAACTTTCCGGTTAACAGCCGATCACGCTAGCCAATTGCGCCACAGAGACAGTCCTGCTTCACTCTCACCACCATCATAACATATCTTCAAAGCTATCAGCCCAAAGAAAAAAAAGCGCCGCACCACCACCGGGTGGGCTCGAAACTCCAACCTTTCGGTTAACTGCCGATCGCGCAAGCCAATGGCGCCACGGAGACAGTCCTGCTCCACTCTTACCACCATTAGAACATATCTTCAAAGCTATCAGCTCAAAGAAAAAAAAGCGCCGCACCACCAACGGGTGGACTCGAACCTCCAACTTTCCGGTTAACAGCCGATCACGCTAGCCAATTGCGCCACGGAGACAGTCCTGCTCCACTCTCACCACCATCAGAACTTATCTTCAAAGCTATCAGCACAAAAAAAGCGCCCCAGCATCACCGGGTGGGCTCGAACCTCCAACCTTTCGTTTAACAGCCGATCGCGCTAGCCAATTGCGCCACGAAGACAGTCCTGCTCCACTCTCACCACCATCAGAACATATCTTCAAAGCTATTACCTCAAAGAAAAAAAGCAACACACCACTCCCGGAAGGGCTCGAAACTCCAACCTTTCGGTTAACAGCCGATCACGCTAGCCAATTGCGCCACGGAGACAGTCCTGCTTCACTCTCACCACCATCAGAACATATCTTCAAAGCTATCAGCACAAAGAAAAAAAAGCGCCCCAGCATCACCGGGTGGGCTCGAACTTCCAACCTTTCGGTTAACAGCCGATCGCGCTAGCCAACTGCGCCAAGGAGACAGTCGTGCTCCACTCTCACCACCATCAGAACATATCTTCAAAGCTATCAGCGCAAAGAAAAAAGCAACACACCACTCCAGGGAGGGCTCGAAACTCCAACCTTTCGGTTAACAGCCGATCGCGCTAGCCAATGGCGCCACGGAGACAGTCCTGCTCCACTCTTACCACCATTAGAACATATCTTCAAAGCTATCAGCCCAAAGAAAAAAAAGCGCCGCACCACCAACGGGTGGGCTCGAACCTCCAACTTTCTGGTTAACAGCCGATCACGCTAGCCAATTGCGCCACAGAGACAGTCCTGCTTCACTCTCACCCCCATTAGAACATATCTTCAAAGCTATCAGCCCAAAGAAAAAAAAAGCGCCGCACCACCAACGGGTGGACTCGAACCTCCAACTTTC
Source organism: Rhipicephalus microplus (assembly GCF_043290135.1). NCBI lineage: Eukaryota > Metazoa > Arthropoda > Arachnida > Ixodida > Ixodidae > Rhipicephalus > Rhipicephalus microplus. Next base: position 291,397,573 of record NC_134702.1, read on the forward strand.
CGGTTAACAGCCGATCACGCTAGCCAATTGCGCCACGGAGACAGTCTTGCTCCACTCTCACCACCATCAGAACATATCTTCAAAGCTATCAGCGCAAAGAAAAAAGCAACACACCACTCCCGGGAGGGCTCGAAACTCCAACCTTTCGGTCAACAGCCGATCGCGCTAGCCAATTGCGCCACAGAGACAGTACTGCTACACTCTCACCACCATCAGAACATGTCTTCAAAGCCTTCAGCCCAAAGAAAAAAGCGCCATACCACCACCAGGTGGGCTCGAACCTCCGACCTTTTGATTAACAGCCCATCGCGCTAGCCAATTGCGCCATGGAGACAGTCCTGCACCACTCTCACCACCATCAGAACATATCTTCAAAGCTATCAGCCCAAAGAAAAAAAAGCGCCGCACCACCACCGCTTAGGCTGAAACCTCCAACTTTTCGGTTAACAGCCGATCGCTCTAGCCAATTGCGCCACGGAGACAGTCCTGCTCCACTCTCACCATCATCAGAAGATATCTTCAAAGCTATCAGCCCAAAGAAAAAAAAGCGCCGCACCACCACCGGGTGGGCTCAAACCTCCAACTTTTCGGATAACAGCCGATCACGCTAGCCAATTGCGCCAAGGAGACAGTCGTGCTCCACTCTCACCACCATCAGAACATATCTTCAAAGCTATCAGCGCAAAGAAAAAAGCAACACACCACTCCAGGAGGGCTCGAAACTCCAACCTTTCGGTTAACAGCCGATCGCGCTAGCCAATTGCGCCACGGAGACAGTCCTGCTTCACTCTCACCACCATCATAACGTATCTTCAAAGCTATCAGCCCAAAGAAAAAAAAGCGCCGCACCACCACCGGGTGTGCTCGAAACTCCAAGCTTTCGGTTAACTGCCAATCGCGCTAGCCAATGACGCCACGGAGACAGTCCTGCTCCACTCTTACCACCATTAGAACATATCGTCAAAGCTATCAGCCCAAAGAAAAAAAAGCGCCGCACCACCAACGGGTGGACTCGAACCTCCAACTTTCCGGTTAACAGCCGATCACGCTAGCCAATTGCGCCAAAGAGACAGTCCTGCTCCACTCTCACCACCATCAGAACTTATCTTCAAAGCTATCAGCACAAAGAAAAAAAAGCGCCCCAGCATCACCGGGTGGGCTCGAACCTCCAACCTTTCGTTTAACAGCCGATCGCGCTAGCCAATTGCGCCACGAAGACAGTCCTGCTCCACTCTCACCCCCATCAGAACATATCTTCAAAGCTATTACCGCAAAGAAAGAAGCAACACACCACTCCCGGAAGGGCTCGAAACTCCAACCTTTCGGTTAACAGCCGATCACGCTAGCCAATTGCGCCACGGAGACAGTCCTGCTTCACTCTCACCACCATCAGAACATATCTTCAAAGCTATCAGCACAAAGAAAAAAAAGCGCCCCAGCATCACCGGGTGGGCTCGAACTTCCAACCTTTCGGTTAACAGCCGATCGCGCTAGCCAACTGCGCCAAGGAGACAGTCCTGCTCCACTCTCACCACCATCAGAACATATCTTCAAAGCTATCAGCCCAAGGAAAAAAAAAGCGCTGCACCACCACCGGGTGGGCTCGAGCCTCCAACTTTTCGGTTAACAGCCGATCACGCTAGCCAATTGCGCCACGGAGACAGTCCTGCTCCACTCTCACCACCATCAGAACATATCTTCAAAGCTATCAGCCCACAGAAAAAAAAGCGCCGCACTACCACCGGGTGGGCTCGAACCTCCAACCTATCGGTTAACAGCCAATCGCGCTAGCCCATTGCGCCACGCAGACAGTCTTGCTCCACTCTCACCACCATCAGAACATATCTTCAAAGCTATCAGCGCAAAGAAAAAAGCAACACACCACTCCCGGGAGGGCTCGAAACTCCAACCTTTCGGTCAACAGCCGAACGCGCTAGCCAATTGCGCCACGGAGACAGTACTGCTACACTCTCACCACCATCAGAACATGTCTTCAAAGCCTTCAGCGCAAAGAAAAAAAAGCGCCATACCACCACCAGGTGGGCTTGAACCTCCGACCTTTTGATTAACAGCCCATCGCGCTAGCCAATTGCGCCATGGAGACAGTCCTGCACCACTCTCACCACCATCAGAACATATCTTCAAAGCTATCAGCCCAAAGAAAATAAAGCGCCGCACCACCACCGCTTAGGCTCGAACCTCCAACTTTTCGGTTAACAGCCGATCGCTCTAGCCAATTGCGCCACGGAGACAGTCCTGCTCCACTCTCACCATCATCAGAACATATCTTCAAAGCTATCAGCGCAAGGAAAAAAAAGCTCTGCACCACCACCAGGTGGGCTCGAACCTCCAACCTTTCGGTTAACAGCCGATCGCGCTAGCCCATTGCGCCACGGAGACAGTCTTGCTCCTTTCTCACCACCATCAGAACATATCTTCAAAGCTATCAGCGCAAAGAAAAAAGCAACAAACCACTCCCGGGAGGGCTCGAAACTCCAACCTTTCGGTTAACAGCCGATCACGCTAGCCCATTACGCTACGGAGGCAGTCTTGCTCCACTCTCACCATCATCAGAACATATCTTCAAAGCTATCAGCGCAAGGAAAAAAAAGCTCTGCACCACCACCAGGTGGGCTCGAACCTCCAACCTTTCGGTTAACAGCCGATCGCGCTAGCCCATTGCGCCACGGAGACAGTCTTGCTCCTTTCTCACCACCATCAGAACATATCTTCAAAGCTATCAGCGCAAAGAAAAAAGCAACAAACCACTCCCGGGAGGGCTCGAAACTCCAACCTTTCGGTCAACAGCCGATCGCGCTAGCCAATTGCGCCACGGAGACAGTACTGCTCCACTCTCACCACCATCAGAACATATCTTCAGAGCTATCAGCCCAAAGAAAAAAAAGCGCCATACCACCACCGGGTGGGCTCGAACCTCCGACCTTTTGATTAACAGCCCATCGCGCTAGCCAATATCGCCATGGAGAAAGTCCTGCACCACTCGCACCACCATCAGAACATATCTTCAAAGCTATCAGCCCAAAGAAAAAAAAGCGCCGCACCACCACCGGGTGGGCTCGAACCTCCAACTTTTCGGTTAACAGCCGATCACGCCAGCCAATTGCACCAAGGAGACAGTCGTGCTCCACTCTCACCACCATCAGAACATATCTTCAAAGCTATCAGCGCAAAGAAAAAAGCAACACACCACTCCACGAGGGCTCGAAACTCCAACCTTTCGGTTAACAGCCGATCGCGCTAGCCAATTGCGCCACGGAGACAGTCCTGCTTCACTCTCACCACCATCATAACATATCTTCAAAGCTATCAGCCCAAAGAAAAAAAAGCGCCGCACCACCACCGGGTGGGCTCGAAACTCCAACCTTTCGGTTAACTGCCAATCGCGCTAGCCAATGGCGCCACGGAGACAGTCCTGCTCCACTCTTACCACCATTAGAACATATCGTCAAAGCTATCAGCCCAAAGAAAAAAAAAGCGCCGCACCACCAACGGGTGGACTCGAACCTCCAACTTTCCGGTTAACAGCCGATCACGCTAGCCAATTGCGCCACAGAGACAGTCCTGCTTCACTCTCACCACCATCATAACATATCTTCAAAGCTATCAGCCCAAAGAAAAAAAAGCGCCGCACCACCACCGGGTGGGCTCGAAACTCCAACCTTTCGGTTAACTGCCGATCGCGCAAGCCAATGGCGCCACGGAGACAGTCCTGCTCCACTCTTACCACCATTAGAACATATCTTCAAAGCTATCAGCTCAAAGAAAAAAAAGCGCCGCACCACCAACGGGTGGACTCGAACCTCCAACTTTCCGGTTAACAGCCGATCACGCTAGCCAATTGCGCCACGGAGACAGTCCTGCTCCACTCTCACCACCATCAGAACTTATCTTCAAAGCTATCAGCACAAAAAAAGCGCCCCAGCATCACCGGGTGGGCTCGAACCTCCAACCTTTCGTTTAACAGCCGATCGCGCTAGCCAATTGCGCCACGAAGACAGTCCTGCTCCACTCTCACCACCATCAGAACATATCTTCAAAGCTATTACCTCAAAGAAAAAAAGCAACACACCACTCCCGGAAGGGCTCGAAACTCCAACCTTTCGGTTAACAGCCGATCACGCTAGCCAATTGCGCCACGGAGACAGTCCTGCTTCACTCTCACCACCATCAGAACATATCTTCAAAGCTATCAGCACAAAGAAAAAAAAGCGCCCCAGCATCACCGGGTGGGCTCGAACTTCCAACCTTTCGGTTAACAGCCGATCGCGCTAGCCAACTGCGCCAAGGAGACAGTCGTGCTCCACTCTCACCACCATCAGAACATATCTTCAAAGCTATCAGCGCAAAGAAAAAAGCAACACACCACTCCAGGGAGGGCTCGAAACTCCAACCTTTCGGTTAACAGCCGATCGCGCTAGCCAATGGCGCCACGGAGACAGTCCTGCTCCACTCTTACCACCATTAGAACATATCTTCAAAGCTATCAGCCCAAAGAAAAAAAAGCGCCGCACCACCAACGGGTGGGCTCGAACCTCCAACTTTCTGGTTAACAGCCGATCACGCTAGCCAATTGCGCCACAGAGACAGTCCTGCTTCACTCTCACCCCCATCAGAACATATCTTCAAAGTTATCAGCCCAAAGAAAAAAAAGCGCCGCACCACCACCGGGTGGGCTCGAAACTCCAACCTTTCGGTTAACTGCTGATTGCGCTAGCCAATGGCGCCACGGAGACAGTCCTGCTCCACTCTTACCACCATTAGAACATATCTTCAAAGCTATCAGCCCAAAGAAAAAAAAAGCGCCGCACCACCAACGGGTGGACTCGAACCTCCAACTTTCCGGTTAACAGCCGATCACGCTAGCCAATTGCGCCACGGAGACAGTCCTGCTCCACTCTCACCATCATCAGAACATATCTTCAAAGCTATCAGCCCAAGGAAAAAAAAGCGCTGCACCACCACCAGGTGGGCTCGAACCTCCAACCTTTCGGTTAACAGCCGATCGCGCTAGCCCATTGCGCCACGGAGACAGTCTTGCTCCACTCTCACCACCATCAGAACATATCTTCAAAGGTATCAGCGCAAAGAAAAAACCAACACACCACTCCCGGGAGGGCTCGAAACTCCAACCTTTCGGTCAACAGCCGATCACGCTATCCAATTGCGCCACGGAGACAGTCCTGCTCCACTCTCACCACCATCAGAACATATCTTCAAAGCTATCAGCCCACAGAAAAAAAGCGCCGCGCAACCACCGCTTAGGCTCGAACCTCCAACTTTTCGGTTAACAGCCGATCGCGCTAGCCAATTGCGCCACGGAGACAGTCCTGCTCCACTCTCACCATCATCAGAACATATCTTCAAAGCTATCAGCGCAAGGAAAAAAAAGCGCTGCACCACCACCAGGTGGGCTCGAACCTCCAACCTTTCGGTTAACATCCGATCGCGCTAGCCTATTGCGCCACGGAGACAGTCTTGCTCCACTCTCACCACCATCAGAAGATATCTTCAAAGCTATCAGCGCAAAGAAAAAAGCAACACACCACTCCCGGGAGGGCTCGAAACTCCAACCTTTCGGTTAACAGCCGATCACGCTAGCCCATTGCGCTACGGAGGCAGTCTTGCTCCACTCTCACCATCATCAGAACATATCTTCAAAGCTATCAGCGCAAGGAAAAAAAAGCGCTGCACCACCACCAGGTGGGCTCGAACCTCCAACCTTTCGGTTAACAGCCGATCGCGCTAGCCCATTGCGCCACGGAGACAGTCTTGCTCCTTTCTCACCACCATCAGAACATATCTTCAAAGCTATCAGCGCAAAGAAAAAAGCAACAAACCACTCCCGGGAGGGCTCGAAACTCCAACCTTTCGGTCAACAGCCGATCGCGCTAGCCAATTGCTCCACGGAGACAGTACTGCTCCACTCTCACCACCATCAGAACATATCTTCAGAGCTATCAGCCCAAAGAAAAAAAGCGCCATACCACCACCGGGTGGGCTCGAACCTCCGACCTTTTGATTAAGAGCCCATCGCGCTAGCCAATTGCGCCATGGAGAAAGTCCTGCACCACTCGCACCACCATCAGAACATATCTTCAAAGCTATCAGCCCAAAGAAAAAAAAAGCGCCGCACCACCACCGTGTGGGCTCGAACCTCCAACTTTTCGGTTAACAGCCGATCACGCTAGCCAATTGCGCCAAGGAGACAGTCGTGCTCCACTCTCACCACCATCAGAACATATCTTCAAAGCTATCAGCGCAAAGAAAAAAGCAACACACCACTCCAGGAGGGCTCGAAACTCCAACCTTTCGGTTAACAGCCGATCGCGCTAGCCAATTGCGCCACGGAGACAGTCCTGCTTCACTCTCACCACCATCATAACATATCTTCAAAGCTATCAGCCCAAAGAAAAAAAAGCGCCGCACCACCACCGGGTGGGCTCGAAACTCCAAGCTTTCGGTTAACTGCCAATCGCGCTAGCCAATGGCGCCACGGAGACAGTCCTGCTCCACTCTTACCACCATTAGAACATATCGTCAAAGCTATCACCCCAAAGAAAAAAAAAGCGCCGCACCACCAACGGGTGGACTCGAACCTCCAACTTTCCGGTTAACAGCCGATCACGCTAGCCAATTGCGTCACGGAGACAGTCCTGCTCCACTCTCACCACCATCAGAACTTATCTTCAAAGCTATCAGCACAAAGAAAAAAAAGCGCCCCAGCATCACCGGGTGGGCTCGAACCTCCAACCTTTCGTTTAACAGCCGATCGCGCTAGCCAATTGCGCCACGAAGACAGTCCTGCTCCCCTCTCACCCCCATCAGAACATATCTTCAAAGCTATTACCGCAAAGAAAAAAGCAACACACCACTCCCGGAAGGGCTCGAAACTCCAACCTTTCGGTTAACAGCCGATCACGCTAGCCAATTGCGCCACGGAGACAGTCCTGCTTCACTCTCACCACCATCAGAACATATCTTCAAAGCTATCAGCACAAAGAAAAAAAAAGCGCCCCAGCATCACCGGGTGGGCTCGAACTTCCAACCTTTCGGTTAACAGCCGATCGCGCTAGCCAACTGCGCCAAGGAGACAGTCGTGCTCCACTCTCACCACCATCAGAACATATCTTCAAAGCTATCAGCGCAAAGAAAAAAGCAACACACCACTCCAGGGAGGGCTCGAAACTCCAACCTTTCGGTTAACAGCCGATCGCGCTAGCCAATGGCGCCACGGAGACAGTGCTGCTCCACTCTTACCACCATTAGAACATATCGTCAAAGCTATCAGCCCAAAGAAAAAAAAGCGCCATACCACCACCAGGTGGGCTCGAACCTCCGACCTTTTGATTAACAGCCCATCGCGCTAGCCAATTGCGCCACGGAGACAGTCCTGCTTCACTCTCACCACCATCATAACATATCTTCAAAGCTATCAGCCCAAAGAAAAAAAGCGCCGCACCACCACCGGGTGGGCTCGAAACTCCAACCTTTCGGTTAACTGCCGATCGCGAAAGCCAATGGCGCCACGGAGACAGTCCTGCTCCACTCTTACCACCATTAGAACATATCTTCAAAGCTATCATCTCAAAGAAAAAAAAAGCGCCGCACCACCAACGGGTGGACTCGAACCTCCAACTTTCCGGTTAACAGCCGATCACGCTAGCCAATTGCGCCACGGAGACAGTCCTGCTCCACTCTCACCACCATCAGAACTTATCTTCAAAGCTATCAGCACAAAAAAAAGCGCCCCAGCATCACCGGGTGGGCTCGAACCTCCAACCTTTCGTTTAACAGCCGATCGCGCTAGCCAATTGCGCCACGAAGACAGTCCTGCTCCACTCTCACCACCATCAGAACATATCTTCAAAGCTATTACCTCAAAGAAAAAAGCAACACACCACTCCCGGAAGGGCTCGAAACTCCAACCTTTCGGTTAACAGCCGATCACGCTAGCCAATTGCGCCACGGAGACAGTCCTGCTTCACTCTCACCACCATCAGAACATATCTTCAAAGCTATTACCGCAAAGAAAAAAGCAACACACCACTCCCGGAAGGGCTCGAAACTCCAACCTTTTGGTTAACAGCCGATCGCGCTAGCCCATTGCGCTACGGGTGCAGTCTTGCTCGACTCTCACCATTATCAGAACATATCTTCAAAGCTATCAGCGCAAGGAAAAAAAAGCGCTGCACCACAACCAGGTGGGCTCAAAACTCCAACCTTTCGGTTAACAGCCGATCGCGCTAGCCAATGGCGCCACGGAGGCAGTCCTGCTCCACTCTCACCACCATCAGAACATATCTTCAAAGCTATTACCGCAAAGAAAAAAGCAACACACCACTCCCGGAAGGGCTCGAAACTCCAACCTTTTGGTTAACAGCCGATCGCGCTAGCCCATTGCGCTACGGGTGCAACTTGCTCGACTCTCACCATTATCAGAACATATCTTCAAAGCTATCAGCGCAAGGAAAAAAAAGCGCTGCACCACCACCGGGTGGGCTCGAACTTCCAACCTTTCGGTTAACAGCCGATCGCGCTAGCCAACTGCGCCAAGGAGACAGTCGTGCTCCACTCTCACCACCATCAGAACATATCTTCAAAGCTATCAGCGCAAAGAAAAAAGCAACACACCACTCCAGGGAGGGCTCGAAACTCCAACCTTTCGGTTAACAGCCGATCGCGCTAGCCAATGGCGCCACGGAGGCAGTCCTGCTCCACTCTTACCACCATTAGAACATATCTTCAAAGCTATCAGCCCAAAGAAAAAAAAGCGCCGCACCACCAACGGGTGGGCTCGAACCTCCAACTTTCCTGTTAACAGCCGATCACGCTAGCCAATTGCGCCACAGAGACAGTCCTGCTTCACTCTCACCCCCATCAGAACATATCTTCAAAGTTATCAGCCCAAAGAAAAAAAAGCGCCGCACCACCACCGGGTGGGCTCGAAACTCCAACCTTTCGGTTAACTGCTGATTGCGCTAGCCAATGGCGCCACGGAGACAGTTCTGCTCCCCTCTTACCACCATTAGAACATATCTTCAAAGCTATCAGCCCAAAGAAAAAAAAAAGCGCCGCACCACCAACGGGTGGACTCGAACCTCCAACTTTCCGGTTAACAGCCGATCACGCTAGCCAATTGCGCCAAGGAGACAGTCCTGCTCCACTCTCACCATCATCAGAACATATCTTCAAAGCTATCTGCCCAAGGAAAAAAAAGCGCTGCACCACCACCAGGTGGGCTCGAACCTCCAACCTTTTGGTTAACAGCCGATCGCGCTAGCCCATTGCGCCACGGAGACAGTCTTGCTCCACTCTCACCACCATCAGAACATATCTTCAAAGGTATCAGCGCAAAGAAAAAAGCAACACACCACTCCCGGGAGGGCTCGAAACTCCAACCTTTCGGTCAACAGCCGATCACGCTATCCAATTGCGCCACGGAGACAGTCCTGCTCCACTCTCACCACCATCAGAACATATCTTCAAAGCTATCAGCCCACTGAAAAAAAGCGCCGCGCAACCACCGCTTAGGCTCGAACCTCCAACTTTTCGGTTAACAGCCGATCGCGCTAGCCAATTGCGCCACGGAGACAGTCCTGCTCCACTCTCACCATCATCAGAACATATCTTCAAAGCTATCAGCGCAAGGAAAAAAAAGCGCTGCACCACCACCAGGTGGGCTCGAACCTCCAACCTGTCGGTTAACAGCCGATCGCGCTAGCCCATTGCGCCACGGAGACAGTCTTGCTCCACTCTCACCACCATCAGAACATATCTTCAAAGCTATCAGCGCAAAGAAAAAAGCAACACACCACTCCCGGGAGGGCTCGAAACTCCAACCTTTCGGTTAACAGCCGATCACGCTAGCCCATTGCGCTACGGAGGCAGTCTTGCTCCACTCTCACCATCATCAGAACATATCTTCAAAGCTATCAGCGCAAGGAAAAAAAAGCGCTGCACCACCACCAGGTGGGCTCGAACCTCCAACCTTTCGGTTAACAGCCGATCGCGCTAGCCCATTGCGCCACAGAGACAGTCTTGCTCCTTTCTCACCACCATCAGAACATATCTTCAAAGCTATCAGCGCGAAGAAAAAAGCAACAAACCACTCCCGGGAGGGATCGAAACTCCAACCTTTCGGTCAACAGCCGATCGCGCTAGCTAATTGCGCCACGGAGACAGTACTGCTCCACTCTCACCACCATCAGAACATATCTTCAGAGCTATCAGCCCAAAGAAAAAAAAGCGCCATACCACCACCGGGTGGGCTCGAACCTCCGACCTTTTGATTAACAGCCCATCGCGCTAGCCAATTGCGCCATGGAGAAAGTCCTGCACCACTCGCACCACCATCAGAACATATCTTCAAAGCTATCAGCCCAAAGAAAAAAAAGCGCCGCACCACCACCGGGTGGGCTCGAACCTCCAACTTTTCGGTTAACAGCCGATCACGCTAGCCAATTGCGCCAAGGAGACAGTCGTGCTCCACTCTCACCACCATCAGAACATATCTTCAAAGCTATCAGCGCAAAGAAAAAAGCAACACACCACTCCAGGAGGGCTCGAAACTCCAACCTTTCGGTTAACAGCCGATCGCGCTAGCCAATTGCGCCACGGAGACAGTGCTGCTTCACTCTCACCACCATCATAACATATCTTCAAAGCTATCAGCCCAAAGAAAAAAAAGCGCCGCACCACCACCGGGTGGGCTCGAAACTCCAAGCTTTCGGTTAACTGCCAATCGCGCTAGCCAATGGCGCCACGGAGACAGTCCTGCTCCACTCTTACCACCATTAGAACATATCGTCAAAGCTATCAGCCCAAAGAAAAAAAAAGCGCCGCACCACCAACGGGTGGACTTGAACCTCCAACTTTCCGGTTAACAGCCGATCACGCTAGCCAATTGCGCCACGGAGACAGTCCTGCTCCACTCTCACCACCACCAGAACTTATCTTCAAAGCTATCAGCACAAAGAAAAAAAAGCGCCCCAGCATCACCGGGTTGGCTCGAACCTCCAACCTTTCGTTTAACAGCCGATCGCGCTAGCCAATTGCGCCACGAAGACAGTCCTGCTCCACTCTCACCCCCATCAGAACATATCTTCAAAGCTATTACTGCAAAGAAAAAAGCAACACACCACTCCCGGAAGGGCTCGAAACTCCAACCTTTCGGTTAACAGCCGATCACGCTAGCCAATTGCGCCACGGAGACAGTCCTGCTTCACTCTCACCACCATCAGAACATATCTTCAAAGCTATCAGCACAAAGAAAAAAAAGCGCCCCAGCATCACCGGGTGGGCTCGAACTTCCAACCTTTCGGTTAACAGCCGATCGCGCTAGCCAACTGCGCCAAGGAGACAGTCGTGCTCCACTCTCACCACCATCAGAACATATCTTCAAAGCTATCAGCGCAAAGAAAAAAGCAACACACCACTCCAGGGAGGGCTCGAAACTCCAACCTTTCGGTTAACAGCCGATCGCGCTAGCCAATGGCGCCACGGAGACAGTCCTGCTCCACTCTTACCACCATTAGAACATATCTTCAAAGCTATCAGCCCAAAGAAAAAAAAGCGCCGCACCACCAACGGGTGGGCTCGAACCTCCAACTTTCCGGTTAACAGCCGATCACGCTAGCCAATTGCGCCACGGAGACAGTCCTGCTTCACGCTCACCCCCATGAGAACATATCTTCAAAGCTATCAGCCCAAAGAAAAAAAAGCGCCGCACCACCACCGGGTGGGCTCGAAACTCCAACCTTTCGGTTAACTGCCGATTGCGCTAGCCAATGGCGCCACGGAGACAGTCCTGCTCCACTCTTACCACCATTAGAACATATCTTCAAAGCTATCAGCCCAAAGAAAAAAAAAGCGCCGCACCACCACCAGGTGGGCTCGAACCTCCAACCTTTCGGTTAACAGCCGATCGCGCTAGCCCATTGCGCCACGGAGACAGTCTTGCTCCACTCTCACCACCATCAGAACATATCTTCAAAGCTATCAGCGCAAAGAAAAAAGCAACACACCACTCCCGGGAGGGCTCGAAACTCCAACCTTTCGGATAACAGCCGATCGCGCTAGCCCATTGCGCTACGGAGGCAGTCTTGCTCCACTCTCACCATCATCAGAACATATCTTCAAAGCTATCAGCGCAAGGAAAAAAAAGCGCTGCACCACCACCAGGTGGGCTCGAACCTCCAACCTTTCGGTTAACAGCCGATCGCGCTAGCCCATTGCGCCACGGAGACAGTCTTGCTCCAATTTCACCACCATCAGAACATATCTTCAAAGCTAACAGCGCAAAGAAAAAAACAACACACCACTCCCGGGAGGGCTCGAAACTCCAACCTTTCGGTCAACAGCCGATCGCGCTAGCCAATTGCGCCAAATAGACAGTACTGCTGCACTCTCACTACCATCAGAACATATCTTCAAAGCTATCAGCCTAAAGAAAAAAAAGCGCCATACCCCCACCGGGTGGGCTCGAACCTCCGACCTTTTGATTAACAACCCATCGCGCTAGCCTATTGCGCCATTGAGACAGTCCTGCACCACTCTCACCACCATCAGAACATATCTTCAAAGCTATCAGCCCAAAGAAAAAAAAGCGCCGCAGCATCACCGGGTGGGCTCGAACCTCCAACCTTTCGTTTAACAGCCGATCGCGCTAGCCAATTGCGCCACGAAGACAGTCCTGCTCCACTCTCACCACCATCAGAACATATCTTCAAAGCTATCAGCCCACAGAAAAAAAGCGCCGCGCAACCACCGCTTAGGCTCGAACCTCCAACTTTTCGGTTAACAGCCGATCGCGCTAGCCAATTGCGCCACGGAGAAAGTCCTGCTCCACTCTCACCATCATCAGAACATATCTTCAAAGCTATCAGCGCAAGGAAAAAAAAGCGCTGCACCACCACCAGGTGGGCTGGAACCTCCAACCTTTCGGTTAACATCCGATCGCGCTAGCCTATCGCGCCACGGAGACAGTCTTGCTCCACTCTCACCACCGTCAGAACATATCTTCAAAGCTATCAGCGCAAAGAAAAAAGCAACACACCACTCCCGGGAGGGCTCGAAACTCCAACCTTTCGGTTAACAGCCGATCACGCTAGCCCATTGCGCTACGGAGGCAGTCTTGCTCCACTCTTACCACCATTAGAACATATCGTCAAAGCTATCAGCCCAAAGAAAAAAAAAGCGCCATACCACCACCAGGTGGGCTCGAACCTCTGACCTTTTGATTAACAGCCCATCGCGCTAGCCAATTGCGCCACGGACACAGTCCTGCTTCACTCTCACCACCATCATAACATATCTTCAAAGCTATCAGCCCAAAGAAAAAAAAGCGCCGCACCACCACCGGGTGGGCTCGAAACTCCAACCTTTCGGTTAACTGCCGATCGCGCAAGCCAATGGCGCCACGGAGACAGTCCTGCTCCACTCTTACCACCATTAGAACATATCTTCAAAGCTATCATCTCAAAGAAAAAAAAAGCGCCGCACCACCAACGGGTGGACTCGAACCTCCAACTTTCCGGTTAACAGCCGATCACGCTAGCCAATTGCACCACGGAGACAGTCCTGCTCCACTCTCACCACCATCATAACATATCTTCAAAGCTATCAGCCCAAAGAAAAAAAAGCGCCGCACCACCACCGGGTGGGCTCGAAACTCCAACCTTTCGGTTAACTGCCGATCGCGCAAGCCAATGGCGCCACGGAGACAGTCCTGCTCCACTCTTACCACCATTAGAACATATCTTCAAAGCTATCATCTCAAAGAAAAAAAAAGCGCCGCGCAACCACCGCTTAGGCTCGAACCTCCAACTTTTCGGTTAACAGCCGATCGCGCTAGCCAATTGCGCCACGAAGACAGTCCTGCTCCACTCTCACCACCATCAGAACATATCTTCAAAGCTATTACCTCAAAGAAAAAAGCAACACACCACTCCCGGAAGGGCTCGAAACTCCAACCTTTCGGTTAACAGCCGATCACGCTAGCCAATTGCGCCACGGAGACAGTCCTGCTTCACTCTCACCACCATCAGAACATATCTTCAAAGCTATTACCGCAAAGAAAAAAGCAACACACCACTCCCGGAAGGGCTCGAAACTCCAACCTTTTGGTTAACAGCCGATCGCGCTAGCCCATTGCGCTACGGGTGCAGTCTTGCTCGACTCTCACCATTATCAGAACATATCTTCAAAGCTATCAGCGCAAGGAAAAAAAAGCGCTGCACCACAACCAGGTGGGCTCGAAACTCCAACCTTTCGGTTAACAGCCGATCGCGCTAGCCAATGGCGCCACGGAGGCAGTCCTGCTCCACTCTCACCACCATCAGAACATATCTTCAAAGCTATTACCGCAAAGAAAAAAGCAACACACCACTCCCGGAAGGGCTCGAAACTCCAACCTTTTGGTTAACAGCCGATCGCGCTAGCCCATTGCGCTACGGGTGCAACTTGCTCGACTCTCACCATTATCAGAACATATCTTCAAAGCTATCAGCGCAAGGAAAAAAAAGCGCAGCACCACCACCGGGTGGGCTCGAACTTCCAACCTTTCGGTTAACAGCCGATCGCGCTAGCCAACTGCGCCAAGGAGACAGTCGTGCTCCACTCTCACCACCATCAGAACATATCTTCAAAGCTATCAGCGCAAAGAAAAAAGCAACACACCACTCCAGGGAGGGCTCGAAACTCCAACCTTTCGGTTAACAGCCGATCGCGCTAGCCAATGGCGCCACGGAGGCAGTCCTGCTCCACTCTTACCACCATTAGAACATATCTTCAAAGCTATCAGCCCAAAGAAAAAAAAGCGCCGCACCACCAACGGGTGGGCTCGAACCTCCAACTTTCCTGTTAACAGCCGATCACGCTAGCCAATTGCGCCACAGAGACAGTCCTGCTTCACTCTCACCCCCATCAGAACATATCTTCAAAGTTATCAGCCCAAAGAAAAAAAAAGCGCCGCACCACCACCAGGTGGGCTCGAAACTCCAACCTTTCGGTTAACTGCTGATTGCGCTAGCCAATGGCGCCACGGAGACAGTCCTGCTCCACTCTTACCACCATTAGAACATATCTTCAAAGCTATCAGCCCAAAGAAAAAAAAAAGGGCCGCACCACCAACGGGTGGACTCGAACCTCCAACTTTCCGGTTAACAGCCGATCACGCTAGCCAATTGCGTCACGGAGACAGTCCTGCTCCACTCTCACCATCATCAAAACATATCTTCAAAGCTATCTGCCCAAGGAAAAAAAAGCGCTGCACCACCACCAGGTGGGCTCGAACCTCCAACCTTTTGGTTAACAGCCGATCGCGCTAGCCCATTGCGCTACGGAGGCAGTCTTGCTCCACTCTCACCATCATCAGAACATATCTTCAAAGCTATCAGCGCAAGGAAAAAAAAGCGCTGCACCACCACCAGGTGGGCTCGAACCTCCAACCTTTCGGTTAACAGCCGATCGCGCTAGCCCATTGCGCCACGGAGACAGTCTTGCTCCTTTCTCACCACCATCAGAACATATCTTCAAAGCTATCAACGCGAAGAAAAAAGCAACAAACCACTCCCGGGAGGGATCGAAACTCCAACCTTTCGGTCAACAGCCGATCACGCTATCCAATTGCGCCACGGAGACAGTCCTGCTCCACTCTCACCACCATCAGAACATATCTTCAAAGCTATCAGCCCACTGAAAAAAAGCGCCGCGCAACCACCGCTTAGGCTCGAACCTCCAACTTTTCGGTTAACAGCCGATCGCGCTAGCCAATTGCGCCACGGAGACAGTCCTGCTCCACTCTCACCACCATCAGAACATATCTTCAAAGGTATCAGCGCAAAGAAAAAAGCAACACACCACTCCCGGGAGGGCTCGAAACTCCAACCTTTCGGTCAACAGCCGATCACGCTATCCAATTGCGCCACGGAGACAGTCCTGCTCCACTCTCACCACCATCAGAACATATCTTCAAAGCTATCAGCCCACTGAAAAAAAGCGCCGCGCAACCACCGCTTAGGCTCGAACCTCCAACTTTTCGGTTAACAGCCGATCGCGCTAGCCAATTGCGCCACGGAGACAGTCCTGCTCCACTCTCACCATCATCAGAACATATCTTCAAAGCTATCAGCGCAAGGAAAAAAAAGCGCTGCACCACCACCAGGTGGGCTCGAACCTCCAACCTGTCGGTTAACAGCCGATCGCGCTAGCCCATTGCGCCACGGAGACAGTCTTGCTCCACTCTCACCACCATCAGAACATATCTTCAAAGCTATCAGCGCAAAGAAAAAAGCAACACACCACTCCCGGGAGGGCTCGAAACTCCAACCTTTCGGTTAACAGCCGATCACGCTAGCCCATTGCGCTACGGAGGCAGTCTTGCTCCACTCTCACCATCATCAGAACATATCTTCAAAGCTATCAGCGCAAGGAAAAAAAAGCGCTGCACCACCACCAGGTGGGCTCGAACCTCCAACCTTTCGGTTAACAGCCGATCGCGCTAGCCCATTGCGCCACGGAGACAGTCTTGCTCCTTTCTCACCACCATCAGAACATATCTTCAAAGCTATCAACGCGAAGAAAAAAGCAACAAACCACTCCCGGGAGGGATCGAAACTCCAACCTTTCGGTCAACAGCCGATCGCGCTAGCTAATTGCGCCACGGAGACAGTACTGCTCCTCTCTCACCACCATCAGAACATATCTTCAGAGCTATCAGCCCAAAGAAAAAAAAGCGCCATACCACCACCGGGTGGGCTCGAACCTCCGACCTTTTGATTAACAGCCCATCGCGCTAGCCAATTGCGCCATGGAGAAAGTCCTGCACCACTCGCACCACCATCAGAACATATCTTCAAAGCTATCAGCCCAAAGAAAAAAAAGCGCCGCACCACCACCGGGTGGGCTCGAACCTCCAACTTTTCGGTTAACAGCCGATCACGCTAGCCAATTGCGCCAAGGAGACAGTCGTGCTCCACTCTCACCACCATCAGAACATATCTTCAAAGCTATCAGCGCAAAGAAAAAAGCAACACACCACTCCAGGAGGGCTCGAAACTCCAACCTTTCGGTTAACAGCCGATCGCGCTAGCCAATTGCGCCACGGAGACAGTGCTGCTTCACTCTCACCACCATCATAACATATCTTCAAAGCAATCAGCCCAAAGAAAAAAAAGCGCCGCACCACCACCGGGTGGGCTCGAAACTCCAAGCTTTCGGTTAACTGCCAATCGCGCTAGCCAATGGCGCCACGGAGACAGTCCTGCTCCACTCTTACCACCATTAGAACATATCGTCAAAGCTATCAGCCCAAAGAAAAAAAAAGCGCCGCACCACCAACGGGTGGACTCGAACCTCCAACTTTCCGGTTAACAGCCGATCACGCTAGCCAATTGCGCCACGGAGACAGTCCTGCTCCACTCTCACCACCACCAGAACTTATCTTCAAAGCTATCAGCACAAAGAAAAAAAAGCGCCCCAGCATCACCGGGTTGGCTCGAACCTCCAACCTTTCGTTTAACAGCCGATCGCGCTAGCCAATTGCGCCACGAAGACAGTCCTGCTCCACTCTCACCCCCATCAGAACATATCTTCAAAGCTATTACTGCAAAGAAAAAAGCAACACACCACTCCCGGAAGGGCTCGAAACTCCAACTTTCCGGTTAACAGCCGATCACGCTAGCCAATTGCGCCAAAGAGACAGTCCTGCTCCACTCTCACCACCATCAGAACTTATCTTCAAAGCTATCAGCACAAAGAAGAAAAAGCGCCCCAGCATCACCGGGTGGGCTCGAACCTCCAACCTTTCGTTTAACAGCCGATCGCGCTAGCCAATTGCGCCACGAAGACAGTCCTGCTCCACTCTCACCCCCATCAGAACATATCTTCAAAGCTATTACCGCAAAGAAAGAAGCAACACACCACTCCCGGAAGGGCTCGAAACTCCAACCTTTCGGTTAACAGCCGATCACGCTAGCCAATTGCGCCACGGAGACAGTCCTGCTTCACTCTCACCACCATCAGAACATATCTTCAAAGCTATCAGCACAAAGAAAAAAAAGCGCCCCAGCATCACCGGGTGGGCTCGAACTTCCAACCTTTCGGTTAACAGCCGATCGCGCTAGCCAACTGCGCCAAGGAGACAGTCCTGCTCCACTCTCACCACCATCAGAACATATCTTCAAAGCTATCAGCCCAAGGAAAAAAAAGCGCCGCACCACCACCGGGTGGGCTCGAGCCTCCAACTTTTCGGTTAACAGCCGATCACGCTAGCCAATTGCGCCACGGAGACAGTCCTGCTCCACTCTCACCACCATCAGAACATATCTTCAAAGCTATCAGCCCACAGAAAAAAAAGCGCCGCACTACCACCGAGTGGGCTCGAACCTCCAACCTATCGGTTAACAGCCAATCGCGCTAGCCCATTGCGCCACGCAGACAGTCTTGCTCCACTCTCACCACCATCAGAACATATCTTCAAAGCTATCAGCGCAAAGAAAAAAGCAACACACCACTCCCGGGAGGGCTCGAAACTCCAACCTTTCGGTCAACAGCCGATCGCGCTAGCCAATTGCGCCACGGAGACAGTACTGCTACACTCTCACCACCATCAGAACATGTCTTCAAAGCCTTCAGCGCAAAGAAAAAAAAGCGCCATACCACCACCAGGTGGGCTCGAACCTCCGACCTTTTGATTAACAGCCCATCGCGCTAGCCAATTGCGCCATGGAGACAGTCCTGCACCACTCACACCACCATCAGAACATATCTTCAAAGCTATCAGCCCAAAGAAAATAAAGCGCCGCACCACCACCGCTTAGGCTCGAACCTCCAACTTTTCGGTTAACAGCCGATCGCTCTAGCCAATTGCGCCACGGAGACAGTCCTGCTCCACTCTCACCATCATCAGAACATATCTTCAAAGCTATCAGCGCAAGGAAAAAAAAGCGCTGCACCACCACCAGGTGGGCTCGAACCTCGAACCTTTCGGTTAACAGCCGATCGCGCTAGCCCATTGCGCAACAGAGACAGTCTTGCTCCACTCTCACCACCATCAGAACATATCTTCAAAGCTATCAGCGCAAAGAAAAAAGCAACACACCACTCCCGGGAGGGCTCGAAACTCCAACCTTTCGGTTAACAGCCGATCACGCTAGCCCATTACGCTACGGAGGCAGTCTTGCTCCACTCTCACCATCATCAGAACATATCTTCAAAGCTATCAGCGCAAGGAAAAAAAAGCTCTGCACCACCACCAGGTGGGCTCGAACCTCCAACCTTTCGGTTAACAGCCGATCGCGCTAGCCCATTGCGCCACGGAGACAGTCTTGCTCCTTTCTCACCACCATCAGAACATAACTTCAAAGCTATCAGCGCAAAGAAAAAAGCAACAAACCACTCCCGGGAGGGCTCGAAACTCCAACCTTTCGGTCAACAGCCGATCGCGCTAGCCAATTGCGCCACGGAGACAGTACTGCTCCACTCTCACCACCATCAGAACATATCTTCAGAGCTATCAGCCCAAAGAAAAAAAAGCGCCATACCACCACCGGGTGGGCTCGAACTTCCGACCTTTTGATTAACAGCCCATCGCGCTAGCCAATTGCGCCATGGAGAAAGTCCTGCACCACTCGCACCACCATCAGAACATATCTTCAAAGCTATCAGCCCAAAGAAAAAAAAGCGCCGCACCACCACCGGGTGGGCTCGAACCTCCAACTTTTCGGTTAACAGCCGATCACGCCAGCCAATTGCACCAAGGAGACAGTCGTGCTCCACTCTCACCACCATCAGAACATATCTTCAAAGCTATCAGCCCAAGGAAAAAAAAAAGCGCCGCACCACCACCGGGTGGGCTCGAGCCTCCAACTTTTCGGTTAACAGCCGATCACGCTAGCCAATTGCGCCACGGAGACAGTCCTGCTCCACTCTCACCGCCATCAGAACATATCTTCAAAGCTATCAGCCCACAGAAAAAAAAGCGCCGCACTACCACCGGGTGGGCTCGAACCTCCAACCTATCGGTTAACAGCCGATCGCGCTAGCCCATTGCGCCACGCAGACAGTCTTGCTCCACTCTCACCACCATCAGAACATATCTTCAAAGCTATCAGCGCAAAGAAAAAAGCAACACACCACTCCCGGGAGGGCTCGAAACTCCAACCTTTCGGTCAACAGCCGATCGCGCTAGCCAATTGCGCCACGGAGACAGTACTGCTACACTCTCACCACCATCAGAACATGTCTTCAAAGCCTTCAGCGCAAAGAAAAAAAAGCGCCATACCACCACCAGGTGGGCTCGAACCTCCGACCTTTTGATTAACAGCCCATCGCGCTAGCCAATTGCGCCATGGAGACAGTCCTGCACCACTCTCACCACCATCAGAACATATCTTCAAAGCTATCATCCCAAAGAAAATAAAGCGCCGCACCACCACCGCTTAGGCTCGAACCTCCAACTTTTCGGTTAACAGCCGATCGCTCTAGCCAATTGCGCCACGGAGACAGTCCTGCTCCACTCTCACCATCATCAGAACATATCTTCAAAGCTATCAGCGCAAGGAAAAAAAAGCGCTGCACCACCACCAGGTGGGCTCGAACCTCGAACCTTTCGGTTAACAGCCGATCGCGCTAGCCCATTGCGCAACAGAGACAGTCTTGCTCCACTCTCACCACCATCAGAACATATCTTCAAAGCTATCAGCGCAAAGAAAAAAAGCAACACACCACTCCCGGGAGGGCTCGAAACTCCAACCTTTCGGTTAACAGCCGATCACGCTAGCCCATTACGCTACGGAGGCAGTCTTGCTCCACTCTCACCATCATCAGAACATATCTTCAAAGCTATCAGCGCAAGGAAAAAAAAGCTCTGCACCACCACCAGGTGGGCTCGAACCTCCAACCTTTCGGTTAACAGCCGATCGCGCTAGCCCATTGCGCCACGGAGACAGTCTTGCTCCTTTCTCACCACCATCAGAACATATCTTCAAAGCTATCAGCGCAAAGAAAAAAGCAACAAACCACTCCCGGGAGGGCTCGAAACTCCAACCTTTCGGTCAACAGCCGATCGCGCTAGCCAATTGCGCCACGGAGACAGTACTGCTCCACTCTCACCACCATCAGAACATATCTTCAGAGCTATCAGCCCAAAGAAAAAAAAGCGCCATACCACCACCGGGTGGGCTCGAACCTCCGACCTTTTGATTAACAGCCCATCGCGCTAGCCAATTGCGCCATGGAGAAAGTCCTGCACCACTCGCACCACCATCAGAACATATCTTCAAAGCTATCAGCCCAAAGAAAAAAAAGCGCCGCACCACCACCGGGTGGGCTCGAACCTCCAACTTCTCGGTTAACAGCCGATCACGCCAGCCAATTGCACCAAGGAGACAGTCGTGCTCCACTCTCACCACCATCAGAACATATCTTCAAAGCTATCAGCGCAAAGAAAAAAGCAACACACCACTCCACGAGGGCTCGAAACTCCAACCTTTCGGTTAACAGCCGATCGCGCTAGCCAATTGCGCCACGGAGACAGTCCTGCTTCACTCTCACCACCATCATAACATATCTTCAAAGCTATCAGCCCAAAGAAAAAAAAGCGCCGCACCACCACCGGGTGGGCTCGAAACTCCAACCTTTCGGTTAACTGCCAATCGCGCTAGCCAATGGCGCCACGGAGACAGTCCTGCTCCACTCTTACCACCATTAGAACATATCGTCAAAGCTATCAGCCCAAAGAAAAAAAAAGCGCCGCACCACCAACGGGTGGACTCGAACCTCCAACTTTCCGGTTAACAGCCGATCACGCTAGCCAATTGCGCCACAGAGACAGTCCTGCTTCACTCTCACCACCATCATAACATATCTTCAAAGCTATCAGCCCAAAGAAAAAAAAGCGCCGCACCACCACCGGGTGGGCTCGAAACTCCAACCTTTCGGTTAACTGCCGATCGCGCAAGCCAATGGCGCCACGGAGACAGTCCTGCTCCACTCTTACCACCATTAGAACATATCTTCAAAGCTATCAGCTCAAAGAAAAAAAAGCGCCGCACCACCAACGGGTGGACTCGAACCTCCAACTTTCCGGTTAACAGCCGATCACGCTAGCCAATTGCGCCACGGAGACAGTCCTGCTCCACTCTCACCACCATCAGAACTTATCTTCAAAGCTATCAGCACAAAAAAAGCGCCCCAGCATCACCGGGTGGGCTCGAACCTCCAACCTTTCGTTTAACAGCCGATCGCGCTAGCCAATTGCGCCACGAAGACAGTCCTGCTCCACTCTCACCACCATCAGAACATATCTTCAAAGCTATTACCTCAAAGAAAAAAAGCAACACACCACTCCCGGAAGGGCTCGAAACTCCAACCTTTCGGTTAACAGCCGATCACGCTAGCCAATTGCGCCACGGAGACAGTCCTGCTTCACTCTCACCACCATCAGAACATATCTTCAAAGCTATCAGCACAAAGAAAAAAAAGCGCCCCAGCATCACCGGGTGGGCTCGAACTTCCAACCTTTCGGTCAACAGCCGATCGCGCTAGCCAATTGCTCCACGGATACAGTACTGCTCCACTCTCACCACCATCAGAACATATCTTCAGAGCTATCAGCCCAAAGAAAAAAAGCGCCATACCACCACCGGGTGGGCTCGAACCTCCGACCTTTTGATTAACAGCCCATCGCGCTAGCCAATTGCGCCATGGAGAAAGTCCTGCACCACTCGCACCACCATCAGAACATATCTTCAAAGCTATCAGCCCAAAGAAAAAAAAAGCGCCGCACCACCACCGGGTGGGCTCGAACCTCCAACTTTTCGGTTAACAGCCGATCACGCTAGCCAATTGCGCCAAGGAGACAGTCGTGCTCCACTCTCACCACCATCAGAACATATCTTCAAAGCTATCAGCGCAAAGAAAAAAGCAACACACCACTCCAGGAGGGCTCGAAACTCCAACCTTTCGGATAACAGCCGATCGCGCTAGCCAATTGCGCCACGGAGACAGTCCTGCTTCACTCTCACCACCATCATAACATATCTTCAAAGCTATCAGCCCAAAGAAAAAAAAGCGCCGCACCACCACCGGGTGGGCTCGAAACTCCAAGCTTTCGGTTAACTGCCAATCGCGCTAGCCAATGGCGCCACGGAGACAGTCCTGCTCCACTCTTACCACCATTAGAACATATCGTCAAAGCTATCAGCCCAAAGAAAAAAAAAGCGCCGCACCACCAACGGGTGGACTCGAACCTCCAACTTTCCGGTTAACAGCCGATCACGCTAGCCAATTGCGTCACGGAGACAGTCCTGCTCCACTCTCACCACCATCAGAACTTATCTTCAAAGCTATCAGCACAAAGAAAAAAAAGCGCCCCAGCATCACCGGGTGGGCTCGAACCTCCAACCTTTCGTTTAACAGCCGATCGCGCTAGCCAATTGCGCCACAAAGACAGTCCTGCTCCCCTCTCACCCCCATCAGAACATATCTTCAAAGCTATTACCGCAAAGAAAAAAGCAACACACCACTCCCGGAAGGGCTCGAAACTCCAACCTTTCGGTTAACAGCCGATCACGCTAGCCAATTGCGCCACGGAGACAGTCCTGCTTCACTCTCAC